>NC_052155.1:76202655-76524551 GCF_902713615.1 Scyliorhinus canicula
TTGCATCGTCGGCCTCACTGGCTGAGCGACAGGAAGCTCGCGACAGTTCTCGCTCGCTTACATATTGATGTGACCGTCAATGCACAAGGCACCTGATTGGAAGTGAACAGTGGTTTTAATAATCTTAGAACAGAGCCTGCCTGCGATGAGATGAACTGGCAGCAGGGTCACGACTGCAGAGCTGTATACTTCCGGTTAGTGGGAGGAGCCATGGGCGGAGCCATGGGCGGAGCCAAGGATGGAGCCCAGTACAAACTCCTCATCTCCCCCTATGGGCAGAGCCGTGCACCGGCTCATATACAGAGCCCACAAGGACACAATACATATAATAGAACACAGTGTGAATTACTAGGTTTATAATTCACCACATTCACCCCCTGTAAAAAATCAAGTCCGGCGGGGGTGATGGGTCTACAAATTGAGCCGGTCCGGCAGCCGAGTCGTCCTTTGAGACCAGCGAGGCACCGGGGTTGCAGCCTCTTCTGGTGGCTGGGTGGCGATGGTCGGTGAGGGTACGATGGTGGACTCCGGGAGTGATTCAATCCGAGCTTCTTACCCGACTGGTTCGACTGGCGACGGGGAGCGCCGGAAACCCATAGGCGCGGGGGCAGGGAGCACGGGCAGTGAACCTGCAGGTGCGGGGGCACAGGGCGCGGAGGGTTGGGTGGGGTGTAGTGTGAGGGGTACCTCGGCGGTAGTGGTGGTGGAGTTGGATCCTGCAGGCGCCAGGTCCCGGAGGGAAACAGTGTCCTGACGGCCGTCAGGGTATTCAATGAAAGCGTATTGGGGGTTAGAACATAGAACATAGAACAGTACAGCACAGAACAGGCCCTTCAGCCCTCAATGTTGTGCCGAGCCATGATCACCCTACTCAAACCCACGTATCCACCCTATACCCGTAACCCAACAACCTCCCCCTTAACCCTACTTTTATTAGGACACTACGGGCAATTTAGCATGGCCAATCCACCTAACCCGCACATCTTTGGACTGTGGGAGGAAACCGGAGCACCCGGAGGAAACCCACGCACACAGGGGGAGGACGTGCAGACTCCACACAGACAGTGACCCAGCCGGGAATTGAACCTGGGACCCTGGAGCTGTGAAGCATTTATGCTAACCACCATGCTACCCTGCTGCCCCTTTTTTCTAAAAAAACAGGTTATATAGTAGGAGCACTCTTTCTACGAGTGGGTCAGTTTTGTGTGCCCGGATGTAATTCCGGAGGAGAACCGGGCCTGGTGTCTTCAACCATGCTGGGAGCGAAACCCCCGTGGTAGTGCCCCTAGAAAAACAAATAGCCGTTCGTGAGGGGTCTGATTGGTGGCAGTACATAGGAGGGACCTAATAGCATGGAGCGCGTCGGGGAGGACCTCCTGCCAATGGGAGGTCGGGAGCTTCCTGGGCCGGAGGGTCAGTAGGACGGTCTTCCAGACCGTCGCTTTCTCCCTCTCCACCTGCCCGTTCCCCCCGGGGTTGTAGCTGGTAGTCCTGCTCGAGGCGATGCCCTTGTCGAGCAGGTACTGACGCAGCTCGTCGCTCATAAAGGACTAAACCCTGTCGCTGTGTACGTAGCTGGGGAACCCGAACAGGGTGAAGATACTGTGCAGAGCTCTGATGACTGTGTGGGAGGTCATATCGGGGCACGGGATAGCAAACGGGAAGCGGGAGAACTCGTCGATAACGTTCAGGAAGTACACATTCCGATTGGTCGAGGGGAGTGGCCCTTTGAAATCGATGCTCAGGCGTTCAAAGGGCCAGGAGGCCTTTACCAGGTGGGCCCTGTCTGGTCTATAGAAGTGCAGTTTGCGCTCCGCACAGATCGGACAATCCCTGGTGATGGATGTGATCCTCGGTGGAGAAAGGCAGATTTCGGGCTTTGATGTAGTGGGCCAGCCGGGTGACCCCCGGGTGGCAGAGGTCATTGTGGATAGCTTTCAGGCAGTCGTCCTGCGCGCTGGTGCACGTGCCGCGGGACAGGGTGTCTGGGGGCTCGTTGAGCTTCCCCGGTCGATACATAATATCGTACTTGTAGGTGGAAAGTTCGATCCTCCACCGCAGGATTTTATCATTTTTAATTTTTCCCCTTTGTGAGTTGTCAAACATGAAGGCAACCAATCTTTGGTCGGTGATGAGGGTGAACCTCCTACCTGCGAGGTAGTGCCTCCAGTGTCATATAGCTTCCACGATGGCTTGTGCTTCCTTTTCGACTGAGGAGTGTCGAAGTTCCGAAGCGGAGAGGGTTCGGGAGAAGAAGGCGACTGGTCTCCCTGCCTGATTTAGTGTGGCTGCGAGAGTGACCTCTGAGGCGTCGCTCTCCACCTGGAAGGGGACGGATTCATCCACCGCCCGCATGGCTGCCTTGGCGATGTCCTCCTTGATGCAGGTGAAGGCCTGGCGAGCCTCATCTGACAGGGGAAAGAGTGTGGCCTTAAATAGTGGGCGGGCTTTGTCCGCATATTGAGGGACCCACTGGGCATAATACAAGAAAAATCCCAGGCACCTTTTGAGGGCCCTGGGACAATGAGGGAGAGGGAGTTGTAAGAGGGGGCGCATACGGTCCGGGTCGGGGCCCAGGGCTCCGTTTTCCACGACATAGCCGAGGATGGCTAGCCTGGTTTCTCCGTGTTATACGTGAGGTTGAGTTTCTGGGCAGTCTGGAGAAATCGATGGAGGTTAGCGTCGTGGTCCTGCTGATCATGGCCGCAGATGGTGACGTTGTCCAAGTACGGAAACGTGGCCCGCAGCCCGTACTGGTCCACCATTTGGTCCATTGCTCGTTGGAACACCGAGACCCCATTCGTGACGCCAAAGGGAACCCGGAGGAAATGGAAGAGGCAGCCATCGGCCTCGAACGCCGTGTAGTGGCGGTCCTCCGGGCGGATTGGGAGCTGGTGGTATGCAGACTTCAGATCCACCGTGGAGAAAATACGATACTGGGCGATGTGATTCACCATGTCTGCAACCCTGGGGAAGGGGTACGCATCAAGGAGCGTGAACCGATTAATGGTTTGGCTATAGTCCATTACCATTCGGAATTTTTCCCCGGTCTTGACGACCACCACCTGAGCTCTCCAGGGGCTATTACTGGCCTCTATGATCCCCTCACGTAGGAGCCTATGGACTTCGGTTCTGATAAACACCCTGTCCTGCAGGCTGTACTGCCTGCTGCGAGTGGCTACGGGTTTGCAGTCCGGAGTGAGATTGGCAAAGAGTAGAGCGGGGTCGATTTTTAGCGTCGCTAGACTGCAGATAGTGAGTGGAGGTAGGGGCCCGCCGAAGCTGAGTGTGAGGCTTTTAAGGTTGCACTGGAAGTCGAGTCCCAGTAAGAGTGGGACGCAGAGTTCGGTGAGTACGTATAGCTGGAAGTTCGAGTAGCTGGTGCCCTGAATCGTTAGGGTCGCGATGGTGCGCCCTTGGAGGTGAACAGAGTGTGAGCCCGAAGCGAGGGAGATCATTTGCCGTGCAGGGAAGATAGGGAGCAAACAGCGTCTTACCAGACCTGGGTGTACGAAGCTCTCGGTGCTCCCGGAGTCTAAGAGGCACGGTGTACTGTACCCATTGATTTTAACGGTCATCATCAAGTTGTGAAGGTGTTTCGAACGCGACTGGTCCAACGTGACCGCGCTGAGTTGTGGGTAGTTGCCAGCTCGATCAGCTATGCTGGAGTGGCCCCGTGATGACTGCCCTCTGAGTTCGTAGTCTTCGAGGTGAGTTTCAGAGTTTGAAGAGGATGGATCCCAAGATGGCCGGCCCCGTGGATCGCACGTGGCGGGCGGCGAGGAAGATGGCGCCCAAGATGGCGGCCCCCATGAGTCGCACGTGGCCGGCCACGTGGAGGGGGGTTGCCAGGATGGCGGTCCCCATGAGTCGCACGTGTCGGGTGGGGGCAGAGTCGGCATACAGGCCGCAGCATTTCGGGGCCTGCGGGCCTGTGAGTTTGGGAAGCGAGTGCTTTGGGCTGCGGGAGAGTTTGGAGTGGGGGATTTCTTCGCCATGCAGACCCGGGCATAGTGTCCTTTGCGACCGCAGCTGCTGCAGGTCGCATTGCAGGCCGGGCAGTGCTGCCGTGGGTGTTGGGGCTGCCCACAAAAATGGCACACCTGGGCTGCAGAGTGGGTGGATGGCCATGCGGTGCAGGCCTGGGGCAGTCGCTAGTCGGGGGCCCAGGATGGGGTTGCTTGGTCCGCGGGGAACGAGGTGAGGCTGCGGAACGAGACCTCCATAGTTATAGTGTCTACAGTGTCCTCCAAGTTCTGGGCCCCTTTTTCAAGCAACCGCTGGCGCACATGCACATCTGCCACGTACACATCTCGGACAGCGATCTCCATATGTTGGGCGGCTGACACAGCTTGATAATTGCAGTCCCGAGCTAAGGCTTTTAAATCGCACAGAAATTCGTCCAATGACTCCGCAGGTCGGCAGCGGCGGGTCGTAAAAATGTGGCGCGCATAGACCTCGTTGATGGGCCTCCAGTTGAATACTCCTGGTGATTGTAAGTAGCTCATAATTGGGAGATAAATAACATCTATGCCTGGGGATTTATTTGTTTTGTGTCTTTGTTCATCGCTCTAGGCCTTCTTTCAAATTTATATTAAAATCATAAATTTGTTTAAGTTATCTCTGGTTGGGGAAGACATGTTACTCAGTGAATTTGTAATATTTACTGTCGTATTAATCCTCAGTTTTGAGTCCATTTCTATCTTTCATAGATTCTCATCTCCTGAATATTGCCCTCTTATCATTGCAATACGATAATAATTATTTGTATGCTTTGCCTCTGCGGTAAGCGGCTGATGGTCACGAAATGGTGGCAGACCCAATAACAATGGCCTCTACACATAATTCCAAAGGTTAAAATGGACGCAAGCAAGGTCTAATCTGATTGGTTGAGTGTGTTGTGTTATGCTGCTTTGGATAACACAGGCTGCTACTTGATGCAGTCTGAACTAAAGGATGCTTCAGACTCTGAAATGAGTTCAACGTGTTTATTGAACTATTAACACAGTTCTCAAGTGAGTTCAACTCTCTGCTAATCTAACTGTAGTAACTCAGTGCTCATGCACAGTACACGTTTCAATCGTGACTGGCAGGGTCATGTGCTTGATTTTCAACAATTGCTCTCACAGAGGATCAGAGTGGACTCCAAAAACGATTTGGTCTCTGATCATGGAGTCAGTGATCGCACCAAAGTTGCAGGATTGCGCTAGCAGTCTAAGGTTAGTTAGATAGGAGCTGAAGGATTCGTCTTTACCGTACATCCTCTGCTTGAAGATGTAGCGCTCGAAGCTTTCGTTGGTGTCCACCTCGCAGTGGCTGTCGAATTTGTCCAGGATGGTTTGGTACTTCGTTTTGTCCTGCCCTTCGGAAAAGTGAAAGGAGATGAAGATCTCTAATGCATGGTCACCCGCAATGGTGAGTAAAAGAGCGATCTTCCGAGCGTTGGTCGCGCCATTGAGGTCGGATGCTTCCACATATGGTTGAAATTTCTGCTTGAATGATCGGCAGTAGGCACTAAGATTGCCGGTGGTCCTGAGCTGATGAGGAGCCTGAACCTTGTCCAGTGTGCCTGTATTCGGTAGCTGGTTGTCATGGATCTTGCTGAGTTGAATTAAATAGATTTAACAGTCACCTCTCATATCATGTTATGTTATGCTGCTTCGGATAACACAGGCTGCTACTTGATGCAGTCTGAACTAAAGGATGCTCCAGATTCTGAAATGAGTTCAACGTGTTTATTGAACTATTAACACAGTTCGCAAATTAGTTCGACTCTCTGCTAATCTAACTGCAGTAACTCAGTCTAACTGTACCAGCTTGCTCTAAACCACGTGCTGGGGTGTGATGCTGCTGATCAACACTGTAACTCTCTAGATGTCTGTCTGTGGATAGAGGCAGGGTGTGAGTGCCTCATCCCTTTTATAGTGTTTATGTCATGCCCCCTTGTGGTGATGCCACCTCTGAGTGTCCTGACTGCCCATTGGTTGTGTCTTATTCTGAGTGTTCATTGGTTGCATGTTTGCATATCATGACAGAGTGGACTGTCAATCATATTACATTTCTGTCATTTTGCAAGAACACAAAAAGAGAGAGAAATGGAAGCTAGGAGTGCAGAATAGAAGCAAATAAAAGTTGAGTGATGATGCACCGTGATCCATGTCCGTTCGACTACTAGGACTATGTGAATGATCTCAGAACTAATGGTAGCAACACCCTCCACTCCCTGCATATTTTTTTTAAAAACACGCATTGTAACATTGTGCAAGCTCCACAGCCTCATTATTACCATTTAGAGAAAGATTATTTTAAAAATATTTTTCAGACGCAACCAGGGAGGAGCAAGGATCAGCTTATTTGCAGACAGTGCGTTGTATTTTGCCAGTTTATTGCTGCATTTCCTGTTTTACAAGGAATTACACCACAATCATCAATTATAAAGCAACCAGGGCAAGATGAGAAATAAAGTGGACAAATGACACTTCCTGAAAGTGATTATTACATTCGCTCTGAAAAGGCACGTAAGCCCCAACCAGAATAGATGAGAGAAAAAAGCTGGGTTAATAAAACTCAAGGGGTGGTGGCACTTTTCAGTTCAGGTAATAAAAACAGATCAAATCATATCAAAGTTGGACTCCAAAACCATTGCCGAACAGGAAGCAGTTACATAAGAAATCATATTTTGGGAGCAACAATAAAAGCCTGCAACTCATTATACGGAGATCTAATTGTAATCTTGCTCCATCTTCATTTCCTCTATCCTTTGTGGACCAATTAATATAAATGCACTTTGATGATAAACCCATTTTAAGCGCATGGTGCTCAGACCAGCTCCTCCTGATTATTCTTACAATTAGCCGACAGCAGGTAACTCAGGAAGAGTTCTTCCAACTTTATTTGTCTTTTATAACCATGTATTTATTTACCCAGGTGTCACTCTGTGAAAAGGTCAAACATGACAGAAACAAAACAATATTAACACATGATGAAAACATCAATTTGTTGATTTGTCAGCCTGCAGAGCCCAAATTGCTTTTTCATTTCTCTACTTTAGGAAATGATAATGCCATTGTGTATTTACACCAAATAAAGAAATGCATCTGGAAAGTGCTCTCAACCTATAGGAAGAACTAGAAGGATTTTAAATAAAGAAAAATAAGAAATATTTGCATTTATGTAGCATTCATGACAACTTTGGGACATTTAGCAATTTACAAACAAGTGTTTCTGGATCATCTGCTATAATGGAAGAATAATAGGAACCAAATTCAGGTTCCACAGTCATCATGACCAATAATCTATTTTAGTGTTATTGGTTCAGAGAAAACTATTGGTCAGGGCACCGTGGAAAACTTTCCTGTGATTCTTCAAAATAGTATCATGGTACACTTCAAATCCAGCTTGGGGGACAGACGGACTTCAGTTTAATGCCTCATCCAAAATCAGTACCTCTGATAATGCATCACTCCCTGAGTGCTACACGGGATTATGGCCTTGTGTTCAGGTATCTGGAGGGAGACTCAGAGGCAATGGTGCTATCACAACTCTGGAGGTATAAATTGGTCTGTAATTCACCACAAGTAGACAAACACACTGGAGTGGGGGAGGGGATAAATTTGTGTTGCACAGCAGGCCGCACGTTCCAGAAGAGGTCAGCGCAAGGGCAAATTCTGGCCCTTGGTCCTTATCTCAATCTTTTGGGTCGCTGACAGTGCTTGGCATGTCTCTCGTTTCAGCTTCCCTTCCAATTTTGACAACCTTCATTTCCAGTAGCAGCTCCAAGTTAAGAGCTAAGTAACGGTGAGAGCATATGGAGGGGGTAATCTGAGAGTGGGCCAGCAAATGCCCGCAGCCATGTTAAAGAGCTGGGAGTTGCGGGGGTGGGATTAGGGGGAGAACTGCTGCTCCTCTCAACTCCATGTTAAGTATTTCATTAAATTTACCTCTTTGTTGGAGGCCCCGACTAAATCCATAAAAAAACTGCTGGTTAGCTCACATGCAGAGGCTAATCATAATAGTAGCAGATGTGATACTCTGCTCAATTCACTTTGCAATGTCTTAAACATGTGTTAGTCCCCTTATCAATTTATTCAAGGAGATTAATGACTGTTTCAGTTGGCCGCCATGTCCACCTGAACCAATATTAGTCAGACATGTTTGCGATGCTGCTTGGTGATGGGAGGTTTTTCACTTGAATTGGACCTCTGTAACCCTGTTTTCCACATGAAAAGTGCATGCTGTGAGATCCAATTTTACCCCTATTATGACTGCCGACTAAACTTGGTCCCTGGGTGGTGCAAGCCAACCGTTCTGCCACTGCCTAACTTTAATAATTCAATTGACTGGATATCCAATAAAACAGCGATGCTGTTTAAATCAGTCAGTGGGCAGTAAGATATTGAGACTAAATAATTACACTATATCTGTAGAATATCTTTGATTAACCTTCATTAAACCCCATCCAATTCTAGCTAATCAGGATATGTATGGGGTTCCAGAACTAAAGCGACAAAACATTATATTAGGACAAAAGAGACAATATTCTCCTTCCAGTAAGCCTAATTATTTTTCTAATTTTAAGTTTAATTTCCTGGCATGTAATTCATAAACTCCACAGTCAGCCAGAACTTTAGTTGCATGCTCTAATGTTACAGCAATTTTGAACCGACAAGCCAAGAGATTTGGGACTGCTTATTTTTGAGCATTCTGTCACGGTGAATATTTAGTGGAAATGGTAGGGTCCAAGAAGCTCTAGATACTGGGCCTCAAATCACAGTCTCATATCACTTGTGCTGTGGGAAGAGACCAATGAGTGAAGGATAGAAGGTCTGACTTCTTGCTCCTCAGTGGCCCACAGGTAAACGATCAGAGGACAAGGAGGAATTATGGCTGAGGCAGGGGAGTTGGGAGCATAGTGATCAGGCCCAAGGAGAGGGAGGCAGCAGATCATGAAGTGGGGTCAAGACAGTGGAGTGGTGTTGGGCAGGCTGCCATGGAGCAATTTTACTGCAGGCTGCATCCTAATTGGCTGCCAGAGAGCTCACTGTCCAAATGTGGAAGGCAGGGCGGGCTCTCTATGCTACTGATCCAAACAGAGGGCAGCTCTGAATCTTCAGTGGGAGGAATGTACACTGCTGAGGCAGACTGGAGGCTGTGGGGATACCTCTAGATTTGTAAATTAAAAACAATAAATTCTGGGGGTCAAGAGTTGGACAGACAACCCGCCTGGCTCCAGTGGCCCCCCACGGACTGCTGTTGGGAAGGTGCTTCCATGAAGCAGTGGCTCTCCCACACAATGGGATGTGTGCAGGGTGTCCAAAATGCCAATAGCACTGTACAATGGCCCCTAATTGCTCTTCAGATATACAAATTGGCTGCCTGCCTCTTTAGAGTGGGTAGCCGACACAACACGCAGCCCACCATTGGGAAGACACCCCAGCAGTCAAACTGCATTGATGACCTCTCCTGGCACAGCTCCCTTCTATTTTATTAATGATTGGCTCCCCAACTCCCCCCCCCCCCCCCCCCCCCGCCCCCCACTTGCTATCTGGGGTCTACGAAAATTCTGTCAGTGAGCTCTGTTTCTCCAACCACAGATGTCGCTCAATTTGCTGGAAATTTCCAGCATTTCCTGTTGTAATTTCTACCTCACAGAGTTCAACAATCAGAACTGAGCAACACAAAGGATTTTAGTTTAATTTTGCTGCGAGTTTGCACATCATGAAAGTGACAGGTCAATTTAAATTTTGGACAGCAGATCATTAATTGCACAGCAGCATGAATGAATCATTTTCTGATCCACAAAGTTGTGTGTTGATGGTGCCTCTGGAGGATTGCCTTGTTGGTATAGTCACTGCATTACAACATCATCTGAAGACATTGCAGCACATAATTGCCATCACAAAAAACACTAAGAATATGGGATCCCATCGACCAGTAATATCCATTTTTCTGCATTTCCACAAATTGCAAATAAAAATTTTCCAATGCACATGAATTGGTGGTTCCATCGTGAAATCCAACTTGGTAATTATTATGTCTCCCAAATCCAGGCATCACAATAAAAGTAAGCCGAAGGTGTAGAATGCAAGCATAAAAGTAATAAGCTTCTCCCACCACCATCACTACAAACCAATAAAAGTGTCAATCATTCAGACCCTTTAAAATATCAATAACTAAAAGCATGAATCTTTGAAATCACTTAACATTATGTAAACAAACATTGCGAAATTGACCGTAGAGTGTCAATCAAATATTTCCCCTGGAGTACAGCTGTTTCTTTTTTTTAATTTTACTGTACCCAAATCTTTTTTTCCAATTAAGGGGCAATTTAGCGAGGTCAACCCATCTACCCTGTGCATCTTTTTGGGTTGTGGGGGTGAGACCCACACAAACATGGGGAGAATGTGCAAGCTCCACACGGACAATGACCCAGGGCCAGGATCGAAACCGAGTCCTCAGTGCCATGAGGCAGCAGTGCTAACCACTACCCCACAGTGCCGCCTGAGCACAGCTATTGCAACAAGTGTATTAGTTGTCTGCTTCTCAGCCAAAAAGTGTTTGATTGCTTGACACTTTTATTGCCTTCTAGTGAAATTACCTTTTTATAGAGTAGAAAGATTTGAATTAATTACTATTTTAAAAGTTTTTTTTCCGTAGGCTACTGTCACTGTAGGGTTAAATTAAAACACTGTGGATTCTGGAAATCTGAAATAAAAACAGAAAATGCTGGAAAAACTCAACCAGTCTGGCAGCAATTCTTGGGATGTGGATGTCGTTGGCTCGGCTGCATTTATTGTCCATCCCTAACTGCCTTCAATAGAGTTGGCTTGCTAGGGCATTTCAGAGGGATTTTAAGTGTCAACCTAATTGCTGTGGATCTAAAGTCACATGTAGGCCAGACCAGGTAAAGGTGGCAGATTTCACAGAATTTACAGTGCTGAATGAGGCCATTCGGCCCATCGAGTCTGCACCAGCCCTTCGAAAGAGCACCCTACCCAAGCCCACACCTCCACCCTCCCTGTAACCCCAGTAACCCCACCCAACCATTTTGAACACGAGCGGCAATTTAGCATGGCCAATTCACCTAACCTGCACATCTTTTGGACTGTAGGAGGAAACCGGAGCACCCGGAGGAAATCCACGCTGACACGGAGAGAATGTGCAGACTCTGCACAGACAGTGACCCAAGCCGGGAATCGAACCTGGGACCCTAGAGCTGTGAAGCAACTGTGCGAACCACCGTGCTGTCCTTTCGCAAAGGAACCAGTTGGATTTTTACGACAAATGGTTTCATGGTCATCATTAGACTTTTGATTCCAGATATTTTTACTGAGTTCAAATTTCACCATCTGTCATTTTGGGATTCAAACCTTGGTCCCCAGATTATTACCTTGGGTCTCTGGATTACTAGGCTAGTAATAATACCACTATGCCACCACATCCCCATGTGGAGAGAGAAACCCAGTTAATGTTTTGAGTTTGTTTGACTCTCCTTCAGATCAGGGGAGACAGAGAAATGTGATGTATTTTATACCGTTTATGCTGCAGAACATCCATTTAAACAGTATGAAATCCATCACACTTCTTCCTCTCTTTAGCTCTACAAAACAGTCATAAGGACTCGAACCATTGGGCGCGGTTGAAAGCGCATGCTGTGCCCGAAAAGCAGTGGGCCATGCTACAGCATGGCTGATGAAAGCAGGGAGATCCCGCTCCGAGGATTTACCCGGCCTGCAATACCTCATGAGATCCAATCCGACCTGGCGAGACATTGCGATGTAAATCCAGCCCATTGTGGGCAGAATCACTTTTTAGCAAATCTGCATATTAGAGCAGCTAGTCTGACTCTCATGTGCAGATTCCTAAGGTAACTGAGGCTTTGGTATTCATGCCATTTTCCTCAGAGACCTTGGGCGAGCGCTGTTGAGAACTAGTCCCCATAAATAAGGACCAGATGGAACGGCACTTGTGGGGGTCTCCCAGGGGATAGGAGGCCCCCAGCTGCATGCCCTTTGGGGAGGGTGGTGCCCTGGTACTGTTGGTGCCACATTTTAATTTGTTTTATTAGTGTCACATGTATTAATACACAGTGAAAAGTATTGTTGCATGCTATACAGACAATGCATACCGTACATAGGGAAGGAAGGAGAAACTACAGAAAGTAATATTACATTCACAGCTAGGGTGTAGAGAAAAGATCAACTTAATACGAAGTTGGTCCATTCAAAAGTCTGATGGCAGCAGGGAAGAAGCTGTTCTTGAGTCGGTTGGTAAGTGACCTTGAACTTCTGTATCTTTTTCCTGACGGAAGAAGGTGGAAGAGAGGATGTCCGGGGTGCGCGGGGTCCTTAATTATGCTGGCTGCCTTTCCGAAGCAGCGGGAATTGTAGACAGAGTCAAAGGATGGGAGGCTGGTTTGCGTGATGGACTGGGCTACATTCACGACCTTTTCTAGTTTCCTATGGTCTTGGGCAGAGCAGGATCCATACCAAGCTGTGATACAACCAGAAATAATGCTTTCAATGGTGCAAATGTAAAAGTTGGTGAGAGTCGTAGATGACATGCCATATTTCCTTAGTCTTCTGAGAAAGTAGAGTCGTTGGTGGGCTTTCTTAACTATAGTGTCAGCATGGGGGGACCAGGACAGGTTGTTGGTGATCTGGACACCTAAAATCTTGAAGCTCTCGACCCTTTCTAGGTCGTTCCCATTGATGTAGACAGGGGCATGTTCTCCACTACGCTTCCTGAAGTTGATGACAATCTCCTTCATTTTGTTGACATTGAGGGAGAGATTATTGTTGTCGCACCAGTTCACCAGATTCTCTATCTCATTCCTATACTCTGTCTCGTCATTGTTTGAAATCCAACCCACTACGGTGATGTCATCAGCAAATTTGAAAATCGAGTTGGAGGGGAATTTGGCCACACAGTCATAGGTGTATAAGGAATATAGTAGGGGAATGAGGCCACAGTCTTGTGGGGCACCGGTGTTGAGGATGATCGTGGAGGAGGTGTCGTTGCCTATCTTTACTGATTGTGGCCTGTGGGTTAGAAAGTTCAGGATCCAGTCGCAGAGGGAGGAGCCGAGGTCAAGGCCACGGAGTTTGGAGATGAGTTTTTTGGAATAATGGTTTTGAAGGCTGAGCTGTAGTCAATAAATAGGAGTCTGACATAGGTTACTTTGTTATCTATGTGTCCCAGGAAAATACCCCTGGTCTAATGTACTGGCCCAGATCTCCCCTTGTTGCTCTGTGGCATCGCCCATGATATCATTTTAATGGATTTGGCAAGTAGCCAAAGGTGCCTCTAAAATTGTGGGACCTCGTCTGTTCTCATTTTGGATTGGACGAACTTCCCAGAAAGTTGATAGAAGATTCTGGAAAACCCAGGCTAGCTCCATATTGTTTTCCATATTGAAATCCTATGAAGCAGCACACAGCCAGTCTCTTTATCAGCTCCCGGCTGCGTGATTTACATGTTTCCAACCAGCTTGGGAAAGTAATCTCTGCCTTAGCTGTCGCCAGCCAGGTCGGTGAAAGTGTAAAAGCTCTGTTTGAAAGGTCTGCCAATATAAACGTCTCTAGCTAACCTGTGAAAGTGACCTTTGATTCGAGCTGTGGACAAGTAGACATTTCTATCCTGATTAAGAGCTGTGAAGCCATTGCCCAAATCCTCTCTCCCCTGTTGGATTCTTCCTGAGGGTTCAGAGCAAGGGGAGGGGCTGTCTAAAAGCCCACTTAAAACCCTCAAACAGAGAACTGTAGTTTCAACTCAGTGAGGCTGATAGTCCATCTGGTAGCTGCAGGCACGAATTACACAATCCTTAGAGGGGGGATTCTCAGTGTGAAGACCCTAATTGTTAAAAGTGAAAGTGATTTACCATACATGTTGAAGACCACCATTAGAAAATTGATGGCTACAAATACCACTACCTCTGATGCAAAGAACTATCTCCCGCCTTTTAATCCCTGTTTTCACTCCTTTCCCTAGTCCTACCGTATGTGTGCCTTGCATGTGTCTGGGTGGAGGGTGGGATAAGGTTTTGGGGAATAGTTAGATTCGCAGACCGTTGTTCAATTCTTACCATTAGACATTCATCTTTTGGGGCGGCATGTGACGCACTGGATAGCACTGGGACTGCGGTGCAGAGGACCCATGTTCGAATCCCGGCCCTGGGTCACTGTCCGTGTGGAGTTTGCACATTCTCCCCATGTCTGTGTGGGTTTCACCCCCACAACCCAAAGATGTGCAGGTTAAGTGGATTGGCCACGCTAAATTGCCCCTTAATTGGAAAAAGAAAATTGGGTACTCTAAATTTATTTTAAAAAGAGACATTCATCTTTTTCCTGTTATAAACGAACAATTTTTAAAATGTATTATTATCAATGTAGTGCCCGTAATCATTGGCCCAGTCAAGGTTACAAGCTCTCAGGTACATACAGAAATTCTTGCTTCATTCACTTCAGTTAGGACCCTGGGGTTGGTGGGGCTGGAATTTGACTTTGCACTTGCCCATGGTGTCATAACACATGCAGAAGTCAGAATTCACTTGAACAATGCCTGGGGTTGCCTCTGGAGTTCCGCATGCACGTCGCCATCAATCCTGAGAATCGGATACTTGGGGAAGATTTCATTCGGGCCTTTATCGGCATCCTATTATCGGGATGCAAATCAGTTTCACGCCGACCCCCAGCAGGATTTCCGATCTGTCATGGCAGGCATCAGCAGAACATCTCACAGGAGATTCAAGCTGGTTTGAAACCATCAGGTGAATATTCAGATGAGACCTCAGGTGGACCAATGAGTGCTGGGACACAGCAGCAGTGGGTCAGGCGGAGCACCTTTCAGGGTGTGTGAAACCTCAGGTGGTTCTTCTGTGGTATTGTGTGAAGCAAATAATGGCATGATGGGAAAACTAGTCAAGTCTTCTTGGTACAATTGAATTTAACCTAAGACACAGATACAGAATACACAGAGATAGCATGTCCTGAGAACTGGGTGACACTGAGAGTCTAGATAAGGCTTGAACCTAGAAGTAGTCTTAATACATAACAAGCTGAACAACTATTTCTTCCTGTTCCTAAACAAATTCTTCCCTTTCTTAAAACAAAGACAAGATAATGATATGAAACTCAAGTCCCCTAAAGGTCAGCAAGGTGACGCCATTGTAACGATTATTACTTATGTTTTACTTTCAATCAAATTCCTGACCAAGTTGTATTCATGTTATCTTGATCCTATAATGTATAAGAATCGCCTTCTTTTCTGTAATATCGCAGACTTGGGACGGACTCAGCAGTTTGTAATTGACTGCTTTCCGACTTCAAATCTCAGCCATACTGCTAGCAGTCAGTTCTAAATTCGGAAATAAAGTTCAGTTTTGCTTACCTAATGAATCATGTTTGTATTTCTCTATCACAGTCAAGACACGGGGAAAATATAAAATACAACACTTCCAGCTTCAGTGTCATGGAGGATGTCCATCTGCCAGCCTCAGAGTGTTCCTGGAGATCCAGCATCAATTTCAAGGAGGTTCATCCGGTTTATTCCAAGTTGGTCAGTGATACTGTGTGCCTTTTAAATACAACGACCATATATGGTGCTGGGACATGAGGAATTAAACCCGTGCCATTATGGAATACAGCGCTAAACCCCTGGGTGCATAATGAATGTGGTGAGGGCAGTAAGTTAGGGTTCCCCACGAGCCTCCACAGTGGAAACATTTCCCGTCCATGGCTTCGGGCCCACCTCGTTAACGAGTAACACATGGGAGGATCCGTCCCCAATCTTCCAAATTTCTTGAAGCCTAATGTGGGATTCAACCCCCAGCCTCAGTGCCTGCTCCCATACCAGGCCAGCTACACAGTAAAGTCTGTGAAAAACTGCTTGTGAAATCATTTACCAAAAATATTACACCCCCACGATCATGTTAGTGCTCAGGCAACTCTGTGGCCATGCAGACAAAAAACGATTTGAAAGAAAAAAATCATCTTTCTGACAAGATGCAGTAAACTTACAACTAAGGTTTAGATAGCTGCAAGCACGTTGATGATGTGGTCTGAACATGTTGCGAGAAAGACGATGGGGAAGTTCTGAAACCAAAATGGATCAGGGTTCAGAAATTCAGATGTTCAAAGAAGAGAGACAATGAGCGATATGCAGAGATTAGACACCATTTTCTAAAACAGGATGGAAGACAGCAGTGAGTGACAGAGCTGGTCCAACAGTGAGTGAAAGAGCTGGTCTAGCAGTGAGTGACAGAGCTGCACCAGCATTGAGAGACAGAACTGGTCCAGCAGTGAGTGACAGAGCTGCCCCAGCAGTGAGTACAGTAAGAAGTCTTACAACACCAGGTTAAAGTCCAACAGGTTTGTTTCAAACACGAGCTTTCGGAGCACGGCTCCTTCTTCAGGTGAATGGAAAGGCTTGTTCCAGAAATGTTTATATAGACACAGTCAGAGATGCCCCGGAATGCGAGCACCTGCAGGCAATCAAATCATCAAAGATGCAGAGAGAGAGGTAACTCCAGGTTAAAGAGGTGTGAATTGTCCCAAGCCAGTTCAGTCGGTAGGCCTCTGCAAGTCCAGGCTTGTTGGTGGGGGCCGAATGTAATGCGACATGAATCCCAGATCCCGGTTGAGTCCGCATTCATGCGTGCGGAACTTAGCTATAAGTTTTTGCTCAGCAATTTTGCGTTGTCGCGTCTCCTGAAGGCCTCCTTGTAGAATGCTGACCCGGAGATCAGAGGCTGAATGTCCTTGATTGCTGAAGTGTTCCCCAACTGGAAGGGAACAGTCCTGCCTGTTGATAGTCGCACGATGCCCGTTTATTCGTTGTCGCAGTGTCTGCATGGTCTCGCCAATGTACCACGCTTCGGGACATCCTTTCCTGCAGCGTATGAGGTAGACTACATTGGTCGAGTCGCACGAGTATGCGCCGCGTACCTGGTGGGTGGTGTTTCCACGTGTAATGGTGGTGTCCATGTCGATGATCTGGCATGTCTTGCAGAGATTACCCTGGCAGGGTTTTGTGGTGTTGTGGTTGCTGTTCTGAAGGCTGGTCCAACAATGAGTGACAGAGCTGGTCCAGCAGTGAGTGACAGAGCTGGCCCAGCAGTGAGTAAAAGAGCTGCCCCAGCAGTGAGTGTCAGAGCTGGTCCAGCAGTGAGTGACAGAGCTGGTCCAGCAGTGAGTGACAGAGCTGATTTAGCAGTGATAACAGAGCTGCCCCAGCAGTGAGTGACAGAGCTGGTCCAGCAGTGAGTGACAGAGCTGCCCCAGCAGTGAGTGTCAGAACTGTTCACGCAGGGAGTGACAGAGCTGGTCTCGCAGTGAGAGACAGAACTGGTCCAGCAGTGAGAGACAGAACTGGTCCAGCAGTGAGAGACAGAGCTGCCCCAGCAGTGAGAGACAGAACTGGTCCAGCAGTGAGAGACAGAACTGGTCCAGCAGTGAGAGACAGAACTGGTCTCGCAGTGAGTGACAGAGCTCCCCCAACAGTGAGTGACAGAGCTGCCCCAGCAGTGAGTGACAGAGCTGCCCCAGCAGAGAGTGACAGAGCTGCCGCAGCAGTGAGTGACAGTGCTGCCCCAGCAGTGAGAGACAGAGCTGGTCCAGCAATGAGTGACAGAGCTGCCCCAGCAGTGAGAGACAGAGCTGGTCCAGCAATGAGAGACAGAGCTGCCCCAGCAGTGAGTGACAGAGCTGCCCCAGCAGTGAGTGACAGAGCTGCCCCAGTAGTGAGTGACAGAGCTGCCCCAGCAGAGAGTGACAGAGCTGCCGCAGCAGTGAGTGACAGTGCTGCCCCAGCAGTGAGAGACAGAGCTGGTCTCGCAGTGAGTGACAGAGCTGGTCTCGCAGTGAGTGACAGAGCTGGTCTAGCAGTGAGTGACAGAGCTGGTCCAGCAGTGAGTGACAGAGCTGCCCCAGCAGTGAGAGACAGAGCTGGTCCAGCAGTGAGTGACAGAGCTGGTCTCGCAGTGAGTGACAGAGCTGCCCCAGCAGTGAGAGACAGAGCTGCCCCAGCAGTGAGTGACAGAGCTGGTCTAGCAGTGAGTGACAGAGCTGGTCCAGCAGTGAGTGACAGAGCTGCGCCAACAGCGAGTGACAGAGTTGGTCCAGCAGTGAGTGACAGAGCTGCCCCAGCAGTGAGTGACAGAGCTGGACTCGCAGTGAGTGACAGATTGGTCTCGCAGTGAGTGACAGAGCTGCCCCAGCAGTGAGTGACAGAGCTGGTCCAGCAGTGAGTGACAGTGCTGCCCCAGCAGTGAGAGACAGATTGGTCTCGCAGTGAGTGACAGAGCTGGTCCCGCAGTGAGTGACAGAGCTGGTCCAGCAGTGAGTGACAGAGCTCCCCCAGCAGTGAGTAACAGGGCTGGTGTCGCAGTGAGTGACAGAGCTGGTCTCGCAGTGAGTGACAGTGCTGCCCCAGCAGTGAGAGACAGATTGGTCTCGCAGTGAGTGACAGAGCTGGTCTCGCAGTGAGTGACAGAGCTGGTCCAGCAGTGAGTGACAGAGCTCCCCCAGCAGTGAGTGACAGAGTTGGTCCAGCAGTGAGTGACAGAGCTGGTCTCGCAGTGAGTGACAGATTGGTCTCGCAGTGAGTGACAGAGCTGGTCTAGCAGTGAGTGACAGTGCTGCCCCAGCAGTGAGTGACAGAGCTGGTCCAGCAGTGAGTGACAGTGCTGCCCCAGCAGTGAGTGACAGAGCTGGTCCAGCAGTGAGTAACAGACCTGCCCCAGGGGTGAGTGATAGAGCTGGTCCAGCAGTGAGTGACAGAGCTGCCGCAGCAGTGAGTGACAGAGCTGGTCCAGCAGTGAGTGACAGAGCTGCCGCAGCAGTGAGTGACAGAGCTGCCCCAGCAGTGTGTGACAGAGCTGGGCCAGTGGTGAGTAACATACCTGCCCCAGGGGTGAGTGACAGAGCTGGTCCAGCAGTGAGTGACAGAGCTGGTCTAGTAGTGAGTGACAGAGCTGCCCCAGCAGTGTGTGACAGAGCTGCCCCAGCAGTGAGTGACAGAGCTGGGCCAGTGGTGAGTAACATACCTGCCCCAGGGGTGAGTGACAGAGCTGGTCCAGCAGTGAGTGACAGAGCTGGTCTAGTAGTGAGTGACAGAGCTGCCCCAGCAGTGTGTGACAGAGCTGCCCCAGCAGTGAGTGACAGAGCTGCCGCAGCAGTGAGTGACAGAGCTGGTCCAGCAGCGAGTGACAGAGCTGCCCCAGCAGTGAGTGACAGAGCTGGTCCAGCAGTGAGTGACAGAGCTGCCCCAGCAATGAGTGACAGAGCTGGTCCAGTGGTGAGTAACATACCTGCCCCAGCAGTGAGTGACAGAGCTGGGCCAGTGGTGAGTGACAGAGCTGGTCCAGTAGTGAGCGACAGAGCTGGTCCAGCAGTGAGTGACAGAGCTGGTCCAGCAGTGAGTGACAGAGCTGGTCCAGCAGTGAGCGACAGAGCTGCCCCAGCAGTGAGTGACAGAGCTGGGCCAGTGGTGAGTGACAGAGCTGGTCCAGTAGTGAGTGACAGAGCTGGTCTCGCAGTGTGTGACAGAGCTGGTCCAGCAGTGAGTGACAGAGCTGGTCTCGCAGTGTGTGACAGAGCTGCCCCAGCAGTGAGTGACAGAGCTGCCCCAGCAGTGTGTGACAGAGCTGGTCCAGTAGTGAGTGACAGAGCTGCCCCAGCAGTGTGTGACAGAGCTGGTCCAGTAGTGAGTGACAGAGCTGGTCCAGTAGTGAGTGACAGAGCTGGTCCAGCAGTGAGTGACAGAGCTGGTCTCGCAGTGTGTGACAGAGCTGCCCCAGCAGTGAGTGACAGAGCTGCCCCAGCAGTGAGAGACAGATTGGTCTCGCAGTGAGTGACAGAGCTGGTCCAGTAGTGAGTGACAGAGCTGCCCCAGCAGTGAGTGACAGAGCTGGTCTCGCAGTGTGTGACAGAGCTGCCCCAGCAGTGAGTGACAGAGCTGCCCCAGCAGTGAGTGACAGAGCTGGCCCAGCAGTGAGTGACAGAGCTGGTCCAGCAGTGAGTGACAGAGCTGGTCCAGCAGTGAGTGACAGAGCTGGTCCATCCATGAGTGACAGAGCTGGTCTAGCAGTGAGAGAAAGAGCTGCCCCAGCAGTGAGAGACAGAGCTGCCCCAGCAGTGAGAGACAGAGTTCCGCGAAGAGTCATTGACTGAGATAGTCTAGCAGTGAGTGACAGAGCTGGTCCAGCAGTGAGTGACAGAGCTGGTCCAGCAGTGAGTGACAGAGCTGGTCCAGCAGTGAGTGACAGAGCTGCCCCAGCAGTGAGTGACAGAGCTGGTCTAGCAGTGAGAGAAAGCTGCCCCAGCAGTGAGTGACAGAGCTGGTCCAGCAGTGAGTGACAGAGCTGGTCCAGCAGTGAGTGACAGAGCTGGTCCAGCAGTGAGTGACAGAGCTGCCCCAGCAGTGAGTGACAGAGCTGGTCTAGCAGTGAGAGAAAGCTGCCCCAGCAGTGAGTGACAGAGCTGCCCCAGCAGTGAGAGACAGAGTTCCGCGAAGAGTCATTGACTGAGATAGTCTAGCAGTGAGTGACAGAGCTGGTCCAGCAGTGAGTGACAGAGCTGGTCCAGCAGTGAGTGACAGAGCTGGTCCAGCAGTGAGTGACAGAGCTGCCCCAGCAGTGAGTGACAGAGCTGCCCCAGCAGTGAGTGACAGAGCTGCCCCAGCAGTGAGTGACAGAGCTGGTCTAGCAGTGAGTGATGGAACCATCAATTCACCAGACACGTGTTTCCGATATGAATCTAAGCTTTAAACGACTTACTACAGAGCCAGCCTGTTACCCGTTGATGAACTCTCGGTGAACTGCAAGCTGACTCTGGACAAGGTATTTATACAGCAGCACTAGGGGGAGGAATCGTGGGCGGAGCCAAGGGTGGAGCCCTGTACAAGCTCCTGAGCATTCCCAGAGCAACTCCCTCTAGTGGTCGGATAACTCTACTGCGCCTACAAAGACAGTGTGAATTATCATATTACATTCACCACGTTTACCCCCTGCAAAAAAATCAAGTCCGGCGGGGGTGGTGGTCTGCAACGTCAGTCTGTCCGGTGGTCGGACTGTCCGCTGTGATCTGTGGAGCATAGGGGTTGCAGCCTCTTGCGGTGGCTGGATGGGTGTTGTGTGCTGGGGTACGATGGCGGACTCCAGGGAGGGTTGTATCCGAGCTTCATACTCTCCTGTTTCGACCAGGGACTGGGAGCGCTGGGGGCTGGCCTGCGCGGGTGCGCGATACTGGTGGAGCGAGCTCGAGGGGGGGTCGGGGGGGAAGGCCGCACACCGGCGGATGCCAGGTCCCGGAGGGAGACCGTGTCCTGTCGACCGTCGGGGTACTCCACATATGTGTACTGCGGGTTAGCATGGAGTAACTGGACTTGTTCCACTAACGGGTCGGACTTGTACACCTGCACATACTTCCGGAGCAAGATGGGTCTGGGGGTGACCAGCCATGTCGGGAGAGGGGATCCGGAGGACGACTTCCTGGGGAAAATAAGAAGACGTTCATGAGGTGTCTGATTAGTTGCGGTACAGAGGAGTGAGCGGATAGAATGTAGGGCATCGGGGATTACCTCTTGCCATCGGGAAATAGGGAGATCTCTGGACCGGAGGGCCAGTAGTATGGTCTTCCAGATGGTACCATTCTCCCGCTCGACCTGTCCATTACCCCGAGGGTTATAGCTGGTCGTCCTACTAGAGGCAATGCCCCTGTCGAGCAGGAATTGACGCAGCTCCAAATGGAATTCAATTGACTCCAAATGGAACCCTAAGGAAGTGGTAGAGGCGCCCATCAGCCTCGAACGCGGTGTACTTACAGTCACTCACGCGGATGGGGAGCTGGTGATAAGCGGACTTAAGGTCCACAGTGGAGAAGACCTTGTATTTCGCGATTTCGTTTACCATGGTGGAAATACGGGGGAGAGGATACGCGTCCAGTTGCGTAAACCGGTTGATGGTCTGGCTAGAGTCGAAGACCATCCAGTTTTTCTCCCCAGTCCGGACCACCAGCACTTGGGCTCGCCAAGGACTGTTGCTGGCCTCGATGACCCCTTCCGTCAGCAACCTCTGGACCTCGGACCTGATGAAGGACCGGTCCTGAGCGCTGTACCGTCTGCTCCATGTCGCGACGGGTTTTCAATCGGGGGTGAGATTAGCAAACAAGGAGGGGGGGGTCCACTTTGAGGGACGCGAGGCTGCATACATTAAGGGGGGGTATAGGGCCGCCGAATTGGAAGGTCAAGCTCTGCAGGTTGCACTGGAAGTCCAGTCCTAGGAGTGCCGGTGCGCAAAGGTCGGGGAGGACAAGGAATTTATAATTTTTAAAAACCTTCCCCTGGACCGTGAGGTCCGCGATGCAGCACCCGGTGATGTGGACGGAGTGTGAGCCTGAGGCTAACCCGATTTTGTGTGTTACCGGATGGACAGGGAGCGCGCAGCGTCTTACCGTGTCAGGGTGAACAAAGCTTTCCGTGCTCCCGGAGTCCAGCAGGCAGCCCGTCTCGTGGCCGTTGAGGTGGATCAGCGTTGTCGTTTTGGCGAGCGTGCGTGGACGTGACTGGTCGAGCTGAATGGCCGCGAGCCGTGGAGAAGATCCGTGTCCATCGTCGCCGTCCGAGTCGATGTTAGAAGAACCTTGCGTGCCAGTCCCGGAAGGCGGTGGCCAGGATCCGCACGTGGAGTCGGGATCCCAAGTGATTCTGTAGGCCGCTGGCGGTGAGTCGTGAACACATGGCGTGTGTAAACTTTGTTAATGGGCCTCACGTATATCTTATCGAGCACTGCTAGCACTGCAGTATATGAACCGGCCGAGTTTAGTTGCGTAGAGATTCTGTGGCTCACCCTCGCGTGCAGTAGACCCAACTTCTGTTTCTCTGTCATTTCGGCTGTGCTCGCTTCTGCCAGGTAGGCCTTGAAGCACCGCATCCAGTGGGAGAAGATTTCTTCAGCCTCTGCATCCTGCAGGTCAAGTTCCAGGCGTCCAGGCTTGAGGGCTGATTCCATGATCGATCATGACTGTTCTTAAGTCGATTAAATTGATGGAACCATCAATTCACCAGACACGTGTTTCCGATATGAATCTAGGCTTTAATCGACTTACTACAGAACCAGCCTGTTACCCGTTGATGAACTCTCAGTGAACTGCAGGCTGACTCTGCACAAGAGTATTTATACAGCAGCACTAGGGGGAGGAGTTGTGGGCGGAGCCAAGGGTGGAGCCCTGTACCAGCTCCTGAGCATTCCCAGAGCTACTCCCCCTAGTGGTCGGATAACGCTACTGCACTTACAAAGACATTGGGCGCGATTCTCCGGACTCACGAAAAATCGGGAAATCGGCGGGAAAACGGGCGCGTTTGACGACGGTCGGGAAGGGTGCATTTCCCGACGTATTCACTTCCGTGAAATGAGCTAGTAACGCGGCCGCGTCAATTACGTGCGCCATTACGACGGAACGCGGCGACGACACGAACACGCCCACGTGACGCCGCCCGACGCCGTAAAAAGGCGCGGGCGAGCACAGAATCTGTCGGCCATGATGTCGGAGCCCAGGAGAGCTGCCCCTCGGTTTGTTGAGGCTGATGTGGAGGCGCTGCTCTATGCCGTCGAGCAGAGGAGGGGCATCATCTGCCCGCATAGAGGGCATTGCCAACCTTCCGGCGTGGTACGCCAGGCCTTGCGTGAGGTGGCTGCTGCCGTCAGTGCTGTGGGGCAGACCCCTCGCTCTGCAGAGCAATGCAGGAAAAAGCTGCACGACCTCACCAGGGCTGCCAGGGTAAGTGCCAAGAGGGTGCCCCCTGGTCACAACCATCCCCCCTTAACTTAATCACCCACCTGCCCCCCTGGCATAGGGGGGTGGAGGGGGATTGGGGCAGAGTTATTTGAGGGTGGTTCACAAAGTTGTCACAGACCCAGCGCTCTGGCCTCCGTGGAGAGATGCAATGGTCTTATGACAACTTCACCCCCAAACTGTGCCAGTATCTGAACGGACTGCTGATACCTGCCGTATTGTAATGATCTACCTATGTCCCCTCCCCCAACAGGCCAAGTCCGCTCACAACACCCGTGAGCGGCACAAGACTGGAGGGGGTTCGCCCAACCTGCACCCCCTGACCACATTTGAGCTGAGGGCACTGGACCTTGTTGAGGGGACTGGCACCTGGGAAGTCGCGCAATGTGAGGTTGGCGGATCTGCAGCAAGTGAGACAACCCTCCTTGACAAACACCCACCCCTCCCCATCCTCTGTCCCTTCACACACCCTGCCCACTGGGACACCTCCCCCATCCTCTGTCCCTTCACACACCCTGCCCACTTGGACACCTCCCCCATCCTCTGTCCCTTCACACACCCTGCCCACTTGGACACCTCCCCCATCCTTTGTCCCTTCACACACCCTGCCCACTGGGATACCTCCCCCATCCTCTGTCCCTTCACACACCCTGCCCACTGGGATACCTCCCCCATCCTCTGTCCCTTCACACACCCTGCCCACTTGGACACCTCCCCCATCCTCTGTCCCTTCACACGCTGCCCACTAGGACCGTCCAGCGGACTGCCGAGCGAATCTAAATAACCCGTTTCATTCTCTTCCCTGGGACGTGATGCCGAACGACCAGGGCCGTCTGGCTGCAGACGGACACAGGCATCTGCCCCCACCTCACCTGGGGCCGAACGACAGAGTGTGCTTAATCAGCGGGGAGTCCCATCCTCCCCAACCAAATCTGCGGAGCAGGACGCCCAGAGGGTGGCGATACCAGAAGCCACAGATATGGCCAGCGAACACACTGCGGACTCTCAGCGGCCCCATACCATAGAGGAGGCGTTAAATACAGATGACCTCGGGCTTGCGGCACTGCTATCTCCCACACCATCCATCATCCCAGAGACACTCACCCCGGCGGGCCTATTTAGTGAAGAGTCTCCTGGGTCACAGTCTGGTTCGCACATCACAGCTCAGCAGGTACAGCAGGTGGAGGTCGGAGCAACCGAGGGCCCGGACTGGCGGAGGCCAGGCCAGGCCCAGCACGCAGCTGGCTCCCAGACGTTTTCTGAGTTCCTGGAGTTTCTCAACCCACCCGCACAGCCGATGCCTCAAGAAATCCAGGGTAACAATGACGGGATGAGGGCTGTTTTCCAGACTCTGCAGACGCTGTTAGAGGAATCGAACCGCGTCCACGAGCAGGGAGTGGTGCCGCTCATGGCAGAGACCCAGGCTGACACCACACGGGTGGCATCCGCGGTGGAGGCAATGGGTCAGGTTATGCAAGGCATTGGGGTTAATGTGCACGCGTCATCCTCGGCCCTGGACAGGGTTGCCCTCTCACAGGCAGCAATGCGCCAGAGCCAAAATGACATTGCCGGCGCCCTGCGGGCCTTGGCCCAGTCTCACCAGGTCATTGGCCAGTCGCAGCAGTCAGTCGCCGAGAGCATCAACCGCCTGACACACGTGCTGGATGGCGTCGTGCACTCACAGGTTGAGGTCGCACAGTCCCTGGCGGGAATGTCTAACTCCCTGGACTCCGTGTCTGCAAACCTTCGGATCCTGGCCGATACCGTTGCAGGCCTCCAGGACTGGCAGCGCCAGGTGTCGGTGGCACGACGGGGCACCTCCCCGCTCGCACCTCTGTCCCAAAGTGAGGCCCGGGGGCTACCGGGCTCCCCGAGGGAGGAGGAGGTTTCGGGGCCCGTCCCATCAACTCCATCATGGGACGTCCCGGAATTCTCGGCCTCCCCCCGTCCCATCCCTGGTGCATCGGGTGGGCAGCAGGCAGAGCAGGGTGGCACAACGTCACCCGAGACGCCCGCAGAGCAGCATGGTCCATCAAGGCCGGGTCGCCCCAGGAAACGCTTGCCGAAGGAGAAACAAGTTGAAGGGGGCGATTCGCACCAATCCTCCTCCACTCCTGCTGTATCATCTGGGGAATCAATTAGACGTAGTGTTAGGGCCCGTAAGGCAACAGAGTGAGACACAGAGTAAGTTGGAACGGGTGAAGGGCACAGTTTAGTTGTAGGGGCTAAGGCACCTGTAAATGTTTGTTCACATTAAACGCACTGTTCCACCTTACTTGTAATACCGTGTGATTGTTCCACAGCCACAGGAATCGTGATGGTGACTGAGTGTCGCTGGGGTTGATGAGCGGTGAAACTTCGGTGCCGGGTGTGCAGTCCCTTACCCCCCACCCCCTCCCATAGCTAACCCACGCGGGCACGTGATGGAGTGTCCATGACGAACTCAGCGGCCACCAAGGTGGATGGTTCAGCTATTGCCATGGGTCAGACTCTCTCTAACGATTCTGAGCTCACAGCTCTTCGCAGAGCGGGCTGTCATCATTCCACATGGCACTGATCACACCCGCTGACCCAGCCATCAATGTTGTGCGATACCGTCTGGACCCAGCGGTAAGGGTGATGTCGAAGTGGAGCAGGGTACACTGAGAGGGAGTTGGGGGGGGGGGGGGGGGGCAGTGGTGGTGGCAGTTGTGTTGACCCTCTGCCCGACTAGCGATGCAGGTGGTGGTTTGGTGTTCAGCGGGGACGTCACATGCGACGCGTGAACCGTGCTGCCACCAAGGCGTCGCGTGCCCGCCGTCCTCGCCGGGTCTGTTGTGCCGCCTCCTGGGCATCACCAGCACCTGGATCGTGTCTGCGTGCTGCGCCCGCCACTCCGCCAGCCCCCTCCTCCTCCTACTCCTCTGTGCTGGCACCACTGCCACTGGTTTCTCCCTACGCCTCCTGCAGCAGGGCATCTCCACTCTGCATCGCGATGTTGTGCAGCGCACAGCAGACCACTACAATGCGAGCGACCCTGTCGGCCTGGTACTGCAGGGCCCCTCCGGAGCGGTCCAGGCACCTGAATCTCATCTTCAGGAGGCCAAGGCAGCGCTCCACCACACCCCTGGTTGCTGCATGGGCATCATTGTATCGTGATTCCGCATTGGTCTGAGGCCTCCGTATAGGCGTCATCAGCCAAGACCTCAGCGGATAACCCCTGTCGCCTAGCAACCAGCCCCTCAGCCGGGGGGGGGGGGACGTTCCTCAAACATTGCAGGGATGAACGACTGCGCCAGTATGTAGGAGTCATGCACACTCCCTGGAAACCTTGCACAGACGTTCATGATCCTCATGTGGGGGTCGCATACCACCTGGATATTCATGGAGTATGTCCCCCTCCTGTTTGTGAACACGTCCCTGTCCCCTGCAGGCGGGCGCATGGGAACGTGAACACAATCGATTGCCCCCTGCACCCTCGGTATCCTGGCCACTCTGGCAAATCCACGAGCTCGTGAGTCTTGACTTGCTTGGTCCTCGGGAAAGGTGATGTAGATGTTAGCGATGGCATAGAGGGCATCAGTCACATCCCGGATACACCTGTGCACCGATGACTGGGAGATCCCGGAGAGGTCCCCGCTCGGAGACTGGAAGGAGCCAGTAGCATAGAAGTTAAGAGCGACCCTCACCTTGCTGGCAACCGGGATTGCGTGTCCTCCCCCCGTTCCACGTGGGGCGAGGTGCGCCACGAGGTGACAGATATGTATCACCGTCCGCCTACTCAGCCGGAGTCTCCTCCTGCAGGTGATGTCTGTCATTGTTAGGAAAGAGACCCGGACACGGTACACCCTCGGCCTTGGTCGTCGCCTCTGGCACCGTGGCTGCACCCTCACTCTCTCCTCCTCCTCCTCCTCCTCCCCATGCTGCTCGACGACTGGCAACTCCTCAGCCCGTCCCTCTGCTGCTGCAGCTGGCCCTGCATCCATTGCGGGTTGTGGCTGTGGATGCTGCTGCATCTCCAAATGCAGTGCAGCGGCCCCAACCACTGCGCAG
Organism: Scyliorhinus canicula; assembly: GCF_902713615.1. Lineage (NCBI taxonomy): Eukaryota > Metazoa > Chordata > Chondrichthyes > Carcharhiniformes > Scyliorhinidae > Scyliorhinus > Scyliorhinus canicula. Next base: position 76,230,477 of record NC_052155.1, read on the forward strand.
AACATAGTCGTTCTGTTCGCAGACATTGTGCTAATGTACAGAAGGGTGGTGGGGGCAGAGAAACGGGACATGTTAGACGGAGGTTAGTCGACACCTCGGCAGCCGCCTGCCACGGGATACCTGTGTGTCCCGGTGGCCTGGTCGCGCTGCTGATACGCGGGCTGCCTAACCCCTGATTACTTTCTGCATCCAAGGGGCAGTAAACTATGTCCTCCTCACGGGTGCGTCAGTGGCCTGTGGCCGTAAGCCACAGGGCAAACAGCGGCCGTGTCCTCGTGACCGGCACGCCGTGGCATGGTGGCAGACATTTGTTACGGGGTTGGACGGCTCACTCGCTCACTCACTCCCTAACACCCCTCCCACTCCCACTCCCCCCCTCCGTCTCCCCCACTGCCCCCCTCCGTCTCCCCCACTCCCCCCTCCGTCTCCCCACTGCCCCCCTCCATCTCCCCCACACCCCCCTCCGTCTCCCCCACTGCCCCCCTCCATCTCCCCCACTCCCCCCTCCGTCTCCCCCACTGCCCCCCTCCGTTTCCCCCACACCCCCCTCCGTCTCCCCCCACTGCCCCCCTCCATCTCCCCCACTCCCCCCTCCGTCTCCCCACTCCCCCTCCGTCTCCCCCACTGCCCCCCTCCATCTCCCCCACTCCCCCCCTCCGTCTCCCCCACTGCCCCCCTCCATCACCCCCACTGCCCCCTCCGTCTCCCCCATTGCCCCCCTCCATCTCCCCCACTCCCCCCTCCGTCTCCCCCACTCCCCCTTCCGTCTCCCCTACTGACCCCCTCCATCTCCCCCACTCCCCCCTCCGTCTCCCCCACTCCCGCTCCGTCTCCCCCACTCCCCCCCTCCATCTCCCCCACTCCCCCCCCCCCCCCCCCCCCGCTCTGGACCCCCCTCCCGTTCTCAGGGATGCCTTCCCCGTTGTGGCCAGACTCGAGCGGTGCGCTGAGCGGTGCGCTGAGCGGTGCGCTGAGCGGTGCGCTCACCTCCTGGAAGCAGTCGTCAGCCAGCACGACTGGTTGACGAACTTAAAAAGCAGGTGTGATTCACGCCGTGTAAACAGTGCGTGATGAAGTCGGGACTTCGGCCCATAGCGGGGGGGGGGGGCAAAAACTAGCGATACTGGTCGTGTCGGGGGCGCGTTAGAGGCGTTTGGCGGGAATGGCGACTTGGAGTCTGTGCGGGTTTCGGAGAATAGCGGGAGGGCGACGGACCAGCGTCGCCGTAAAAAAGAGCTGCCCCAGCAGTGAGTGACAGAGCTGCCCCAGCTGTGAGTGACAGAGCTGGTCTAGTAGTGAGTGACAGAGCTGGCCCAGCAGAGAGTGACAGAGCAGCCGCAGCAGTGAGTGACAGAGCTGCCCCAGCAGTGAGTGACAGAGCTGCCCCAGCAGTGAGTGACAGAGCTGGTCCAGCAGTGAGTGACAGAGCTGGTCCAGCAGTGAGTGACAGAGCTGGTCCAGCAGTGAGTGACAGCTGGTGCAGCAATGAGTGACGGAGCTGGTCCAGCAGTGAGAGACCCAGCAGTGAGTGATAGAGATGGACCAGCAGTGAGTGACAGAGCTGCCCCAGCAGTGAGAGACAGAGCTGGTCCAGCAGTGAGAGACAGAGCTGCCCCAGCAGTGAGAGACAGAGCTGGACCAGCAGTGAGAGACAGAGCTGCCCCAGCAGTGAGAGACAGAGCTGGACCAGCAGTGAGTGACAGAGCTGGTCTCACAGTGAGTAACAGAGCTGGTCTACCAGTGAGTGACAGCGCTATTCCAGCAGTGAGTGACAGAGCTGGACCAGCAGTGAGTGACAGAGCTGCCCCAGCAGTGAGTGACAGAGCTGCCCCAGCAGTGTGTGACAGAGCTGCCCCAGCAGTGAGAGACAGCTGGTCCAGCAATGAGAGACAGAGCTGGTCCAGCTGTGAGAGACCCAGCAGTGTGTGACAGAGCTGCCCCAGCAGTGAGTGACAGAGCTGCCCCAGCAGTGTGTGACAGAGCTGCCCCAGCAGTGAGAGACAGCTGGTCCAACAATAAGAGACAGAGCTGGTCTAGCTGTGAGAGACCCAGCAGTGAGTGACAGAGCTGCCCCAGCAGTGTGTGACAGAGCTGCCCCAGCAGTGAGAGACAGCTGGTCCAGCAATGAGAGACAGAGCTGGTCCAGCTGTGAGAGACCCAGCAGTGTGTGACAGAGCTGCCCCAGCAGTGAGTGACAGAGCTGCCCCAGCAGTGTGTGACAGAGCTGCCCCAGCAGTGAGAGACAGCTGGTCCAACAATAAGAGACAGAGCTGGTCTAGCTGTGAGAGACCCAGCAGTGAGTAACAGAGCTGGTGTACCAGTGAGTGACAGAGCTATTCCAGCAGAGAGTGACAGAGCTGGCTCATTTAAATATCAGTACCTGGACCATGGCCAGCGAGGGCGTGATCCAGATCACGGCAGACACCATGAGTCGAGCAACTCAGGGGAGGCTTCACGCTCAGCGTGCTGCACAATTTGGTGCTCTCCCACGATTCACCCATCGCACCTGGTGTGTAGCCGGGAGCGACGTGGTGCGAAAACCGAGGAATTCCTGTTCAACAGATGTGAACTTTGACTGCACAATTCAGATGTGAGAGTGTGCACACTCAGCCATGTCTGACACTCCCAGTGTTAAGTTATGAGTTTACTAATGTCCCTAGGCAACATTGTCCACCAACACTTTCAGTTTCCACAGTTTGAATTTTTAGACAGTGTTCCACACGAAAGATTTTATTTACCTCCTTTCGTCATTCCTTGATTTTGTCTTTAAATTTGATTGGTTCAGCACCTGAACCAGTTTAAAAATGATGGAAATTAGATTCAACAAAAATTCCAGCACTAACCCTGGGGTACTCTAATAAAACTGATCCAATTCACGTCCAGAATCTCGTTTCATTTCCTTTGTTTTTTTTTAATATTAACCCCATCTTTTATCGAAAATTGATTCTGAACAGTTTATTTTTGGACTGTCGTAACTTTCCATTGTGAGGAAAATTGGTTGCAAGGCTTTATGGATTTATTTTAATTATATTAGTCGCCTCATTTCAAAGCAGTTGGCTTTTGGATTGTTCATACTCTGCAGTACTATTTTGCCAATTATTCCTTTCCTTTGAAATGTTATGACAGCATTAAGCCTGTATGAAAGAAGGATGCGTAACCCAACAGTTTATGTGAAGCGACAGTCTAAATGTAACAGTACATGTATTGAATTATTACAGGAAAGGCCATAGCTGTCAGGGTCTCGCATATACATAGGCATATCACATTTTAATTCTTCAGTCACCACATGCATCTTTTCTCTGGAAAAATGCAGATTGTAAGGAAACTGTTTTGTCGGAAATATGTTCCTGCGCTTAAAAAGATGTGCCTATATGGCTACCAGATGCATAACAACAACATTCTGCTAACTCAATGTCATGTAAGTTTGAACCAAAAATTGGCAACTTTCAAATTATATTTCAACACATTATGAAGATAATAGTAGCTTACAAATTGTTGAAGAACCATAATCATTGGTGAGGGTACACGGTGAAGGAATTCATGTACTACCGGGCACAGTGCTGTGAGACATTGCACTTTGATTCTAATTATTCCTTTTCACTGTGACTTGGTAAGATGTAATGCCTATCAATGTTCAAGTGATTCACAGTGCATGTTTTTTTACTATAATTTACTTCTTGAGGTGTAGTATTCATGCTGCAGTGTAGAAAGAACGACAAGGCTATTTGCCATAGCAACTGGAACTCGAGGGAGTAACCTTGTAAACCAAACAACGGACCATATGGGAATACAAGAACAAAGCAAAATGTTATCTTGAAAGTATGTTAGCTGCTTACTTGTTTTGGGAGTGAATAATATACCAGCTTGATTGCCCAAACATGCCTCTTTGTGAACATAACAGAGTTTTACAATGAATCAACTATAATCCTCCAATAACAAAAAGGGCTTGAAGTTAACATTAAAATTTAATAATAAAGTCCCTTTAAATATTTAACAACAACCCAAAGGTCTCAGCTTCCCTTACTCAGCATGATGTTCTGGCTCCACTGCCTTTGTGCAAATTAGTGTTCATTAAAAAAAATACTCCACCTGGTTATAATACTGCTGTGCCATGTTTACACCCGCACAACAACCACCTCATTCAGTATATATATTCAAATAATTTGTTTGGAATGTAAATTACTTTGATCATATTCCAAAACATTCTTTTGTATGCTGCCTAACCATGCATTTCAATATTTTAAGCATTTTGTTAGATCTCCTGATTGAAGCTATATGGCTAATACTTTACATTTAGTGAACGTGTGTATGTTTGTGTTTTACACAAGTTCAAACCTCCTCCAACAATTCATCAATAATATGTAAAACTGTCATAAATAATTGAAATGGTGTCTGAAGTCTGGCAATTTCAAGTCTGGGAGGTGGCACAGTGGTTAGCACTGCTGCCTTACAGTGCCAGGGACCCGGTTCAGTTCTGGCCTCAGGCGACTGTGTGGAGTTTGCACTTTCTCCCTGTGTCTGTGTGGGTTTCCTCCGGGTGCTCCGATTTCCTCCCACAGTCCAAAGATGTGCAGGTTAGGTGGATTGGCCATGTTAATTTGCCCCTTAGTATCCACGATTTGGAGTTTCAGGGATAAGGCGGGGTACTGGGTCTAGGTCAGGTGCTCCTACAGAGGGTTGGTGCAGACTCAATGGGCCAAATGGCCTCCTTCTGCACTGTAGGAATTCTATGGTTCTAATTGACAGGATAGCATTACTGTGGGAACTGGAAATGGGATTGATAATAAATTGTAATTATAATTAAAGAAGCAAGTCAACAGGACAAAGAGTTCAATTATTCTAGAACACAATTTATATGAATGTTGGAGTGACACTACTATCCTTCTCCCACCACTCTGCGTTCAATGCCGTCAACATATCCTTCTATTTCTCTCACCCTTAAGTGTTCATGTCGTTTCCCTCTTCAAATGTGTCTATGCTACCCACCTCAACAGTCCTTGTGGTAGGAAGTTGCACATTCTAACCAATCTCCAAGTTGCAAGTTTCTACTTGCTAGATGGTGATGTAGTGATAGTGCCACTGTGCGGGGGTGTAGGTTCAAGTCCCATCATGACAGTTGGTGGGATTGGAATTGCATTAATAAATGTGGGGTTAGAATGCTGGGATTATAAAGCATGAAAAGATACATTTGTTAATGCTATCCTTATTTTTCTACATGTGAGTCCAGACCCACAGTATTGTGGTTGACTTGTAATGGCTCACTTAGCTCAAGGACAATTAACGATGGGTGGAAAAATACTGATGTTGCCAGTGACACCCACACCCCATGAAAGGTTAAGGGATTCACTATTGTATTTACTAATAACTATCTTATACTTCTGACCCCTAGGTTTGGTTTCCCCCAGAGGTGGAAACATTTTCTTCATGTGTGCCCGATCAATTCTATTCATAATCTTAAAGATTATGATCAGATCTTCCTTCAGACTTTTCTTTTCGGGAAAAAGTAATGAAAGGATGTTGTGAAGAGGACATAACGAGGCTACAAAAGGATATAGATAGGTTCGGGGAATTTAACAAAATCTGGCAAATGAGTATAATGTGGAAAAATGTGAAATTGTCCAAATGGGCAGCAAGAATGAAAAAGGAGACCTGCGCAGGATTCTCCCGCAATTGGCGGGATGGCCCAACGCCAGCACCAAGAACGGCATGAAACAATCCAGCATCGGGCCAACCGGAAGTTGCGGAATCCTCCGCACTTCCAGGGGCTAGGCCGGCACCAGAGGGGAGAATTGATTACAAAGATAGGGAATTGGGAAAATTGGGAGACACGATTGGGCAGAGAATCGGTTTTGATGCTGAAATCGTGGTGGGCTTCTGTTTCACACCAAATCGCAATTCTCCAGACAGCGGCGTCAATGCCTTCCACTCCGCAAGTTCGGTAAACACCCTTGGCTTATTATTAGCGGGCCTGACCCTGTATTCTCCGGGGCCTCCGCGAATTCCCGATGGCAAGGTTCACTTGTGCTTTAAAAATTGTGAAACGTGAGGACCCGGGTTCGAATCCCAGCCCTGGGTCACTGTCTGTGTGGAGTTTGCACATTCTCCCCGTGTCTGCATGGGTTTCATCCCACAACCCAAAGATGTGTATGTTAGGTGGATCGACCATGCTAAATTGCTCCTTAATTGTGAAAAAGAAATAATTGGGTACTCTAAATTTTTTTTTAAATTGTGAAGCAGGTGTTAAGGCTGATGAGGGAGAGAGAGGGGGTACGGAAAGTATCCAACATCTCCGTAGTTTGCTGACAGTTGGTTACAAAGGCATGGGGAGCTGATTTTCACAGGGGGAACCTGGAGGCCTGGGTGATCAAGGAGCCTGTCTTCCAGCTGGGAGCCAAGATTGTGGAGCAAGCTGCTGGAATCAGGCTGAACCACATCCCAAGCGGTGTGGAGGGAGTGTTGGAGATCTGATTCCAGGTCACAGGGCTCTTTGTATTAGGGGGGGTCCTAATGGTGGAGACCAGGACTAAATATCCAGGGACATGAGTTAAATTCCTCCATGGCAGCCGGAGAATTTCAATTCAGATAAACTTTAAAATCTCTCTCTTTAATCAAGCTTTTAATTATCTGACCTATTATCTCCTTCTGTGGCCCAGTGCCATGTTTTGGGTGGGATTCTCCAGCCTCCGAGCCATACCTTCCTCGGCGGTGGGAGGCAGCGTACCATTCGCTGGTGGTGTGATTCTCTGCCCCCTCTGCTGTCAGTGAGAATTCCCATTGAAGCCATTCACACTGCCAGGAAACCCATGGGAGAGGGTGCACTGCCAGCAGAACCAAATAATTTCGCCACTCTGAATGGCCGGGGAACTCCGGCCTTCGTTTTATAATGCTATTGAGAAGCTTTGGTCTATTTCACTTCATACATCAGTAGTGTCGTTGTCCTGTTCCCCTTGTTCCTGGTCTGACCTTCACCCTCAAATCTGGCTCCTTTTAACTTTAGATTTTTATTTCCCTACATTCTCCACAGACACCCCTTCTCCACCTTACTTGCGTAAAGCCCTATCAACTGCCTCATTTATCCTTTCTTCTACATCACTGGTCTCTCTCTGGGGCATATTAACAAATAGCTTTGTTCCAAAATCCTCAGCTTGTATTTCAGAATTAGTAATGGCACCTAAGTTTGTTTATGCATTCTTTGATGACATAAATCTTTAATTACACCACAGGCATATTACAATGCTAAATCTAATCATGGAGCCAGAGAGGACTGATATACGTCACACAAGTCACAAAACAAATAAACAACACGAACATTGAGATAGAATAGAAATATTTCAAAGCTCCTAATGCAGTGATTAACTTTTTAGGATTCTTTGACTACTAGATGTTTTTCTGCACCATTAACATCCTATAAACAATGATAAGATGAATAGCTATTTTAGGTATTGCTTTTGCTTTGGCTGATGATCAGATCTTTACAGTTTTCCCAGAACGTATAGTACAGGCAGCATTCCCTTAGTCGTGTGCTGACATATCAGCTTCAATTCGATACTCAGCATCTTGGATGGGGCTAAAGCCATAGCCTTAGGATCAAGAAGCTAGAGTACTACTGAGTGAAACTGACACACAAGCCTTCACAGAGTTTATTGACACATTCATCTCCTCAGTCTTCTCCTTTGTCTTCCAGTATTTCATATTAAATGTTAATTTCCAATTTAAAAAGGACAAATGTCTGAGAAGGATGAATTGTAAAATTCTGTTCTGCTGTGGCTTCACATGGGTGGAAGTTATACCTGGAATTCAGGAATCTCTGATATGTTCTCCAGTTGCCTGATCGAGGGTGTTGAGGAACCCCAGGGTCCTTTTTGGATCAGTGGTATGGAAAGTGTTGATCTGAGGACAACCCTTCTTCTTGGAGTGGTATAGTTTCCTTGGTTGAAGCCTGACGTTAAGACATACCAGGGAGTGATGCCTCTCAGACAACAACACCAGAGGCCAGAGTGCGATGTCAAAGTGGGATCATCTGTGGGTTATTGCAACCAAGAGAAGAGCCCTCATGAAATACAACCAAATTCCCAATAATCAAAATCTAGATAGTCTCAGAGCTGCTGGTCTCAACAGACTATTCAGCACTCTGCCAAAGATCACTGATTGAAAACCTTGCAAAAGAATACAATTTGTTGCTAAATCCAGAGATGCTGGAGGGATTTATGAAGGAATCAAGAAAGCAACAGGCTCAGCTGCAATCAAATCAGCCCCCTTGACAACAAAGACTGCAATAATCATCACATGGAAGGGTGGGGTGAACACTACCATGAACTTTACAAAATTATAAACGCTGTCACTGAAAAAATTCTTGGTGCCATTCCTGACTATCCTGTCAGTAGATTAGTTACTCCAGGCCTGCAAGGAGTTTGGACTGACAATCAGCACCAAGAAGGTAAAAGTTATGGGCCAGGACATAGAGACTCAACCTTCTGTGATGATATGCATAAGCAATCATGTAAATAGTAATGTATACGACCTCCAACCAGCATGTGGCAGTACAGAACAACCATGTGACACTGGATAAAAGCAAACTACTGTGGATGCTGGAATCTGAAACCAGAAGAGAAAATGCTGGAAAATCTCAGCCGGTCTGGCAGCATCTGTAAGGAGTGAAAAGAGATAATGTTTTGAGTCCAGATGCCCCTTTGCCAAAGCTAAAAGCCATAAAAAGTAGGAGATATTTATACTGTAGGGTGAGGAAATGAAAGATGAATCATAGCCACAGAAACCGAGGGAAAAGAGTGCGAAAGGCAGTCCCCAGAGAAAATGAAAGATGTGAAGGCCAAACAGCTGAGAAACTAAAATCAGAGGGTAATCTGTGGCAGATGTAGATGTGGAGGAGGGGGCATGGGTGGGAGAGAGGTAAAATGAGGAAAAGGGGGGGAAGGGGAAGCAAAGGGGAGAAAAGGTAAGGAAAGGGTGGATAAGATAGGGGGAAAGAGTGGGGGGAAAATATAAATAAAGAAATAAAAGGTAAAAGACAGTTAAAATAAAATGGAATGGAAACAAAGGGGTTGAGGTGGGGTAGAGCTAATCAATTCAAGTTGTTGAATTCAATGTTGAGACGGGAAAGTTGTAGCATGCCTAACCGGAAGATTGCGTTAAGCTTCACTGGAACATTGCAGCAGGCCAAGGACAGACTTGGGGGCATGGGAGCAGGGACTTGTGTTAAAATGGCAAGCAACGGGAAAGTCAGGGTCCTGAATGTGCACAGGCCGAAGGTGCTCAGCAAAGTAATCTGTCTATGTTTGGTCTCTCCGATATAGAGGAGAACACATTTGGAGCAGCGAATGTAATAGACCACATGAAACTGTCACCTCATGAGTCTGGAGATAGCCGTCGTAGTGGATAATCATATTTGTAGTAGCTCTTTGATAATTTATAATAGTGAGTAGTTTTTGATATTTTTCTCATGTAATTGTTGCAACAATAAACATTTAACTAGCCAAGAACTAGGCATTCTCTAGTGCATGATTCCTACCCGCCATGGACCATAACATAAGATGGTACCAGGATTGGCTCTGAGTATCTAACATGGCACCAGGACAAGCTTTGAAGATCTAACAAGACACCAGGATTGGTTTTGAAGATCCAAAAAGACAAAGATAACTGAGAAAAAGAAGGAAAATAATTTCTACTAACTACTTAAGAGTACTGGCAAATCTCACTCATGCACTACTGGACATTGAAGTCCAGGATGGAAGGTCCGAAGACAACACACCAGCTTCGGCTCACTGTAGTGTAGATGTGAATTGGCGTGCTTTTAAACATAAATTCACACTCTATGTAGTAGCTCTGGGTCTGCAGGTATAGCCTGATAAACGGAGAATAGCGTTGCTATATTAAAACATGCTGCTATGCAGAGGGACCTGGGTGTCCTAGTGCATGAGTCATAAAAAGTTGGTTTACAGGCACAACAGGTGATTAAGAAGGCGAATGGAGTTTTGTCCTTCATTGCTAGAGGGATGGAGTTTAATACTAGGGAGGTTATGCTGCAACTGTATAAGGTGTTAGTGAGGTCACACCTTGAGTATTGTGTTCAGTTTTGGTCTCCTTATCTGAGAAAGAACATACTGGTGCTGGAGGGTGTGCAGAGGAGATTCACTAGGTTAATCCCAGAGTTGAGGAGGTTGGATTACGAGGAGAGGTTGAGTAGACTGGAACTGTACTCATTGGAATTTAGAAGGATGCGGGGGGGGGGGGGCTTGATCTTATAGAAACATATAAAATTATGAAGGGAATAGATAGCATAGATGTGGGGAGGTTGTTTCCACTGGCGGGTGAAAGCAGAAATAGGGGGCATAGCCTCAAAATAAGCGGAAGTAGATTTAGGACTGAGCTCAGGAGGAACGTCTTCACCTAAAGGGTTGTAAATCTTTGGAATTCCCTGCCCAGTGAAGCAGTTGAGGCTCCTTCATTAAATGTTTTCAAGATAAAGATAGATAGTTTTTGAAGAATAAAGGAATAAGGGGTTATGGTGTCCGGGCGGGAAAGTGGAGATGAGTCCATAAAAGATCAGCCTTGATCTCATTGAATGGTGGTGGAGCAGGCTCAAAGGGCCAAATGGCCTACTCCTGCTCCTAGTTCTTATGTTCTTATGCTCACTGTAGCAGGTCCACATGAGATAGAAATCTTCAACACCTTCTATTTGATAATGAAGCTGATAAAAAACTTTGATGAAGTGGAAAAAAAAATTGTTCGCCGCTGCCCACCAAATAAAAACAAAACGTTTGAGCAGTATATTTTTTGCACAGGTACACAGAAGGCAGGTGAATGATCCGTTCTCAATAGGCTTGAGGTTAAAGGTGCAGACATGTAATTTTGCGACGTTACAAGCGCCGATGATCCACGATCAAATCGTGTTCGGGATTAGTAATGATAAAGTTCGGGAGAGATTGTTGAGGGAGAATGAACTCCAGTGTTCAATGCCATTAAGATTTGTCATCCCAGCGAGCTAGCTGCAGAGCAGATAAGCCCTCTAAACCTAAAGAATTTTGGCACGAAGATCAGAGAGGCAGCCAAGGCCATTAATGTTGTAGCACACCCTAAGGTAAAAAGTGCTTCCAGCAGCAGTGTTCATTTTAAATGACCAACTGACAACACCATTTTATGCAAGTGATGCGGCAACAAGCATTTTGCAAAGACAATGTCCAGCATTTGGAAAAATCTGTTCCAAATGTAAAGGCAAAAAATCATTTTGCTAAATATTTTTCTCAACTAAAAAATTGGAACTACCAAAGTCAATCAACGTGAGTGATGAGATAAATCTCGAAGACACATTCTTTTAGCCATCATATCGAGTGAAGATAGGCAGCACGGTGGCGCAGTGGGTTATCCCTGCTGTCTCACTGCGCCGAGGTCCCAGGTTCAACTCCGGCTCTGGGTCACTGTCCGTATGGAGTTTGCACATTCTTAACGTGTTTGCGTGGTTTTCGCCCCCACAACCCAAAGATGTGCAGGATAGGTGGATTGGACACGCTAAATTTCCCATTAATTGGAAAAAATGAATTGGGTACTCTAAATTTATTTTTACAAAATCTAGTGTTGCCTTTTTTACCTGCTATAAATATGGCAGTCAATAAGCTGCCATTCTTTCTTTACATATCGATAATATATTGCTTTCAGAGTCGCCAGGTAGCAAATGATACCGCCACATGGTTCAACCGGGTATCAATCAAAGAGCCAAACCACCAGTTAGTTAGTTCAAGATCAATGGTACTTTATTTACACACGATATTAACTTACACGTGCAACATAAACACTACTAGTTAAACTACACGTAAAAACTATAACAACCTGTACTTAACTTCAGGCACCCGGCTTGGGTCAGAGGAACAGTGGTCTTTGTTCGAATCTGGACCTACTGGGTCTGGAGAAGTAGCTGCTGCTCAACTTGGCTCATCCATTGATAGCGGGTGTTGAACTTGAACTTGCTTCTGGTGGTGCTACGGTTGGAGATGGGCATTGCTGGAGTGCCAGGTCCAAAAGAGGTCGAACACATGGCAGTGTCTCTCTTTATCCTCGGGGAGTTTCGCACTCTTTTGGGCGGTCCTTCGATTTGGACCCCATTAATTGGGCAGTTTTCGATCACTGTCTTCGATCTGATCCAATAAAGGGGCGGGTGCCTTGATGGCTGGGCATGTCCTAAGTGGTCATTGACCCTGTGGTTTATGCTTCCTGAGTAAAGGGAGTGGCGCCGAAATGTCCGGACTTGTATCGGTTACCTGAGTATCAATCCTTTGTCTTACGGAGATGGGCTATTAAAATGCTAATCAATTGGGGTTTTCGATGCTGTCTGGATTATTTGCTCACAAATATACATTCAGGCTCTGTGCCTGCCTGAATTGTCCACATTTCCCTTCAGGCTTTGCAAACGTCCATGATTCTTGTTGTACGTGGCCATCCCAGATGGCTACACTAGTGAAGATAAGCATGGTAACGGCATGCAAGCAGACACGGTTTCAAAGCAAATTTGCAGTAATAGCAATGCAAATACATGTGTTCAAAGAAAGAACTGGACAGTTCCTCTGGTGATTAATAAAACATTAATCAATGTTAAACTCGACATGGGAGCAAGGGCCAATCGTATAAGTTTAGCGGAAATTAAATTTAAACGGCACATTTTAAATAAAACAGTACTTTTGAAGGATTACAACAGCAAAATAATTAATATTCTGGGATTATGCGAACTAGAAATGAAATGGAAATCACTTATTGTCACAAGTAGGCTTCAATGAAGTTACTGTGAAAAGCCCCTAGTCGCCACATTCCGGCACCTGTTCAGGGAGGCTGGTATGGGAATTGAACGGTGCTGCTGGCCTGCCTGGGTCTGCTTTTAACAGCCAGCGATTTAGCCCAGTGAGCTAAATCAGCCCCTGGTCAATGTAAAGAATAAGGTTCATAAAGTAAAGATAAGGTTTCCATTGTAGAGGTTGAGCGTGCATCATTACTGGGAGTGGAAGCATGTGAAGAACTTGAATGAGTTAAAAGAGTCTATCATGCAGACTGTGCTATAACTACGCAAAGTACATCAGTGGATTCAATCCTGAAAGAATTGCCATTCACCTATCGAATCCAGTTGAAAGAAAATGCGCAACCAGTTATACACACACCAAGGAGGAACGACTAAAATATGAGCTAGAGAGAATGACAACTCTGGGGTGATCAAACGAATTGACGAACCAGTGGATTGGGTGAGCTCTGTGGTCTGCGTAAAGAAAAGAAATAATGACCTGAGAATCTGCATGGATCCCAATGATTTCAAGAGAGAGTATTATCCTCTTCTGAAAAGAGAAGAAATTATGGGCGGAATTCTCCGCTCCTGGGAAAAATCGGGAGGGCCGTCGTGAACTCGGCCGAGTTTCACGACGGCCTCGGAGGCCGCTCCTCGCCCCCTATTCTCCCCTCCCGGCGGGGCTAGGAGCGGTGCTCCGTAAATCTCGGCCGCCAGGCGGCGCGCCGGGAGTGACACGACGGCGGCGCCTATGTGACGTCAGCCGCGCATGCGCAGGTTGGCCGGCTCTAACCCGTGCGTGCGCGGCTGATGTCACGACGGCTGACAGCTTGAACCCGCGCATGCGCGGTGGCCGTCTTTCCCCTCAGCTGCCCCGCAAGACGTGGTGGCTTGATCTTGCGGGCCGGCGGAGGGGAAATAGTGCGTCCGATTGAGACGCCGGCTCGACGATCAGTGGGCACCGATCGCGGGTCTGTCCCCTCCCGAGCACAGTCGTGGTGCTCATTCCCCACCAGGCCCCCTACAAGCCCCAAAACGGGCATCTCACGGCGATTTCACGACGGCAGCGACCAGGTGTGGTTGCCACCGTCGTGAAACGGTCGCGATCGGCAGCCCGCTCGGCCCATCCAGGTCAGAGAATCGCCGGTCGCCATGTAAAACGGCAAGAGGCGATTCTTCTGAGCGGGGGGTGGGAGAATCGCGGGGTGCGCCAGGGGTCGTGAAATTAGTCGGGGGGCTCTCCCGCGATTCACCCGTCCGGTGTGGGGATGTGAGATGTCAGGAGCTACATGCTTTAGCAATCTAGATGCATCATAGTGTTTATGGCAACTCAAGTTGAATAAGGAAAGCACAAAGCTGTGCACCTTGAACACTCTATTCTGGCGATACTGTTTTCTCAGAATGCCATTTGGTATTATTTCAGCAACTGAAGTATTCCATAGGAACATGTTATAGAAGGTATTCCAGGCGTCAGAGTATATGTAGATGGTATTATCGTTTGGGGCTCAACAAGAGAAGAGCCACGATGACAGGCTTATAATAGTGCTGAGAAGCATCAAAAAGCATGGTTTGAGGTTGAATAAAAACAAATGCTAGTTTGCTCTCGACAAAATCACATCCTTGGGAGACGAACCTTCTGCTCGAGGTATACAACCTGACCAAGAGAAGATAAAGGCAATATTAAAATGCTATGCCCAACAGACAAAAAAGGAGTCCTTGGAATTCTAGGTATGTTAAAATTCATAGGAAAATTTATTCTAATCTTGCAGCAAAAACAACATGATAGAGGGAAATCATCAAGAAAGGTACTATTTTTCAATGATCTAAGGGCAGCATGGTAGCATGGTGGTTAGCATAAATGCTTCACAGCTCCAGGGTCCCAGGTTCAGTTCCCGGCTGGGTCACTGTCTGTGCGGAGTCTGCACGTCCTCCCCGTGTGTGCGTGGGTTTCCTCCGGGTGCTCCGGTTTCCTCCCACAGTCCAAAGATGTGCGGGTTAGGTAGATTGGCCATGCTAAATTGCCCGTAGTGTCCTAAAAAGTAAGGTTAAGGGGGGAGTTGTTGGGTTACGGGTATAGGGTGGATACGTGGGTTTGAGTAGGGTGATCATTGCTTGGCACATCGAGGGCCGAAGGGCCTGTACTGTTCTATATCTAATGACATGAGCATGAGTGGGAAATGTTACAGGAAGCATTGTAAACAGCTCCAGTGCTGACATTTTTTGACCCTACAAAGAAGACAAAAATATTGACAGATGCATTGAAAGATGGTTTGGGTGCAGTGTTATTGCAGCAAGACAATGATGAAAATTGGCTTCCCATTGCCTCTGCTTCAAGGTCAATGACTGGCACAGTGCGCAGATATACTCAAGTAGAAAAAGAATGCTTGGGCTTGATAACTAGATTAACCAAATTCCATGATTATGTGTATGGTCTACCAAGATTCTTAGTGGAAACTGACCACACACCACTTGTGGTGATAGGAAAGAAAAAACTAAATGAGATGTCACCAAGAATGCAACATATGATGATGAAGGTACAAAGCTATGACTTCAATCTCATCTACACGCCAGGTGAACATCTCATAGTAGCTGATGCACTATCTCGTGCTATGGACATGAAGGAAGAACAACGTACAAATGAGGATGCGCAAGTCCATGTGAGCTTGTGACAGAATCCCTTCCGGTATCTGGTGAGCAGTCAAAATTAATCAGAGACAAAACCATCAAAGATGAAATCTTACAGAAGATAATAAAATATCTCACTGAGGGATGGCCAAAGGGATCCTGTTCCAAATATTATGTTAAGGGCCAGGATTTAGAAAACTCCAAAGTATATCATGGAGTTCACCTGACCTTCAACTGTTTATCGATTTTAGTTACAATGAGCACAAGGGCCTGCCTTTCAGGTGTTATTCAACTGAGGCCTTAAGCACTTTTAATCAAAAACAAGCTATATTCTACGAATTTAGTTAACATGTTTATAAACACACACTGTAAGTATTTTTATCAACTACAAACATAATACCCTACACTGCTACAGTAATCAATGTAACACCCTTAATAACTTCCCCCTTTAACTGTTCCAATTTAATAACAAGATCCCATAAAACTGAAACCCCATTTCAAAGATGTGGCCCAACACACGGCGCTCTTACTATCTTGGTATGGATACACCTTTCTCCTTTCCAAAACAGTGGGTTTGAATTCCCTCCAGAAAATAGTTATCACTTTTAAGTTATCAAGTAATCTGGAAACAGCTTTTAAACTGAAGATAGGGAGACACTTCTTTCCAACCTGTGCAATACAAAACCAGGTCGAACTCAAAGCAAAAGTAAAACTCAGAGCCACAGTCAGGTCCACCCACACAATGACATCACTGGTAAGACCAAAACATTTCTGAAAGGGACAGTCCCATGATAATTATAACATGAGAGGGTTTTTGCTCGGACAAAATAGGATTGTTATACCACAATCTTTACGATCCATGATTCTAAAGAAGATTCATGATGAGCAGTTAGACATAGAAAAGTGTAAGCAAAGATCAAGGGAAACGGTATACAGGCCAGGCATCAATCAAGACATCCAAATCATCAGATAAAATTGTGCAACTTGTCAGAAGTGTCAGTACAGACAACGGAACCAATGCAAATGGGAGCAATAATAATGACTCCATGGCAGAAAGTGGGAATGGATCTGTTTTATCTGGCAGAAAAAGAATACCTGTTAGTGATTGACTATTTCTCCAGCTTTCCAGAAGCAGTACAACTAGCAAACTCATCATCTAGGTGGGTGATCAAGCAGGCCAAAAACATTTTTGCTCACAATGAAATATCTCAAATTGTCATGAGAACAATGGCCATATCTTAGCAGTCATGAATGGACAGAGTTCGCATAGAGCTATGATTTTCAATATATTACTTCTAGTCCTCTGTATTCGCAATCTAACGGGAAAGCTGAAAAAGGTTCACATTGTGAAGCAGCTACTCAAAAAAGCTATGGAAAGCAGGGAAGATCCAGGGGTGAAATTCTCCCCTACCCGGCAGGGCGGGGGTGTCCCGGTGTAGCGGAATGGCGCCAACCACTCCGGCGTCGGGCCTCCCCAAAGGTGCGTAATTCTCCACACCTTTAGGGGCTAGGCCCACGCCGGAGTGGCACCCGCTCTGCCAACGGCCTTTGGCGCTACACCGCCCGGCGTCAGGGCTGGCCGAAAGGCCTTCGCCGGTTTGCGCATGCGCCGGAGCATTCGTGGCCGCTGACGTCACCACCGGCGCATGCGCGGTGCAGGCGGTCTATTCCGCCTCCACCATGGTGGAGGCCGTGGCAGCGGCGGAAGAAAAAGAGTGCCCCCAATGCACTGGCCCGCCCGCCGATCGATGGGGGATGCGGGGGGGGGGGGGGGTGGGGTTTGATCTTATAGAAACATATAAAATTATGAAGGGAATAGATAGGATAGATGTGGGGAGGTTGTTTCCACTGGCGGGTGAAAGCAGAAATAGGGGGCATAGCCTCAAAATAAGCGGAAGTTGATTTAGGTCTGAGCTCAGGAGGAACTTCTTCACCTAAAGGGTTGTAAATCTTTGGAATTCCCTGCCCAGTGAAGCAGTTGAGGCTCCTTCATTAAATGTTTTCAAGATAAAGATAGATAGTTTTTGAAGAATAAAGGAATAAGGGGTTATGGTGTCCGGGCGGGAAAGTGGAGATGAGTCCATAAAAGATCAGACATGATCTCATTGAATGGTGGCGGAGCAGGCTCGAGGGGCCAAATGGCCTACTCCTGCTCCTAGTTCTTATGTTCTTATGCTCACTGTAGCAGGTCCACATGCGATAGAAATCTTCAACACCTTCTATTTGATAATGAAGCTGATAAAAAAACTTTGATGAAGTGGTAAAAAAGCTTGTTTGCCGCTGCCCACCAAATAAAAAGAAAACGTTTGAGCAGTATATTTTTTGCACAGGTACACAGAAGTCAGGTGAATGATCCGTTCTCAATAGGCTTGAGGTTAAAGGTGCAGACATGTA
This sequence comes from Scyliorhinus canicula, assembly GCF_902713615.1. Lineage (NCBI taxonomy): Eukaryota > Metazoa > Chordata > Chondrichthyes > Carcharhiniformes > Scyliorhinidae > Scyliorhinus > Scyliorhinus canicula. The sequence continues at coordinate 76,248,274 of NC_052155.1, forward strand.
ATTTTGCGACGTTACAAGCGCCGATGATCCACGATCAAATCGTGTTCGGGATTAGTAATGATAAAGTTCGGGAGAGATTGTTGAGGGAGAATGAACTCCAGTGTTACAATGCCATTAAGATTTGTCATCCCAGCGAGCTAGCTGCAGAGCAGATAAGCCCTCTAAACCTAAAGAATTTTGGCACGAAGATCAGAGAGGCAGCCAAGGCCATTAATGTTGTAGCACACCCTAAGGTAAAAAGTGCTTCCAGCAGCAGTGTTCATTTTAAATGACCAACTGACAACACCATTTTATGCAAGTGATGCGGCAACAAGCATTTTGCAAAGACAATGTCCAGCATTTGGAAAAATCTGTTCCAAATGTAAAGGCAAAAAATCATTTTGCTAAATATTTTTCTCAACTAAAAAATCGGAACTACCAAAGTCAATCAACGTGAGTGATGAGATAAATCTCGAAGACACATTCTTTTAGCCATCATATCGAGTGAAGATGGGCAGCACGGTGGCACAGTGGGTTATCCCTGCTGTCTCACTGCGCCGAGGTCCCAGGTTCAACCCCGGCGCTGGGTCACTGTCCGTATGGAGTTTGCACATTCTTAACGTGTTTGCGTGGTTTTCGCCCCCACAACCCAAAGATGTGCAGGATAGGTGGATTGGACACGCTAAATTTCCCATTAATTGGAAAAAATGAATTGGGTACTCTAAATTTATTTTTACAAAATCTAGTGTTGCCTTTTTTACCTGCTATAAATATGGCAGTCAATAAGGCTGCCCTTCTTTCTTTACATATCGATAATATATTGCTTTCAGAGTCGCCAGGTAGCAAATGATACTGCCACAAGGTTCAACCGGGTATCAATCAAAGAGCCAAACCACCAGTTAGTTAGTTCAAGATCAATGGTACTTTATTTACACACGATATTAACTTACACGTGCAACATAAACACTACTAGTTAAACTACACGTAAAAACTATAACAACCTGTACTTAACTTCAGGCACCCGGCTTGGGTCAGAGGAACAGTGGTCTTTGTTCGAATCTGGACCTACTGGGTCTGGAGAAGTAGCTGCTGCTCAGCTTGGCTCATCCGTCTGATAGCGGGTGTTGAACTTGAACTTGCTTCTGGCGGTGCTACGGTTGGAGATGGACGTTGCTGGAGTGCCAGGTCCAAAAGAGGTCGAACACATGGCAGTGTCTCTCTTTATCCTCGGGGAGTTTCGCACTCTTTTGGGCGGTCCTTAGATTTGGACCCCATTAATTGGGCAGTTTTCGATCACTGTCTTTGATCTGAGCCGATAAAGGGGCGGGTGCCTTGATGGCTGGGCGTGTCCTAAGCGGTCATTGACCCTGTGGTTTATGCTTCCTGAGTAAAGGGAGTGGCGCTGAAATGTCCGGACTTGTATCGGTTACCTGAGTATCAATCCTTTGTCTTACGGAGATGGGCCATTAAAATGCTAATCAATTGGAGGTTTCGATGCTGTCTGGATTCTTTGCTCACAAGTATACATTCAGGCTCTGTGCCTGCCTGAATTGTCCACATTTCCCTTCAGGCTTTGCGAATGTCCATGTTTCTTGTTGTACGTGGCCATCCCAGATGGCTACACTAGTGAAGATAAGCATGGTAACGGCATGCAAGCAGACAAGGTTTCAAAGCAAATTTGCAGTAATAGCAATGCAAATACATGTGTTTCTCTGATGATTAATAAAACATTAATCAATGTTAAACTCGACATGGGAGCAAGGGCCAATCGTATAAGTTTAGCGGAAATTAAAATTAAACGGCACATTTTAAATAAAACAGTACTTTTGAAGGATTGCAACAGCAAAAGAATTAATATTCTGGGATTATGCGAACTAGAAATGAAATGAAAATCGCTTATTGTCACAAGTAGGCTTCAATGAATCTACTGTGAAAAGCCCCTAGTCGCCACATTCCGGCACCTGTTCGGGGAGGCTGGTACGGGAATTGAACCGTGCAGCTGGCCTGCCTTGGTCTGCTTTTAAAAGCCAGCGATTTAGCCCAGTGTGCTAAATCAGCCCCTGGTCAATGTAAAGAATAAGGTTGAGCATGCATCATTACTGGGAGTGGAAGTATGTGAAGAACCTGAATGAGTTAAAAGAGTCTATCATGCAGACTGTGCTATAACTACGCAAAGTACATCAGTGGATTCAATCCTGAAAGAATTGCCATTCACCTATCGAATCCAGTTAAAAGAGAATGCGCAACCAGTTATACACACACCAAGGAGGAACGACTAAAATATGAGCTAGAGAGAATGACAACTCTGGGGGTGATCAAACGAATTGACGAACCAGTGGATTGGGTGAGCTCTGTGGTCTGCGTAAAGAAAATAAATAATGACCTGAGAATCTGCATGGATCCCAAAGATCTCAAGAGAGAGCATTATCCTATTCTGAAAAGAGAAGAAATTATGGGCGGAATTCTCCACTCCCAGGAAAAATCGGGAGGGCCGTCGTGAACTCGGCCGAGTTTCACGATGGCCTCGGAGGCCGCTCCTTGCCCCCTCTTCTCCCCTCCCGGCGGAGCTAGGAGCGGCGCTCCGTAACTCTCGGCCGCCAGACGGCGCGATGGGAGTGACGCGATAGCGGCGGCTATGTGACGTCAGTCGCACATGCGCAGGTTGGCCGGCTCCAACCCGCGAATGCGCGGCTGACGTCGCGACGGCTGACAGCTCGAACCCGCGCATGCGCGGTGGCCGTCTTTATAGAGATATAGATGTAGAGAAATACAGCACAGAACAGGCCCTTCGGCCCACGATGTTGCGCCGAACTTTTGTCCTAGGTTAATCATAGAATTTTGGACAATTTTTTATGGCCAATCCGCCCAACCTGCACATCTTTGGACTGTGGGAGGAAACCGGAGCACCCGGAGGAAACCCACGCAGTCACGGGGAGGATGTGCAGACTCCACACAGACAGTGACCCAAGTCGAAATCGAACTTGGGACCCTGGAGCTGTGAAGCAATTGTGCTATCCACAATGCTACCGTGCTGCCCTTAAGAAGTTAACCTACACTCCATTATTCTACCCTAATCCAAGTACCTATCCAATAGCCGCTTGAAGGTCCCTAACTTTTCCGACTCAACTAGTACCACAGGCAGTGCATTCCATGCCCCCACTACTCTCTGGGTAAAGAACCTACCTCTGACATCCCCTCTATATCGTCCACCATTTATCTTAAATTTATGTTCCCTTGTAATGGTATGTTCCACCCGGGGAAAAAGTCTCTGACTATCTACTCTATCTATTCCCCTGATCATCTTATAAACCTCTATCAAGTCGCCCCCTCACCTTCTCCGTTCTAATGAGAAAAGGCCTAGCACCCTCAACCTTTCCTCGTATGACCTACTCTCCATTCCAGGCAACATCCTGGTAAATCTCCTTTGCACCTTTTCCAAAGCATCCACATCCTTCCTAAAATGAGGTGACCAGAACTGCACACAGTACTCCAAATGTGGCCTGACCAAGGTTTTGTACAGCTGCATCATCACCTCACGGCTCTTAAATTCAATCAAGGATAATGAACGCTAGCACACCATAGGCCTTCTTCACAGCTCTATCCACTTGAGTGGCAACTTTCAAAGAACTATGAACATAGACCCCAAGATCTCTCTGCTCCTCCACATTGCCAAGAACCCTACCATTAACCCTGTATTCCGCATTCAGATTTGTCCTTCCAAAATGGAAAACCTCACACTTGTCAGGGTTAAACTCCATCTGCCACTTCTCAGCGCAGCTCTGCATTCTATCTATGTCTCTTTGAAGCCGACAACAGCCCTCCTCACTATCCACAACTCCACCAATCTTCGTATCATCTGCAAATTTACTGACACACCCTTCAACTCCCTCATCCAAGTCGTTAATGAAAATCACAAACAGCAGAGGACCCAGAACTGATCCCTGCGGTACGCCACTGATAACTGGGCTCCAGGCTGAATATTTGCCATCCACCACCACTCTCTGTCTTCTATCGGTTAGCCAGTTTGTTATCCAACTGGCCAATTTTCCCACTATCCCATGCCTCCTTACTTTCTGCATAAGCCTACCATGGGGAACCTTATCAAATGCCTTACTAAAATCCATGTACACTACATCCACTGCTTTACCTTCATCCACATGCTTGGTCACCTCCTCAAAGAATTCAATAAGACTTGTAAGGCAAGACCTACCCCTCACAAATCCGTGCTGACTATCCCTAATCAAGCAATGCCTTTCCAGATGCTCAGAAATCCTATCCCTCAGTACCCTTTCCATTACTTTGCCTACCACCGAAGTAAGACTAACTGGCCTGTAATTCCCAGGGTTATCCCTATTCCCTTTTTTGAACAGGGGCACGACATTCGCCACTCTCCAATCCTCTGGTACCACCCCTGTTGACAGCGAGGACGAAAAGATCATTGCCAACGGCTCTGCAATTTCATTTCTTGCTTTCCCCTCAGTCGCCCCGCAAGACGTGGTGGCTTGATCTTGCGGGCCGGCGGAGGGGAAATAGTGCGTCCGATTGAGACGCCGGCCCGACGATCAATGGGCACCGATCGCGGGCCTGTCCCCTCCCGAGCACAGTCGTGGTGCTCATTCCCCACCAGGCCCCCTACAAGCCCCAAAACGAGCATCTCACGGCGATTTCACGACGGCAGCGACCAGGTGTGGTTGCCGCCGTCGTGAAACGGTCGCGAACGGCAGGCCGCTCGGCCCATCCGGGTGGGAGAATCGTCGGTCGCCGTGAAAAACGGCGAGCGGCGATTCTTCTGAGTGGGGGGATGGGAGAATCGCCAGGGGGTCGTGAAATTAGTCAGGAGGCCCTCCCGCGATTCTCCTACCCGGCGTGGGGAGCGGAGAATCGCGCCCTATGTGTGCGATGTCAGGAGCGACATGCTTTAGCAACCCAGATGCATCATAGTGTTTATGGCAACTCAAGTTGAATAAGGAAAGCACAAAGCTGTGCACCTTGAACACTCTATTCTGGCGATACTGTTTTCTCAGAATGCCATTTGGTATTATTTCAACAACTGAAATATTCCATAGGAACATGTTATAGAAGGTATTCCAGGCGTCAGAGTATATGTAGATGGTATTATCGTTTGGGGCTCAACAAGAGAAGAGCCACGATGACAGGCTTATAATAGTGCTGAGAAGCATCAAAAAACATGGTTTGAGGTTGAATAAAGACAAATGCTAGTTTGCTCTCGACAAAATCACATCCTTGGGAGACAAACCTTCTGCTCGAGGTATACAACCTGACCAAGAGAAGATAAAGGCAATATTAAAATGCTATGCCCAACAGACAAAAAAGGAGTCCTTGGAATTCTAGGTATGTTAAAATTCATAGGAAAATTTATTCTAATCTTGCAGCAAAAACAACATGATAGAGGGAAATCATCAAGAAAGGTACTATTTTTCAATGATCTAATGACATGAGCATGAGTGGCAAATGTTACAGGAAGCATTGTAAACAGCTCCAGTGCTGACATTTTTTGACCCTACAAAGAAGACAAAAATATTGACAGATGCATTGAAAGATGGTTTGGGTGCAGTGTTATTGCAGCAAGACAATGATGAAAATTGGCTTCCCATTGCCTCTGCTTCAAGGTCAATGACTGGCACAGTGCGCAGATATACTCAAGTAGAAAAAGAATGCTTGGGCTTGATAACTAGATTAACCAAATTCCATGATTATGTGTATGGTCTACCAAGATTCTTAGTGGAAACTGACCACACACCACTTGTGGTGATAGGAAAGAAAAAACTAAATGAGATGTCACCAAGAATGCAACATATGATGACGAAGGTACAAAGCTATGACTTCAATCCCATCTACATGCCAGGTGAACATCTCATAGTAGCTGATGCACTATTAGGTATAGGTATATACCGCAAGGCAAGAATTATAGCTGGGGGAAAGGCAATTATGATGCTATTCGGCAAGATTTAGGATGTATAGGATGGGGAAGGAAACTGCAGGGGATGGGTACAATCGAAATGTGGAGCTTTTTCAAGGAACAGCTACTGCGTGTCCTTGATAAGTATGTACCTGTCAGGCAGGGAGGAAGTTGTCGAGCAAGGGAACCGTGCTTTACTAAGGAAGTTGAAGTACTTGTCAAGATGAAGAAGAAGGCTTATGTTAGGATGAGACATGAAGGCTCAGTTAGGGCACTTGAGAGTTACAAGTTAGCTAGGAAGGACCTAAAGGGAGAGTTAAGAAGAGCGAGGAGAGGACACGAAACGTTGTTGGCGGATAGGATCAAGGAAAACCCTAAGGCTTTCTACAGGTATATCAGGAACAAAAGAATGACTAGAGTAAGATTAGGGCCAATCAAGGATAGTAGTGGAAAGTTGTGTGTAGAATCAGAGGAGATAGGGGAAGCGTTAAATGGATATTTTTTGTCAGTGTTTACACTGGAGAAAGACAATGTTGTCGAGGAGAACACTCAAGTTCAGTCGACCAGGCTAGATGGAATTGAGGTTCAAAATGAGGAGGTGTTATCAATTTTGGAAAATGTCAAAATAGATAAGTCCCCTGGGCCAGATGGGATTTATCCTAGGATTCTCTGGGAAGCCAGGGAGGAGATTGCAGAGTTTTGTCCTTGATCTTTATGTCGTCTTTGTCGACAGGAATAGTGCCGGAAGACTGGAGGATAGCAAATGTTGTCCCCTTGTTCAAGAAGGGGAGTAGAGACAACCCTGGTAATTATAGACCTGTGAGCCTTACTTCGGTTGTGGGTAAAATGTTGGAAAAGGTTATAAGAGATAGGGTTTATAATCATCTTGAAAAGAACAAGTTGATTAGCGATAGTCAACACGGTTTTGTGAAGGGTAGGTCATGCCTCACAAACCTTATTGAGTTTTTTGAGAAGGTGACCAAACAGGTGGATCAGGGTAAAGCTGTTGATGTGGTGTACATGGATTTCAGTAAGGCGTTTGATAAGGTTCCCCACGGTAGGCTATTGCAGAAAATAAGGAAGTATGGAATTGAAGGTGATTTAGCGGTTTGGATCAGTAATTGGCTAGCTGAAAGAAGACAGAGGGTGGTGGTTGATGGCAAATGTTCATCCTGGAGTTCAGTTACTAGTGGTGTACCGCAAGGATCTGTTTTGGGGCCACTGCTGTTTGTCATTTTTATAAATGACCTGGAAGAGGGTGTAGAAGGATGGGTTAGTAAATTTGCAGATGACATGAAGGTCGGTGGAGTTGTGGATAGTGCTGAAGGATGTTATAGGATACAGAGGGACATAGATAAGCTGCAGAGCTGGGCTGAGAGGTGGCAGATGGAGTTTAATGCGGAAAAGTGTGAGGTGGTTCACTTTGGAAGGAGTAACAGGAATGCAGAGTACTGGGCTAATGGCAAGATTCTTGGTAGTGTAGATGAACAGAGAGATCTCGGCATCCAGGTACATAAATCCCTGAAAGTTGCCACCCAGGTTAATAGGGCTGTTAAGAAGGCATATGGTGTGCTAGCCTTTATAAGCAGGGGGATTGAGTTTCGGAACCACAAGGTCATGCTGCAGCTGTACATAACTCTGGTGCGGCCGCACCTGGAGTACTGCGTGCAGTTCTGGTCACCACATTATAGGAAGGATATGGAAGCTTTGGAAAGGGTTCAGAGGAGATTTACTAGGATGTTGCCTGGTATGGAGGGAAGGTCTTACGAGGAAAGGCTCAGGGAATTGAGGTTGTTTTCGTTAGAGAGGAGAAGGCTGAGAGGTGACTTAATAGAGACATATAAGATAGTCAGAGGGTTAGATAGGGTGGACAGTGAGAGTCTTTTTCCTCGGATGGTGATGACCAACACGAGGGGACATAGCTTTATATTGAGGGGTGATAGATATAGGACAGATGTCAGAGGCAGTTTCTTTACTCAGAGAGTAGTAGGGGTGTGGAACGCCCTGCCTGCAACAGTAGTAGACTCGCCAACTTTAAGGGCATTTAAGTGGTCACTGGATAGACATATGGATGAAAATGGAATAGTGTAGGTCAGATAGGCTTCAGATGGTTTCACAGGTCGGCGCAACATCCAGGGCCGAAGGGCCCGTACTGCGCTGCAGTGTTCTATGTTCTATGTTCTATGTTCTACTATCTCGTGCTATGGACATGAAGGAAGAACAACGTACAAATGAGGGTGCACAAGTCCATGTGAATCTTGTGACAGAATCCCTTCCGGTATCCGGTGAGCAGTCAAAATTAATCAGAGACAAAACCATCAAAGGTGAAATCTTGCAGAAGATAATAAAATATCTCACTGAGGGATGGCCAAAGGGATCCTGTTCCAAATATTATGTTATGGGCCAGGATTTAGAAAACTCCAAAGTATATCATGGAGTTCACCTGACCTTCAACTGTTTATCGATTTTAGTTACAATGAGCACAAGGGCCTGCCTTTCAGGTGTTATTCAACTGAGGCCTTAAGCACTTTTAATTAAAAACAAGCTATGTTCTACGAATTTAGTTAACATTTTTATAAACACAAACTGTAAGTATTTTTATCAACTACAAACATAATACCCTACACTGCTACAGTAATCAATGTAACACCCTTAATAACTTCCCCCTTTAACTGTTCCAATTTAATAACAAGATCCCATAAACCTGAAACCCCTTTTCAAAGGTGTGGCCCAACACACGGCGCTCTTACTATCTTGGTATGGATACACCTTTCTCCTTTCCAAAACAGTGGGTTTGAATTCCCTCCAGAAAATAGTAATCACTTTTAAGTTATCAAGTAATCTGGAAACAGCTTTTAAACTGAAGATAGGGAGACACTTCTTTCCAACCTGTGCAATACAAAACCAGGTCAAACTCAAAGCAAAAGTAAAACTCAGAGCCACAGTCAGGTCCACCCACACAATGACATCACTGGTAAGACCAAAACATTACTGAAAGGGACAGTCCCATGACAATTATAACATGAGAGGGTTTTGCTCGGACAAAATAGGATTGTTATACCACAATCTTTACGATCCATGATTCTAAAGAAGATTCATGATGAGCACTTAGACATAGAAAAGTGTAAGCAAAGATCAAGGGAAACAGTATACTGGCCAGGCATCAATCAAGACATCCAAATCATGAGAGAAAATTGTGCAACTTGTCAGAAGTGTCAGTACAGACAACGGAACCAATGCAAATGGGTGCAATAATAACGACTCCATGGCAGAAAGTGGGAATGGATCTGTTTTATCTGGCAGGAAAAGAATACCTGTTAGTGATTGACTATTTCTCCAGCTTTCCAGAAGCAGTACAACTAGCAAACTCATCATCTAGGTGGGTGATCAAGCAGGCCAAAAACATTTTTGCTCACAATGAAATATCTCAAATTGTCATGAGGACAATGGCCATATTTTAGCAGTCATGAATGGACAGAGTTTGCATAGAGCTATGATTTTCAATATATTACTTCCAGTCCTCTGTATTCGCAATCTAACGGGAAAGCTGAAAAAGGTTCACATTGTGAAGCAGCTACTCAAAAAAGCTATGGAAAGCAGGGAAGATCCAGAGGTGAAATTCTCCCCTACCCGGCAGGGCGGGAGGGTCCCAGTGTAGCGGAATGGCGCCAACCACTCCGGCGTCGGGCCTCCCCAAAGGTGCGTAATTCTCCACACCTTTAGGGGCTAGGCTCACGCCGGAGTGGCACCCGCTCTGCCAACGGCCTTTGGCGCTACACCGCCCGGCGTCGGGGCTGGCCAAAAGGCCTTCGCCGGTTTGCGCATGCGCCGGAGCATTCGTGGCCGCTGACGTCACCACCGGCGCATGCGCGGTGCAGGGGGTCTCTTCCGCCTCCACCATGGTGGAGGCCATGGCAGCGGTGGAAGAAAAAGAGTGCCCCCAATGCACTGGCCCGCCCGCCGATCGATGGGGGATGCGGGGGGGGGGGGGGGGGTGGGGGGGGGTTTGATCTTATAGAAACATATAAAATTATGAAGGGAATAGATAGGATAGATGTGGGGAGGTTGTTTCCACTGGCGGGTGAAAGCAGAAATAGGGGGCATAGCCTCAAAATAAGCGGAAGTTGATTTAGGTCTGAGCTCAGGAGGAACTTCTTCACCTAAAGGGTTGTCAATCTTTGGAATTCCCTGCCCAGTGAAGCAGTTGAGGCTCCTTCATTAAATGTTTTCAAGATAAAGATAGATAGTTTTTGAAGAATAAAGGAATAAGGGGTTATGGTGTCCGGGCGGGAAAGTGGAGATGAGTCCATAAAAGATCAGCCATGATCTCATTGAATGGTGGCGGAGCAGGCTCGAAGGGCCAAATGGCCTACTCCTGCTCCTAGTTCTTATGTTCTTATGCTCACTGTAGCAGGTCCACATGCAATAGAAATCTTCAACACCTTCTATTTGATAATGAAGCTGATAAAAAAACTTTGATGAAGTGGTAAAAAAAATTGTTCGCCGCTGCCCACCAAATAAAAACAAAACGTTTGAGCAGTATATTTTTTGCACAGGTACACAGAAGGCAGGTGAATGATCCGTTCTCAATAGGCTTGAGGTTAAAGGTGCAGACATGTAATTTTGCGACGTTACAAGCGCCGATGATCCACGATCAAATCGTGTTCGGGATTAGTAATGATAAAGTTCGGGAGAGATTGTTGAGGGAGAATGAACTCCAGTGTTCAATGCCATTAAGATTTGTCATCCCAGCGAGCTAGCTGCAGAGCAGATAAGCCCTCTAAACCTAAAAAATTTTGGCACAAAGATCAGAGAGGCAGCCAAGGCCATTAATGTTGTAGCACACCCTAAGGTAAAAAGTGCTTCCAGCAGCAGTGTTCATTTTAAATGACCAACTGACAACACCATTTTATGCAAGTGATGCGGCAACAAGCATTTTGCAAAGACAATGTCCAGCATTTGGAAAAATCTGTTCCAAATGTAAAGGCAAAAAATCATTTTGCTAAATATTTTTCTCAACTAAAAAATCGGAACTACCAAAGTCAATCAACGTGAGTGATGAGATAAATCTCGAAGACACATTCTTTTAGCCATCATATCGAGTGAAGATGGGCAGCACGGTGACGCAGTGGGTTAGCCCTGCTGTCTCACTGCGCCGAGGTCCCAGGTTCAACTCCGGCTCTGGGTCACTGTCCGTATGGAGTTTGCACATTCTTAACGTGTTTGCGTGGTTTTCGCCCCCACAACCCAAAGATGTGCAGGATAGGTGGATTGGACACGCTAAATTTCCCATTAATTGGAAAAAATGAATTGGGTGCTCTAAATTTATTTTTACAAAATCTAGTGTTGCCTTTTTTACCTGCTATAAATATGGCAGTCAATAAGGCTGCCATTCTTTCTTTACATATTGATAATATATTGCTTTCAGAGTCGCCAGGTAGCAAATGATACCGCCACAAGGTTCAACCGGGTATCAATCAAAGAGCCAAACCACCAGTTAGTTAGTTCAAGATCAATGGTACTTTATTTACACACGATATTAACTTACACGTGCAACATAAACACTACTAGTTAAACTACACGTAAAAACTATAACAACCTGTACTTAACTTCAGGCACCCGGCTTGGGTCAGAGGAACAGTGGTCTTTGTTCGAATCTGGACCTACTGGGTCTGGAGAAGTAGCTGCTGCTCAGCTTGGCTCATCCGTCTGATAGCGGGTGTTGAACTTGAACTTGCTTCTGGCGGTGCTACGGTTGGAGATGGACGTTGCTGGAGTGCCAGGTCCAAAAGAGGTCGAACACATGGCAGTGTCTCTCTTTATCCTCGGGGAGTTTCGCACTCTTTTGGGCGGTCCTTAGATTTGGACCCCATTAATTGGGCAGTTTTCGATCACTGTCTTCGATCTGAGCCGATAAAGGGGCGGGTGCCTTGATGGCTGGGCATGTCCTAAGTGGTCATTGACCCTGTGGTTTATGCTTCCTGAGTAAAGGGAGTGGCGCCGAAATGTCCGGACTTGTATCGGTTACCTGAGTATCAATCCTTTGTCTTACGGAGATGGGCCATTAAAATGCTAATCAATTGGAGGTTTCGATGCTGTCTGGATTCTTTGCTCACAAATATACATTCAGGCTCTGTGCCTGCCTGAATTGTCCACATTTCCCTTCAGGCTTTGCGAACGTCCATGTTTCTTGTTGTACGTGGCCATCCCAGATGGCTACACTAGTGAAGATAAGCATGGTAACGGCATGAAGCAGACAAGGTTTCAAAGCAAATTTGCAGTAATAGCAAGGCAAATATATGTGTTTCTCTGATGATTAATAAAACATTAATCAATGTTAAACTCGACATGGGAGCAAGGGCCAATTGTATAAGTTTAGCGGAAATTAAAATTAAACGGCACATTTTAAATAAAACAGTACTTTTGAAGGATTACAACAGCAAAAGAATTAATATTCTGGGAATATGCAAACTAGAAATGAAATGAAAATCGCTTATTGTCACAAGTAGGCTTCAATGAATCTACTGTGAAAAGCCCCTAGTCGCCACATTCCGGCGCCTGTTCAGGGAGGCTGGTACGGGAATTGAACCGTGCTGCTGGCCTGCCTTGGTCTGCTTTTAAAAGCCAGCGATTTAGCCCAGTGTGCTAAATCAGCCCCTGGTCAATGTAAAGAATAAGGTTGAGCATGCATCATTACTGGGAGTGGAAGCATGTGAAGAACCGGAATGAGTTAAAAGAATCTATCATGCAGACTGTGCTATAACTACGCAAAGTACATCAGTGGATTCAATCCTGAAAGAATTGCCATTCACCTATCGAATCCAGTTAAAAGAGAATGCGCAACCAGTTATACACACACCAAGGAGGAACGACTAAAATATGAGCTAGAGAGAATGACAACTCTGGGGGTGATCAAACGAATTGACGAACCAGTGGATTGGGTGAGCTCTGTGGTCTGCGTAAAGAAATAAATAATGACCTGAGAATCTGCATGGATCCCAATGATTTCAAGAGAGAGTATTATCCTATTCTGAAAAGAGAAGAAATTATGGGCGGAATTCTCCGCTCCCGGGAAAAATCGGGAGGGCCGTCGTGAACTCGGCCGAGTTTCACGATGGCCTCGGAGGCCGCTCCTTGCCCCCAATTCTCCCCTCCCGGCGGGGCTAGGAGCGGCGCTCCGTAACTCTCGGCCGCCGGACGGCGCGATGGGAGTGACGCGACAGCGGCGCCTATGTGACGTCAGCCTCGCATGCGCAGGTTGGCCGGCTCCAACCCGCGCATGCGCGGCTGACGTCACGATGGCTGACAACTCGAACCCATGCATGCGCGGTGGCCGTCTTTCCCCTCAGCCGCCCCGCAAGACGTGGCGGCTTGATCTTGTGGGGCGGCGGAGGGGAAATAGTGCGTCCGATTGAGACGCCGGCCCAACGATCGATGGGCACCGATCGCGGGCCTGTCCCCTCCCGAGCACAGTCGTGGTGCTCATTCCCCACCAGGGCCCCTACAAGCCCCAAAACGGGCATCTCATGGCGATTTCACGCCGGCAGCGACCAGGTGTGGTTGCCGCCGTCGTGAAACGGTCGCGAATGGCAAGCAGCTCGGCCCATCCAGGTGGGAGAATCGCCGGTCGCCGTGAAAAACGGCGAGCGGCGATTCTTCTGAGTGGGGGGGTGGGAGAATCGGCAGGGGGTCGTGAAATTAGTCAGGAGGCCCTCCCGCGATTCTCCTACCCGGCGTGGGGAGCGGAGAATCGCGCCCTATGTGTGTGATGTCAGGAGCGACATGCTTTAGCAACCCAGATGCATCATAGTGTTTATGGCAACTCAAGTTGAATAAGGAAAGCACAAAGCTGTGCACCTTTAACACTCTATTCTGGCGATACTGTTTTCTCAGAATGCCATTTGGTATTATTTCAGCGACTGAAATATTCCATAGGAACATGTTATAGAAGGTATTCCAGGCGTCAGAGTATATGTAGATGGTATTATCGTTTGGGGCTCAACAAGAGAAGAGCCACGATGAAAGACTTATGATAGTGCTGAGAAGCATCAAAAAGCATGGTTTGAGGTTGAATAAAGACAAATGCTAGTTTGCTCTCGACAAAATCACATCCTTGGGAGACAAACCTTCTGCTCGAGGTATGCAACCTGACCAAGAGAAGATAAAGGCAATATTAAAATGCTATGCCCAACAGACAAGAAAGGAGTCCTTGGAATGCTAGGTATGTTAAAATTCATAGGAAAATTTATTCTAATCTTGCAGCAAAAACAACATGATAGAGGGAAATCATCAAGAAAGGTAGGGCGAAATTCTCCCAAAACGGGAGAAATCGTAAAACTGCCGTAAAACCCGGGCGGGTTTTACGGCAGCGCGCCCCTTCCCGACGGGGGACCGATTCTGGTCCCCCGTCGGGGCTAGCAGCCCGACGTCGGAGGCTCCGACAAGTCGGGCTTAACGAAAATCGTTAAGCCCGCTTGCCGGAGTTAGCGCCGGCTGACGCGTCATATGACGTCAGCCGCGCATGCGCAGGTGGGAAGACTCCACCCGCGCATGCGCGGGTGACGTAATCGCGTTTTTGCGCGAAACCCGCGCATGCGCGGGCCGGGTTGCCCCTCAGCCGCCCCGCGTATTGATACTGCGGGGCGGCGGAAGGACAAATAGTGCGCGGGCATCGGGCCCGCTGCCCGCGATCGGTGCCCACCGATCGCGGGCCCATGGCACCCTTGGCACGGCCGTGGTACTGCCGTGCCAATCGGTGCCATGGTTATTTTTTGCGAGTTTGTCACGACGTTTTCACGAACGGCAGGACCAGGTGTGTTTGCCGTTCGTAAAAAGGTCGTAAAGGGCTGGGACTTCGGCCCTTCTTGTCGGGATTTCGGCGGGGGGGGGGGGAGAATAGCGGGAGGGCGTCAAAAAAGTCGGGAAGGCCCTCCCCCTATTCTCCCACCCGTCGTGGGGGGGGGGGGTGAATTTCGCCCGTACTATTTTTCAATGATCTAATGACATGAGCATGAGTGGGAAATGTTACAGGAAGCATTGTAAACAGCTCCAGTGCTGACATTTTTTGACCCTACAAAGAAGACAAAAATATTGACAGATGCATTGAAAGATGGTTTGGGTGCAGTGTTATTGCAGCAAGACAATGATGAAAATTGGCTTCCCATTGCCTCTGCTTCATGGTCAATGACTGGCACAGTGCGCAGATATACTCAAGTAGAAAAAGAATGCTTGGGCTTGATAACTAGATTAACCAAATTCCATGATTATGTGTATGGCCTACCAAGATTCTTAGTGGAAACTGACCACACACCACTTGTGGTGATAGGAAAGAAAAAACTAAATGAGATGTCACCAAGAATGCAACATATGATGATGAAGGTACAAAGCTATGACTTCAATCCCATCTACATGCCAGGTGAACATCTCATAGTAGCTGATGCACTATCTCGTGCTATGGACATGAAGGAAGAACAACGTACGGATGAGGATGCGCAAGTCCATGTGAATCTTGTGACAGAATCCCTTCCGGTATCCGGTGAGCAGTCAAAATTAATCAGAGACAAAACCATCAAAAGTGAAATCTTGCAGAAGATAATAAAATATCTCACTGAGGGATGGCCAAAGGGATCCTGTTCCAAATATTATGTTAAGGGCCAGGATTTAGAAAACTCCAAAGTATATCATGGAGTTCACCTGACCTTCAACTGTTTATCGATTTTAGTTACAATGAGCACAAGGGCCTGCCTTTCAGGTGTTATTCAACTGAGGCCTCAAGCACTTTTAATCAAAAACAAGCTACATTCTACGAATTTAGTTAACATGTTTATAAACACAAACTGTAAGTATTTTTATCAACTACAAACATAATACCCTACACTGCTACAGTAATCAATGTAACACCCTTAATAACTTCCCCCTTTAACTGTTCCAATTTAATAACAAGATCCCATAAACCTGAAACCCCTTTTCAAAGGTGTGGCCCAACACACGGCGCTCTTACTATCTTGGTATGGATACACCTTTCTCCTTTCCAAAACAGTGGGTTTGAATTCCCTCCAGAAAATAGTTATCACTTTTAAGTTATCAAGTAATCTGGAAACAGCTTTTAAACTGAAGATAGGGAGACACTTCTTTCCAACCTGTGCAATACAAAACCAGGTCAAACTCAAAGCAAAAGTAAAACTCAGAGCCACAGTCAGGTCCACCCACACAATGACATCACTGGTAAGACCAAAACATTTCTGAAAGGGACAGTCCCATGACAATTATAACATGAGAGGGTTTTTGCTCGGACAAAATAGGATTGTTATACCACAATCTTTTACGATCCATGATTCTAAAGAAGATTCATGATGAGCACTTAGACATAGAAAAGTGTAAGCAAAGATCAAGGGAAACGGTATACTGGCCAGGCATCAATCAAGACATCCAAATCATCAGATAAAATTGTGCAACTTGTCAGAAGTGTCAGTACAGACAACGGAACCAATGCAAATGGGTGCAATAATAATGACTCCATGGCAGAAAGTGGGAATGGATCTGTTTTATCTGGCAGAAAAAGAATACCTGTTAGTGATTGACTATTTCTCCAGCTTTCCAGAAGCAGTACAACTAGCAAACTCATCATCTAGTTGGGTGATCAAGCAGGCCAAAAACATTTTTGCTCACAATGAAATATCTCAAATTGTCATGAGAACAATGGCCATATCTTAGCAGTCATGAATGGACAGAGTTCGCATAGAGCTATGATTTTCAATATATTACTTCTAGTCCTCTGTATTCGCAATCTAACGGGAAAGCTGAAAAAGGTTCATATTGTGAAGCAGCTACTCAAAAAAGCTATGGAAAGCAGGGAAGATCCAGGGGTGAAATTCTCCCCTACCCGGCAGGGCGGGGGGGGGTCCCGGTGTAGCGGAATGGCGCCACCCACTCCGGCGTCGGGCCTCCCCAAAGGTGCGTAATTCTCTGCACCTTTAGGGGCTAGGCCCGCGCCGGAGTGGCACCCGCTCTGCCAACGGCCTTTGGCGCTACACCGCCCGGCGTCGGGGCTGGACGAAAGGCCTTCGCCGGTTTTCGCATGCGCCGGAGCGTTCGTGGCCGCTGACGTCACCACCGGCGCATGCGCAGTGCAGGCGGTCTCTTCCGCCCCCACCATGGTGGAGGCCGTGGCAGCGGCGGAAGAAAAAGAGTGCCCCCATGGCACTGGCCCGCCCGCCGATCGGTGGGCCCCGGTCGCGGGCCAGGCCACCATGTGGGTGCACCCCGGGGTCCGAACGCACCGCGCCCCCCCCAGGGCCCCGGGGGCCCGCTTGCGCCGCCAATCCCGCCAACACAGAGGTGGTTTAAACCACGTCGGCGGGATTGGCCTGTCAGCGATGGGACTTCAGCCCATCGCGGGCCGGAGAATCGCCACGGGGGGGCATGCCGATCGGCGCGGGGGGCATGCCGATCGGCGGGGCGTGATTCCCGCTCCCGCTGATTCCTGGGTGGCGGAGAATTCCGGCCACGGCGGGGGCGGGATTTACACCGGCCCCGGGCCATTCCCCGACCCTGCGGGGAATTGCCCTTAGTGTCCAAAATTGCCCTTAGTGTTGGGTGGGGTTACTGGGTTATGGGGATAGGGTGGAGGTGTTGACCTCGGGTAGGGTGCTCTTTCCAAGAGCCGGTGCAGACTCAATGGGCCAAGTGGCCTCCTTCTGCACTGCAAATTCTATGATAATTCCGCCCCAGATCTCACGTTACTTAGCTGTAGAGCAGCACCATTGGTGAATGGACTATCACCATCACAATTGTTGATGAAGCGAGAGCTCAGAACGACTTTGCTATACGTTCCAAAGGAACCAAAGAATCATAAACTTGTGAGAAAGCTCACATTTCAAAAAAGGAGGCAGAAGAGGTATTATAACAAATCCACAAGACGTTTGCAACTATTAATATAGGATGACACAGTCAGGGTGGAAGATTCTGATGGAAATGGATGGTTGAAGGTTCAGCAACCCTTTGTTTTGGAACCACAAGATGATGTTGAAAGCAATCCAAGGACAACTGAACAAATGCTACTTCAGCATACAGGACCAGAACAAACTGAAACTGTACAAAACACAGAAACACAGCAGGAACTATGGGCGCGATTCTCCCAAAACGGGAGAAATCGTAAGGCTGGCGTCAAACCCGGGCGGGTTTGACGCCAGCGCGCCCCTTCCTGACCGGGAGCCGATTCTGGTCCCCGGTCGGGGCTAGCAGCCCGACGCCGCAAGCTCCGGCATCACGGGCTTAACGAATTTCGTTAAGCCCGCTTGCCGGAGTTACCGCCGGCTGACGCGTCATATGACGTCAGCCGCGCATGCGCGGATTGGAAGACTCCAACCCGCGCATGCGCGGATGACGTCATCGCGTATTTGCGCGAAACCCGCGCATGCGCGGGCCGGGATGTCCCTCAGCCGCCCTGCGAATGGATACTGCGGGGTGGCGGAAGGACAAATAGTGCGCGGGCATCGGGCCCGCTGCCCGCGATCGGTGGGCACCGATCGCGGGCCCATGGCACCCTTGGCACGGCCGTGGTACTGCCGTGCCAATCGGTGCCATGGTTATAAAAAGCGAGTTGTTCCCGCCGTTTTTACGAACGGCCAGACCAGGTCTGTTTGCCGTTCGTAAAAACAGCGTAAAGGGCTGGGACTTCGGCCCATCGAACAGCTGAGAATCGCTGCCGGCCGTAAAAAAACGGCGGCAGCGATTCGTGTCGGGAGTTGGGCGGGGAGGGGGGGGGGGGAGAATAGCGGGAGGGCGGGAAAAATGTCGGGAAGGCCCTCCCGCTATTCTCCGACCCGTCGTGGGGGTCGGAGAATTTCGCCCTATATTCAACAGCATGTAAAAATCAAGCAAACTCACAAGTTCAACCATTACTTAGAAGGTCGACAAGTCACAGATTAAATTTGTGATAGACTGTAAACATGTAAATAATCAAAGCATTATACATATCATGTGTATTGTACAGTAAACTGAAATAATGTATGTAGATATACATTTCCAAAGGAAAGAGGACGTGATGATATGCATAAGCAATCATGTAAATAGAAATGTGTATGATCTCCAACCAGCAGGTGGCAGTAGAGAACAAACATGTGACACTGTTACCTCAGGGAGTCTGGAGATACTCGTTGTAGTGAATAGTCATATTTGTAGTAGCTCTTAGATAATTTATAATAGTTAGTAGCTTTTGATATTTTTCTCATAGTTATCTAACCCATGTAATTGTTGGAACAATAAACATTTAACTAGTCAAGAACTAGACGATCTCTAATGCATGATTCCTACCGGGCAAGCA
Organism: Scyliorhinus canicula; assembly: GCF_902713615.1. Lineage (NCBI taxonomy): Eukaryota > Metazoa > Chordata > Chondrichthyes > Carcharhiniformes > Scyliorhinidae > Scyliorhinus > Scyliorhinus canicula. The sequence continues at coordinate 76,267,497 of NC_052155.1, forward strand.
CCAGAACGTAACACCTTCTATCAACATTAACAACCTCACTCTGGAGGTCATCGACAGTTTCACATACCTTGGATCAACAATCACCAGCAACATGTTCATTGATGTGAAAACCAGCACTAGGATTGCCAAGGCTGCAACTGTCATGTCAAAGTTGAGCGGGCAAGTGTGGACCAACAGCAAACATACTGAAAATGCAAACCACCTGTGTACCAGACTTGTGTTCTCAGCACCCTCCCTTACAGTAGTGAGGTATGGACAACTTATACAATCAAAGAAAAGCGACTGAACAGCTTCCACTTCCACTGCCTCTGGTGAATATTAGGCATCTCCTTGCAAGACAGAGTGCCAAATATGGAAGAGCACCAACGTGCAGGGATCCCCACCACATTTGCTCTCCTGGGTCAGCCGAGACTCCAGTCATATGAGCCAAATGGATGATGGCCCCTTCGGCAGAAGATCAATAGGTCACCCACATCTGCAAGACTAGATTTTCTACACGTAAGACTTCAAGCTGACCAGGATTGAAGTCAATGCAAGTGAAGAGCTCATGACTGACCCAAATGTCTGGTGACAAGCAGTAAAGAAGGACATGAAAAAAAATCAGACGACCAATGGCAGAAGAGAGAGCCTGCTGGAAAGAAAAAACGTAACTCAACCTTGGGAAAATGCTATTCAACTGTGTTAGTTGCAGAAGGAACTGCCACTCACAAATCAACCTCTATGGCCACAGCAGGCCAATCGAGAAGTGACATACGCCTCGGGTGCAGTTCACTACCTCCCGAGGCAGACGAATGCCAAAGAAGAACCTTCAGTTGCACAAAGGTCTGCACCAAGAGGATAATTTGTATAAATGACCTGATTGCTCTGCAATGACTTCACCAAAATGGAATGAAAGTGGTTGCACCGCACTAGGAATTTTTAAAACTATGTACAATACTGAAGTCTTTCTAATTTGGAACTGAGCGACAATTAAATGACTCTCCTATCTCACAAATGGTCATGCCCGCTTAAAAAAGTTACGAGAGTGCTCTGTCTGGGACTCAACTATCTTGAAATGTCTATGAAGCAGTGTCAGCCTAAACTTTAGTTCTGCAGAGAGACATCATTGCTCTCTGTGCCATGCTGCAGGATGAGCGGAGACTCGGAGGGATTGGTGGACACCCTAAGCCAGGTTCAAGATGGTGACCCTTTGGCTGCTGACCATCTAGGCCTGTGTGGTCAGGTGGGTTAGTTTCCTACTCCTGTCTCTTGGGAAGAGGACATCCGACCTTGCCCTTGCAGCGTGAAGAAGAAGCTACATCATAGAGTCACTCAGGGTCTCCTGCCATTCATGCTGCTGGTTTCCATGCTGCAGGCAGTAGTCAGGGAAAGGAGGTCTCTGTGCAGACAGCAGTCAATGTAGTGCCACCTCCTGATGAGGCTTGTGTGAATTAAGTAGTCAGCCTCTGAACATCCAAGCAGAAATGCACTGCCTGGAAGTGAGAGGAGGCAGGTTCAACTGAGGTAGTCAAGAGGGCTTTAGACGATTACTTGAACAGAAACAATGTGCAGAGTTACAGGGGAATGACATTAATTCACAATGCTCGTATAGAGTGTTGGTGAAAACACAATGGGCCAAATGATTTCCTTCTACTCTGGATCAAGTTGGTGATTCTGTGAAATGGCGCCCACTTCCACCTGTGACCTTGCCATTAAATTCAGCCCAATGTTTGGACCTTCCCAAATGTGCCTTACAATACTCAGCAGAGCAAATACCAAAAGTCATAGTGATCTGTCACATGTCGCACACCTTTGCCATGATGAGATCTTTTCCTCCTCTGGTACAGTGAATAGCTGAGGGACAGGAACATTAGGAGGAGGAGCAGCAGGAGGAGGAGGGGAAGGAAGTAGGAGGAGGCAATCTAGACCATTGTTTCTGAACGGCTTGTTCATAAATAACATATCCAAATGTGATTCCAATAATCGCAACGCCAATTCCTCAACAGTCCCACATCTTCCTTCTGCCTTGAGCATCAAAATGTCCGCTTGACCACAATGCAAAAATAAAAGCCACCACAAAATAAACATTCCAAACCAAATTTTCAGTTCATCAGTCGACATTTTGATAGAGATTATTAGGAAGTGAGTGAAAGAGTGTGGTGAAATAAGCATTGGCTGCAGCTAGGGATACCATTGCTGGAAAAAGCATTTGAAGATGAATTCACTGACCTTGATCAGTCATATGAGGTTATTGAACTTCTTGCAGCACTAAATTCAGAATCTTGTGGCTTGAGTCCTGGCATTAATGTCTAAGTCTATCTTCTCCCACTGCCTTTTCAATGTCTATCTGAAGGACCTCCTAGCCCTTTGTGATACCAGCCATCTTACATGCTCTCCACCAAGACCTCTAATGCAGCATTTGCAAACCTCGGAGTCAGCTCTTTTTCATGTTGTTGCATTCTTGCCTCTTTGCCATATCAGAGTCACTTTCTGAAAGACTGGAACCACCTCCCAGAATGAAAATCCAAACCTCAGGGGCGCTTAGTCAAGTGTCGGGCTTGCAAAGTCTTGGAATTTTCTCACCTCGGCAACGCGAGCATGAAAATCCAGATCTAAGTCTCTGAAAGTTGTTTTCAACTAAACCATTAACACTAATTTATTATTTTCTGCATGCTTTGCCCCATTTTTTTGGTTAATCATTTCCTCACTATCTCATCTTTAGGAACTTGGGCGGAATTTTCAGACACCCCGCAGGGGCGGGGAATCACCAGGGGCCGGCGTAAATCCCGCCCCCGCCTTGGCCGGAATTCTCCGCCACCCGGGAATCGGCGGGGGCGGGAATCACGCCCCGCCAATCGGCGTGCCCCCTGCGGCTATTCTCTGGCCCGCGATGGGCCGAAGTCCCGCCGCTGACAGGCCAATCCCGCCGACGTGGTTTAAACCACCTCTGTGCCGGCGGGATTGGTGGCGCGAGCGGGCCCTCGGGGTTTTGGGGGGGGCGCGGGGCAATCGGACCCCCAGGGGGTTCCCCCACGGTGGCCTGGCCCGCGGTCGGGACCCATCGATCGGCAGGCGGGCCAGTGCCATGGGGCCACTCTTTTTCTTCCGCCGCCGCCACGGCCTCCGCCATGGCGGAGGCAGAAGAGACCCCCCTACCGCGCATGCGCCAGCGGTGACGTCAGCGGCCGCTGACGTTCCGGTGCATGCGTGGACTCACACCGACCGGCAAAGGCCTTTCGGCCAGTCCCAATGCCGGCCGGCGTAGCGCCAAAGGCCAGTGGCGCCAGTTGGCGTAGCGGGAGCCACTCAGGCGCGGGCCTAGCCCATAAAGGTGCGGAAAATTCCACCTTTGGGGAGGCCCGACGCCGGAGTGGTTGGCGCCACTTCGCTACGCCGGGACCTCCGCCACGCCGGGACCTCCGCCCCGCCGGGTAGGGGAGAATTTCGCCCCTTATCTCTAAATATTACTTTTGAATGTTTGGTTAATTATTTCCCTAACTTTTTAATTAATTACTTCCTCCTTATGGTCAATCACTTTCCATTTTTTACTCACTTTTAACAGATACTTCCGTGTCTTAACAGATTTATTATGCCGCGCAAGCAATACGTTTCACAGTATGTCAAACAAAAATAAACATATTTGTTCAAATGTGCAAATCATTTTTACTTAGTTTACGTTTTTACATATTTTATAACAAAAGGAGAACATCAGAAGCCACAAGACATAGAATAAACAGTACAGAAACAGGCCATTCAGCCCCACTAGGCTATGCCAGATACTGTTCAATTAAGCTAAAGACGTGTTACACAACTGCTATTGCAAACAATGTGTAATTTGACAAGTTTCTGACAGGTCTTTGAGTCAGTCTTTGGAATTATTTGTGTGGAGCCTGCAAAGCCTTCTTTGCATTTGTTAAAGTCCAGTTGTCTCCTGTACCAGCGAAGAAGCTTATTTATTTGCGAAATTTTTCTTCTGTTAACCTTAGTTTTCCTTTTCAAAAAATCCATAAGCTACATGTATCCTTCGAAAATGTTAAATACTGGGATTCCCAATATCGAACAAAGAATCAGATAAATCCTGTTATTGGAAATGAGCTGCAAAATAATAGGAACAAAGGAACTGGAGTAGGCCATTCAGCCCCTCGAGCCTACCCCATCATTTAATGAGATCACGGCTGATCCGTGGCTTAACTCCATATAACTGCCTTTGGCCCATATCTCTTAATATCTTTGCTTAACAGAAATCTATCTATCTGATGAGATGTGATAGTATAAACAATGGATTGTCCAAAATAGCACTGATCTGGTAATGTCATTCAGATAAACCATAAGGGATGACTGCACAGGAAACAAAACCAGATTGTTAAAATAAGAGATACCTCTCTGAAGCTCAAATTAAGATATATGGACATGTGTCGCAGTCCTGAATTGGAACTGCATGAAGTCGGGCGAGATAAAAAACAGTAACCTGGAGTACAGTCCTGCCCTCATTTCCTTCTCCAACTATTTTCGCAGAGCTGGATCTGGAATTGGACATTTCAGAACTTCTGTAATTATCATTTAGGTGCTCACATTTTGGGGGTTTTCCTAGATCATACCTGCAGAGCGGTGGTATGAACTATGGATTGGAGACAGGAAGAGTTCAACATGGAATGCCAGGGCTTGAGTTGTACCTGTGTCTACTAAAGTGAGTGATGACAGTGTTGTGATTGTAAAAAGTGAGTGACCAATAAATAATGTGGTTTCTGACAACTGACAACCTGTCAAACATAAAAAGGAAATGTCTTCAGATGCATGAGAATAAATAATCCATTGGATAAAGTGTTGTTCTGAATTGTACAATTTAGGAAGCATAACTCACTGTGAAATCAATAGCTAACTGTTGAAACATTTCCCATGGCTTTCACTCATTCTTTGAAGAACAGTCAGCCATCTATGTGGCACTTTGACAACTGTATGAGCTTTCAATCATCATGTAAAGAACAGCTAAGCCATTTGTTTTGCTGTTTGAAAGCTTTGGCAGATGTCTGAGCTTTGGGCTGTCTTCAAAGGCATTAATGGATTGCGCATTGCCTGTTTTTTTACACATGTTGGGACATGTCAGTTTACTGGCTTAGTTGCCTTCCAAGTACTAATTGATTTTGCACTGTCAGGTTTGTTTACACAACTCTGCTGGAGAATATGAGCTATTTATTTTGACAGAGTGTGATCTTCTAAAAGGTAATAGCTTTTGAAGTACATTTTAAAGTGATGTTTAATTATTTTTACATGTTTATGAGCATTTCAAAATCTTATTGTAGGGCTTATGCGATCTGTTTCTAAAGTAGATACTGAATTAGGGATTGGGAGAAGGAGAGAGTAAGGCAGGTGAAGGGAGTGAAGGAGTGGGAGGAGAATAGGTTCAAGAGGGAATGAGGTTGTAGAGTGTAGGTGGTGAAGGGGCAGAGGGTGAAAGTGAGGGAAGCTCTACACCTATCTACAGAATTGGGCTGATTTTTCTGTGAAAGCAGTTGGGCATTTAACCTTCCGACTTCGGCACCAGCCCAGTGGCAGACCTAACTCTAGACCAGCCCTGCCTTTTCCAGATGCCAACTGACACATCTGGGATGGAGATAAGATTATTTATATATGTAGGTTATTGTTGTGTGAAATGTCTCTTTAAGGAAGAAGTCATGTGACATATGTGACATCACCGGTTACTTTGCGGGCGTTTTGCCCTTAGTCTAGTATCTAACCTTGTACAGTGAAGGCTGTTAATGGCACTAGCTGCTGTAAAGGTGATGTTTAAAGGGACAATTTAAAGGGGGAAGATAAGTTTCAAAGGTAATTGGTTCAGGCATTCGGGAGGGGAGGGAGGCCAGGAGTTTTCTTTTTTGGGGGTGGTGGTGTTGGGGAGACTTGGAGGGAAGGAGGGGACTGGGTGGGTGGGGGGACGAGGGATGGGAATGGGGATCGGGATGGGTGACGGGGGCGGGCGGATATGCTAGATTTGCTGTGGGACATTGTGTGTGTGCAGGGTGTCCCTTGCAAGGCTTGGTCTGCACATTTAAATAGTTACTGTGAAGTTAGAAAGATTTTTTTCCTTCTAACCGTTTCAAAGTAACTATCAGGGTAAAACTAGCAGAACCATCCGAAGCTGGCAATTTAAATTGGTTCTTGTTGAATGGTTCCTAGCCCAGCGCAATTGTCCAGGGGAAGTTAGCACTTCTGGGCAACAGACAGGTAAACCCTTGGGTGGAAACTTCCGAGAGGGATTTCCCAGCGCATCGTTGCGTTACCCCCTAAATGCAATGCTGGGGAACCAGGATGTTATGGGCCAATCTACGTTAAAGATGCTACATAAGCATAAGTTATTGTTGTGGAGTAAAGGGAGCTATCCATCTTGACATACTGCTGAGACTGGCTAAAAAAAATATTCAAACTTCCAGCAACTTAACTTAAGCAAACCGTCAACAAAGTAATGCATTTTAGAAATAGAGGCCGCGATTCTCCGCTCTGGCTAGAGAGCGGGCGCCGGCACGAAAACGGGCGCGTTTTACCTCGCTGCCACCGACAGTTCCGAGAAGGCATTCTCCGGCCTACAAGGGGGCTAGCAGGGGCATGGCAAGAAGCGTGGGGGCTGCGGCCTCAGAGCGGCATCGGAGACCCAACGCCACGAAAACGACGCGGTGCCACGGAGCAAAACAGGTGACGCGAGCACACAGGCTGCCGACGGGGACCATGGCGCCACGCCAAGCAGTGCCCAGGTTCACACACCACGACCTGGAGACATTGCTGGATGCCCTCAAGGAGAGGAGGGGATGTCTGTACCCCGGACCCGGCCAGGGGGCGCCAGCCAACGTGGTCCGGTGTCTGTGGAGGGAGGTGGGCGCGGCCGTCAGTGCCACCGCGGTGATTCCCAGGACTGGCGAGCTGTGCGACAAAAAAGCCCCCCCCCCAGGAAAAGAGCGGCCATAACCAACAGGAGCGAGCCCAAACCGGAGGGGGTGAACCTGACCTGCACTCGCTCACCGTGCACGAGCAGAGGGCACTGGACATAGCCGGTGCACCCAAGGACCGGGAGATTGCCGATGCCGAGATCCCCCCCCCCCTGCCTGGCCCCCTTCCCCTCAGCCCTTTCCCCTCAGCCCTTTCCCTTCAGGCCTCTCCCCTCAGCCCTCCCCCCTCAGCCCTTTCCCCTCAGCCCTTTCCCCTCAGGCCTCTCCCCTCAGCCCTCCCCCCTCAGCCCTTTCACCTCAGCCCTTTCCCCTCAGGCCTCTCCCCTCAGCCCTTTTCCCTAAGCCCTTTCCCCTCAGCCCTCTCCCCCAGCTCTCTCCCATCAGCCCTTTCCCCTCAGCACTTTCTCCTCAGTGCTTTCCCCTCACCCCGTACCCCAACCCACACCCCCCTCCACCTGCCTAATGATGGTGTATTGTGTGTTGCGGGGCTACACGGTGACCGACCTGGAGCACCCGGCGGACACCGCCCGCGTCCAGCGACTGGAATCCCAGCCGACGCAGATCAACCGGGCGGACCTGGCAGACACTGCCCGCATCTAGCGCCTGGACGGCCAGCCGACGTAGACCAACCGGGCGGACCTGGCAGACACTGCCCGCATCTAGCGCCTGGATGGCCAGCCGACACGGAGTGGACCAACCGGGCGCATCAGGCTTACACGGCCCCCCGGCCAGCGACTGAGCGGCCAGCCCACAGGGACTCTAGCAGTGACGGGGAGGGCAGCTCAAACAACAACCTCCCAGCCCAGTCCAGTGATGACACAACTACACAACGACACAGACGCCACGGCACGACCACACAGGACACCAGCACACAGGGGATAGACGGACACGACACGACCACACAGGACACAGCACACAGGGGACAGACGCCACGACACGACCACACAGGACACAGCACACAGGGGACAGACGCCACGACACGACCACACAGGACACCAGCACGCAGGGGATAGACGGACACGACACGACCACACAGGACACAGCACACAGGGGACAGACGCCACGACACGACCACACAGGACACAGCACACAGGGGACAGACGCCACGACACGACCACACAGGACACAGCACACAGGGGACAGACGCCACGACACGACCACACAGGACACAGCACACAGGGGATAGACGGACATGACACGACCACACAGGATACCAGCACCCAGGGGATAGACGGACATGAAAGGACACAACACGACACCAACACAGAGGGGAATGACAGACAGGACACGGCACCCCAGGGGACCCCCGACCACAGGTCCGATGAAAGCGCTGAGGTTGCGTCACAGCTATCTCCTCCATGCCCCGCCATCGCAGAGACACACACCTTGGTTGGCCATGTTAGTGGTTAGTTTTGGCACACTAACTGGTGCGCACCACACAGCCGCTCCGGTACAGCAGGTGGAGGTAGGAGCAGACGAGGGGCCGGACGGTGGGAGGGCAGCCCAGCCCCAGCAAACACCTGCCGCCCGGACGGGTCCCGGGTCCCTGGAGTTCCCTCGCCCACCCATAGACCCCATGCAGTCGGAGAACCAGGGGCGTGAGAAGGTGATGGCCGGTTTCCAGCATCTGCAGACGTAAGTGCAGGAGTGCATCTGCGTCCAGGAGCAGGAAATGGTGCCGGTCATGAGTGCCATACAGGCCAACACCGCACGGGTGGCGTCCACGGTGGAGACAATGGTGGCGACGGTGTCGGGCATGGGTCTGAGTCTGCAGGGCCTGGGACTATCTGGACACGCGGCCTCCGCGGCCCGGGACAGGGCTGCCGTCGCACAGGAAGCCATGGGCCACAGCCACCTGAACATCGCAGAGGCTCTCAACAACCTGGCCCAGTCCCAGCAGGCCACGGCCCAGTCCCAGCAGGACATGGCTTAGTCTCTGCAGGCCATCACTGACAGCATCAGCACCATTGGCCGGGTGATGGACGGCGTTGTACAGAGCCAGACACGGATGGCGCACTCCCTGAGATCCATAGCCATGAACGTCCAGACGCTGGTCAATTCAAGCACGGGCCTCCAGGACTGGCAGCGCCAGCTGATGCCGGTGCCCAGGTGCTGGATCCGCCCATATCCCCATCCCATGGAGAGCCCCCAGGGGCCACCGGGCACCCTGGGGGGGGGAAGGAGGTGCTGGGCCCGTCCCGGGTCCCCCTGCAGGGGGATCCCAGAACCCCGCACCACTTCCGCCCCTCCCCCTACCGCCCCTGGTGCACCTGGTGGGCAGCGGACAGAACAAGGTGGCACCACGCCATCCCAATTGCCCAAGGTGTGCCCTGGCCCATCCAGGCCGGGCCGCCCCAGGAAGCAGCCGCCGACAGGGACCCTAGTCACGGGGCAGGGGTCACAGGAGTCCACCTCCAGTTCTGCTGTACCGCCTGGGGAAACACCTAGACGTAGTCAAAGGGCCCGTAAGGCCAGAAAGGTACACAGATGAGTGAGTTGACACGGGTGCAGGGCACAGATTAGTTAGATGGGCGAGGGCACATGTACAGGATGTCTGTTATAAAACAAATTCCACACCTATGCGAACTGCCTCTGTACTCTGTCCGATGCGTGTGGGGGTGGGGGGGGGAATGTGTGCCAGTGTGTGTGAGGGGTGCTGTGATAGAGGTTGGGGTCCAGTGCGTGTGACCTGTGGCCCCCCGCACCAGCCCCCCCCCCCACATTCCCCCCCACCCCACCCCCACCCACGGTTCCCTGACGCCAGCCCGCCCCCGGCGTTGAGATGCAGTGTCAGGGCTGCGTGCAGAGTCCACCCAGGTGGAGGGTCATCACTTGGCCGTGAGTCAGACATTGTCGAACAATGTACGGCTCGAAGCCCATCACAGAGCAAGCTGTCATCATCCTACATGCCTTGTAGCAGACCCGCGTACACCATTGACCGTGCCCCCATCCCGTTGTGCTGCAGGCGGATGTGTCATGGAGGGGTGATGTGCTTGCGGGTGTTGTGGTGGTGGTGGGTGTGGGGTGGGGTGAGGGTGGTCGTCCATTGGGGAAGTGCTGAACCCGCTGCCTGTGCCCATACCCATCACTACTGCCGCCCACCGTGATCGCCGAAACGGGCAGCTACCAGCGCCTCCCGTGCCTCCTGGCCCCAGCCAGCGGCGTCGGGCAGCCTTGTGTTCCCGTCCATCCCCCATGTCCCATGCATCGGCTCCCCCCTCGCCATCCCCCTCATGTGGGGAGGAGTTCCCCTCATCCTGACCACCCTCCTCCTCCTCCAGCAATTCACCCCTCTGCTGGGCTATGTTGTGCAGGACGCAGCAGACCACGACGATGCGGCCGACCCTCTCTGACAGGTACTGGAGGGCCCCTCCAGAGCGGTCCAGGCATCTGAAGCGCATCTTGAGCAGCCCAAAGCACCTCACGACCACACCCCTGGTTGCTGCATGGGCATCGTTGTAGCGTTGCTCCGCATCGGTCTGTAGCCTCCGTATAGGCGCTATCAGCCACGACCACAACGGGTCACCCGTAAACGAGCCCTGCAGCTGGGAGTGGAGGGGGGGGGGGGTCCCTCGAACATGGCAGGGATGAACAATTGGGCCAGTATAAAGGAGTCATGCACACTCCCAGGGTACCTGGCGCAGACGTGCAGGATTATCATCCTGTGGTCGCAGACAACCTGCACGTTCATTGAATGTGTACCCTTCCTGTTTAGGCACATGGTACTTTCCTCCGAGATGGGCTGCATGGCGATGTGCACTCCATTGCTCGCCCCCTGCACCATGGGCATCAAGGCAACAGCTGCAAATCCCGTTACGCAGGCATCCTGGTGGGCGCGGTCCGCAGGGAACTGTGTGTACTGGTCCGCGATGTCGTACAGGGCGTCGGTGATGACCCGGATGCACCTGTGCACCGATGGCTGGGAGATGCCAGACAGGTCCCCACTCGGTGACTGGACGACCCCGTCGCGAAGAAGTTGAGGGCGACTGTCACCTTGACGGCCACCGGGATGACATGTCCACCCCATGTCCCGTGTGGTGCCAGGTGTGCCATCAGGTGGCAGATGTGGGCGACGGTCTCGTGGCTCATCCGCAGTCTCCTCCTCCACGTCCTGTCCGGGAAGTCCTCGAAGGACATGCGGGGCCAGTACACACTATGTCGCATCGGACGCCTCCGTGGCTGTGGCACACCCTCCTCCTCCCTCTCGGCATCCTCGTGCTTTGGCTCCCGCATGGCATGGTGCCCCTCCTGTGCCTCTCTGGTGTGCGGCACTGCGGCCTGGGCGCCTTGCACGTGCCCCACTGCGGCCCGCTGCTATACTGCTGGCTCCACTTCCTCCCTCGCACGCCGTGCTCCACCTCCCACTGGGCCTCATGCAGGGCAGCAGCCTCCGCCACGGCGGCCAACAACACTGGAAGATGGCTGAACATTGTACGATTTGTGGGGGGTGGGAGTAGACAGGGTTTCATCATTGGTATACCACCCTCACGACCACGTGCCATGGGCAGCATGGCAGGCCCGGTTGCCAGTACCCCCGCCCCCTCGGTGCCCTGGCACCTGTCAGCCGTCGCCCCTGCCAGGGCCACCGTCCGCTGGCACTGCCCTCACGGGGGGGGCTGTCGAGTGTGCCACACTGGAGCCACCCGCTGATGGGGGCCGCCGCGGCGGGGGCTGCTGCCCTGCATGAGGCCCAGTGGGAGCTGGAGCACGGGCGTGAGAGGGAGGTGGTGGAGCCAGCAGTACAGCAGCGGGCCGCAGTGGGGCACGTGTAACGCACCCAGGCCACAGTGCCGCACGCCTGAGAGGCACAGGAGGGGCACAACGCTGTGCGGGAGCCACAGCACGGGGATGCCGAGAGGGAGGAAGAGAAGGAGGAGGGTGGTGCGATTCACGCAGCGCCACGGCGATTCTCCCACCCGGCGGGGGGTCGGAGAATCCCGCCCAGAAGCTACAATCTAATGCTGTTATCCTTTTGGGGGGGGCATTCAGAATGCATGTTCTAATGATATTGATACATGATAATGTATCCACTTCATGCCTAACAGTAATGTGGAGAAGTAATGTCCACGCTTCCTGTTCCCAATAACATTTCATACTGCCAGGCCTATTCATATTGAAATCTAATTATTAATTGAAATATTTCTCAGCGGTGTCTGGTAGACTGAAATTTAATTAAACCAAATGTCCTCTGTTGACTTAAAGCAGATTGCACATTACTAAACGCACCCGCGAGCCACAATTAAGCAGCACGTACCAATGCTTGTCTATGCAGAGCCAAATGTGAATCATGTTTTTTCATTGTAAAATGAACCTTACTGACTCTTGCTGTGTTCTTAGCTAAGCAATAACAAAGGCAAATGCACCTGTCCTGAAGAGAAGAAGAAAGCTTATACTGTCTGTAAATTGCCTAGCAATGTGGAACTCAGTGATAGCTAGTAGTAAACAGTGAACCCATATCAGCTATCAGTGGGACACAGGACTGCATCTTTCTGGTAACAGTCAATTATGTTGCTGCCACTGGAGCTTACACTGGAGCTTTTAATAATAGCCACCTGCTCCTAAGAGCGTTGACCAATTAAAGGCCTGGGAGCTCAGCAGTGGCACCACTAGTGATGGCCAGTGCTGGGGCTGCTCTTGCAGTTTGAGGACACATTGATGGCTGCGCGGCTTAAAAGTCCAGTAAGTAGGGTGTGGACTGCCGGAACTAGTCAGGTGGGCAACAGTGGTACTTAGGGGTTGGGCAGAGCAGGGGTGTGGAGGTGTGAGCAATAGGTGGCTGAGAGTATGCAGCGCCTTGGGGGCAGCTATTGCTGACAGATGGCCTCTCCATAGGCCAAAGAATTCCAGAAAGGAAGGGACTCCTCTCCCCCCCACTCTGGCCACCTCCCTGCACCTTACGCACCCCCCCCCCCCCCCCCCCCCCCAGAAACGACCAGAAAGCCACCAGGGTTTTCCTAGAAATCTCTCCATATGGCAGCACTGGTAAAATGCCCGCAGAGATCAGAAGAAGTCCTTAATTGGTGACATAAACGGGTGACTTGAACTTTGGGCGGGCAGGCAATCTGTAAACATTCCCACCAGTGGAAGGTCACATGGCAACAGGAAGGTTACCTTCCCCAGCTATCTTGCCAGCCTTCCCGCCTCCCAGACCAACCACAGAAGGCTCGTAAAATCCATCCCAGAAAAACAGGAGTAGGCCATTCAGTCCCTCAGGCTTGTTTCATAATTCCAGGAGATCATAACTGACTTGCATTTAAGGGCAGCACGGTGGCCCAGTGGTTAGCAGTGCAGCCTCACTGCGTCGAGGTCCTAGGTTCGATCCTGGCTCTGGGTCACTGTCCGTGTGGAGTTTACACATTCTCCCCGTGTTGCGTGGGTTTCGCCCCCACAACCCAAAGATGTGCAGTGTAGGTGGATTGGCCATGCTAAATTACCCCTTAATTGGAAAAAAATAAATTGGGTCCTCTAAATTTATAATTTTAAAAAACGGACTTGCATTTTAACTCCATTCGCCTGTCTTGACTCGATATCCTTTTACACCCTAGTCTAACAAATATCTATAGATTTCAGATTCAAAATTAGGAATTGAGCAAGCAGCTACTGCTTTTTATGGGTGAGTTCCACACAGCTCCCACTCTTTGCAATATAGGCAATGAACTGAAGTTTCCTTTCTCTAAGCAACAAAGGGTTAATCTTCTTGGCTAATGTTAACCAGTAAATTAAAATTATTGCTTTTGTGCTGCTGATGCTTTTAGGCCAGGGACCTAGCCACCAGCAGCAGACCCAAACGGACTAGAAGCCTGCCCAACCAAACTGTTACAAGGTAAAGTTATTCGTTGTAACCTCTCTGCCTAAGTGGCTATTTGAACACACTGCTGGCACTCTGGTCTTTTAAGTGCAGAGTTCCAATTGTACAGGAGTGGAGAGCAGAGATTAAAAAGGTTGAAATTGGACAGTGAAATACAAACATCAGAAGAAGTTAGCTACTGTTGCCGCATCCACAATTATCCAATTCTAATCCTTTATTGCATTATTTACCAACTATTAGGGAAGAACAATTCAAAAATTGGACGATGTACTGAATGACGCAAGGAACATCTTGGATCATATATTTTGGAAAAATTCCCTGAATTGCTTCCAAATTTTTGCTTTCTGTCCATGATATTTATTTTACCCTCCTTTGAATCAGTATGACAAACCTGCAAAAACTGTCATTTTGCGGCAATCGCAGAATTAGTTTAAAGCAATGCACACATGCTGTTACAGCACTCACAGCATGACTAACAATAAACTATGATCCTAGCTGTTTGCATGTGAAAACAAATGTTAAAGATGCTTGTTAAGTCAACACGATAATAAATGTCACGAAACCCAGCCACATAATAAGCATCACTGTTAAATCTAGTTATGACTGGCTTCTGCACAAAATACTGTTGAGGACTTCAACTTGCAAATAAAACATATGCAAATTGATTGATCTCATTAGCTTAAAAATAACTTTTATAATGTTAGCAGTACATTTCTAAAATAGATATATAATTAGCATATTGGACTTATAAGGTTCAAGAGGAAGGCTTGCGTGATTAATTTAGCTGAATATAATCGGGGTAGGAAAGCATTTCAAAAACAAGCCTATTTTTTCTATATATTGCAATATTTTATCTGTTATCTTGAGTTTCATTTGCCTGGAGCAGTTACCTTGAGTAGACTAATTATAGTCGGGTGTTGTTAATAGGTCTTTTCATGATTCTTGCAAACACCTTTGCGTGGGTTGTAATTACATTTTTAAGATAATTGTGACTGAAGCTTATGAATCCTGCTGGGCCATTGGATATAAATCAACAGACTCCACTCGGGAACTCTGCTAACTGACCTTTCTGGTACCGTGCTGCGTTTTGTATCATCTGTCATGCTTTGTCCAACCTTCCACAGTGAAATTAGCTTCAGGTAGGCATCCCAGTTCAGGAAGTCACATTGAATAATGTCCACAGGCCAGACAACATTTTCTGTCTCTGTTATGCTAAAAGTAATGGGGAAGTCCACAACATTAGCAACAATAACACTGACAGAGGAAACATGTAATTTTGTTTCACATTTCTTAGCCATTACAATTACGACTCTATACTGAGAAAACATTTGACGTAGCAAAGTCCTCATTGTACAGTGTAAAAACTCTTTCTGTGATAATACTTGCATTTATGTAGTGTCTATTTCGGTGCTTCACAAAATGAATTCACTTTTGAAGTTCAATGGCTCTTATTAGGTGTGAAAATGTATTCATTACTTATCTCTTTGGAAATGGTGGTACTAATGTTCATCTTTGCTGTTGCAATTGAGATAGGTACAACAAAAATATTGGGAACCGTAGGCCATAGATGCTAAACTCACCCAGTGGCCAGCTGCAGATCTGAGTTGAAACTGGGATTGACATCTCCTTCCCTCGCAGTGGGATAAATCCATTCTGCTGCTGGACTGAATGGTCAGAGAAACTTAAGTGGCCATTGGTGATATTCTGGTTTAAAAAAAAAGCCAGGAGACTAATTGGTATTTTGATGATATGTGTTCAAGTACTTGTATGAGGACAGGGTACCTTATTTTTTCAATAAGAAACTCACTCTCCAGATATATTAGCCTGGGTTTTCCAATATAATGGCAGTTGACACATGGATGGTTACAAACAAGTACCAAACTCGCCTGGAGTGTGTTGTGATCATTGGTTACAATTCTCTGTGATCAACTGTGCACATGAAAGTGGACCCGGGCCCTCGGAAGGCCCTAGGGGTGTCGGACCAGCCAGAGTTGGAAACGGGTAAGGAGGCAGATGTTGTAGCCTTCGCCTCGTTGATCGCCCAAAGGCGGATCCTGTTGGGGTGGAGATCAACCTCTCCACCTTGTGCTCTGGCATGGCGGGGGGAACCTGCTGGAATTCTTGACTCTTGAGAAGGTTAACTTTGAACTGAGGGTAAGGATGGAGGGGTTCTACAATTCATGGGCGTTATTCATTATGCGCTTTTGAGAATTGGATTACATCGAACATTGGCGCTGGGAGGGTTGGGTGGAGGGGGACTGTATGTGTTAATGGTGAGTATGGGTGATTCCTGATTCCCTTTTATCATTTAATTATGTTAACATGCGGGCTAATGTTTGGGGGTTTGGTGGGAGGATGGGATCCTTGTTATTGATATGGGGATTGACATTGCATTCAAAACTGATAGTTGTTTATTGTTGGGTGTAAATTTGGAAGGAAATGTGAAAGAGGAGGAGAATAAAAATATATTTTTTTAAACTCATTGTCTTTATTATTTACAGCCTTATTTGTAGATTTGGACATGTATAGGGAGCTGGCCCAGTCAGGGAGCCAGAAAATTCCAATTCAGCTGAAATTGAAAACTATGGGCCATGTGAAGGGAAGCAGCAGAATGAATGGCACCATAAACTTTGAAAAGCATGAAAGGCATTCGGACACCCTAGCAGTCTGTGCCAATGCTAAAGGGTGAGAGGAGGGAGAAATTCCAGGCAAAAATTTACGTGAAAGAAATTCCAATGGGAAGACTTGAAACAAAATCTGTAGGAATGACAGACAGCTGAGCATACAACGCAGAGTGAAAGCTATGGAAATGTGAAGGATACTGCGTGAGGTGGTTCCAAGGAAGGTGCCCTTGTGTGTTAATCCAGTACACCCTCCGCAGAGGGCATCAACACAGCGTGCCTGAAAGGAGCTGTTGATCTCCAAAGAGAATGATTTATCTTTGATTTCTCTAAACCTACCTCTGCTCACCACATTGGCAATGAGAATTGGTGCAAGCAGCTAAAATACAGAAGGAGGAGAAAAAAGTGCTTCAATACATTATCAAAAATGATTTTGGCAAACTCTTGATAATTCACAGTGCAGAACTGGCTAAAGAGTAATGATAAGTCAATGACTGGGTTCAATTTTTTGCACAAAGGCAGAACGGGCTCCAATTGTGAGGGTTGATGAGCTCTGAGCAATCTGACTGATCTATGTTGTGGGACTAATTATTGCCATGATAATCTTTTTAAACCCAGGAACATTGTACATACAAAGTAATCATCAGGTTCAATAAAAAGTGAATTAGACAACGGATAATTATTTACAAGAGTAGAACGGTTAACCCTGAGGTATTAATTTCAAGAATGTGCCCTTCCAAACTCCAGACACAGATTATCAAAGGGTCTGCTTCAAAGGGGCCTCACGGTAGCATGGTGGTTAGCATCAACGCTTCACAGCTCCAGGGTCCCAGGTTCGATTCACGGCCGGGTCACTGTCTGTGTGGAGTCTGCACGTCCTCCCCGTGTGTGCGTGGGTTTCCTCCGGGTGCTCCGGTTTCCTCCCACAGTCCAAAGATGTGCGGGTTAGGTGGATTGGCCATGCTAAATTGCCCGTAGTGTAAGGTTAATGGGGGGATTGTTGGGTTACGGGTATACGGGTTACGTGGGTTTAAGTAGGGTGATCATTGCTCGGCACAACATCGAGGGCCGAAGGGCCTGTTCTGTGCTGTACTGTTCTATTCTAAAAGTTCCATCAACTTAGATTGGAGACAGACTGATCAAAATGAAATGTCAAAGTTTGAGTTACCAAATAAATAGGATGGAAAATGTGGCAATCAATGAATGAAGAAGTGAAATATTAAGTGGCAGAATCTAAAACTAAACACCACAAAAGTATATGTGTGTGTATATTCAAATGTGCGTGCATGCCCAACAAAAGGAAAGCATGCTGATCCCATAGAGCTGTTTTTATGCTACTGTTGTTATCCAAGTGAAAATGCAATAAAGCATCCAATTGCTATGCTGAAACCACAAATGCGAAAGAAAAACTCAGCAGATCAGTAATCTCTCTCCAAATCTCCCCCCTACCCCCTCACCCATGATCCCCATTAGCTCCAGTGTCCCTTAAATGCCTGCTCCCACTCATCTCCAATGCATGCCAGACTTCATACTCACCTGACATGGCACGGCTCACACCTATACTCTTCCCATTTGTCTCATTGCAGGACAACCTCAAGCGAAAAGCCGGCCAGAGTGCCAGAGGTTCGTGCCACCAATGGACCTGGGTTGCGGAGAGTGGGGTGGGGAAATGTGGGCGCAGAGCCTGCAGTGCCAACTGGGGGCACCATGCAGCCCATTGGACCTGGTCGGGCACAAGGCATGCACCAGGCTAACATGTCGACCTTTCACCTCCTACAGACAATGGATATTTGAATACAACCAGTAATGGTTGCCTTCCCCCTATTTGCCACAGCCCTGGGGGATGAGGAGGAATTTCTTCAGTCAGAGGGTGATGAATCTGTGAGACTCTTTGCCACAGAAGGCTGTGGAAGCCAAATCAGGGAGTGGCTTTAAGGCAGATATAGATAGGTTCTTGATTAATAAGGGGCTCAGGGGTTATGGGGGAAGGCAGGAGAATGGGGATGAGAAAAATATCAGCCATGATTGAATGGCAGAGCAGACTCGATGGACCAAATGGCCTATTTCTGCTCCTATGTCTAATGATCTGAGTGCTGCTGTAAGAGCTGGTGCTGTTCGAAGAGGAGGAAGCCTCAACAGTGGAGCGTGCAGCAGCGGAACAGGAGACAGCCGCGGAGGATGGAGAGCCAGCCGCCCAACAGAACGGCTAGGAAAAGGAGGAGGAGGCGGTACAAAGGAAGCGCCACATGAGGCCTCACTTGTGCCGGCAGTGCCTGTCATTCGAGGATCTGCCGGACCGGGCATGCCGTCATAGAGCAGGGAGACAGTGCACCGTAGGGAATGGGGTCGGGCACCCGCTGCCAGTGTACATCAAGGTGGAGGTCACCCTGACCATTTAAGCCACCAGGTCCTTCCAGGTGCCGTGTTAGGACCTGTCCGGAATCTCACAGAGCTCAGTGTAGAGGTGCATCCGCACCATCATGGAGTACCAATGTTGCTCGTCAGCACAATACATCGATTTCAATGTGGACGGGGGCCACCAGGATGCCCGGGCAGCGGGGTTCGCCACCATCGCTATCATGCCCCTGGTCCAGTGGGTGCTTGAGGGGATGCATGTTCCCCTATGAGCACATGACAGGCTGGTCTACACAAACCAAATGGGATTCCACTCAATGAACGTGCAACTGGCTTATGACAATCAGATGCGCATCATGCACGACTGCGCCCGATACCCGGGCAGTGTGGATGACACCTGCATCCTGGCACATTTGACGATTCCTGGCCTCTTCAAGGCCCCCCCTTGCAGGGGGTTTGGCTCCTTTGCGACAGGGGTTATCCACTGTGGTCATGGCTAATGACGTCCATGCAGTGACCAGGGGCGTGATGCAGTGGTACTTTGGCATCATGACGATGCGGTTCAGGTGCCTGGACCACCCTCCAGTATGACGCTGCTTTGTAGCGGCCAGCTGCATCTTCCAAAACATCACACAGCAGAGGGGCAATGTGCTGGAGGAGGAGGATGAACGGCAGGCCTCGACCGAGGAGAAGGATGAAATGAAATGAAATGAAAATCGCTTATTGTCACGAGTAGGCTTCAAATGCAGTCATGCCAACTTAACTAGTGTCTAGTTTTCTGGCCTTACAGGCCCTATCGTTACATCAAGATGGGTTTCCAGACCGTACATCAAGAGTAGAGGTGGCCTGCTGTGATACCCGCCCTGCGACCTGGGTCCCCGTTGGCGATCATCATTGGGGGTGACTGGGCTTGGATGGGTCTGGCTGCTGCTCGGGTGCCCCATGTGTCATAGTGCTGCCCCGTTCTGCCCACAGTCCACCAGATGCACCAGGGACAGGAGGGATTCCTCCACTTGCGCCTGTTGTTGGACTCTGTTACCTGCGCCTGCAAGTGCTGGGTGCTCACCGACAACCCCTCATGTAGTCCCTGGCTCTTGGACTGCATCTCTACAATAGATGGGTCTGTCCGTACCAGAAGACCGAAACGCAGAAGCAGCTAGTCGCTGGGGTCGACCCTCCCTCCGACCGCCCACCCCCGGGAGTTCCTACATCCACCTGCTATGGAAGGTCTCAAGCCCGGCGTCCCTAAATCTCGGGGCGGCTCTCCTTGCTGCCATCCTGTTGGCTGGGATTGCATGTTTGGGGAGTGAAGTGTGTATAGCGGCTGCAGCTTGTCAGCCTCCTGAGTGTCAATCGCGAACCTGACAAATCCCACACTGTTTATCGTTGGAATCGATTGTGTTCCACCTGGCGCTGGTGCGAGCCCCTTAACAGTCACTGAATCGGTCCAGGTGCGGCAGCAATTTTGCTGTCATGGACATTCACAAATCCTGTGCCGGTGTCAACATTTAGTCTCAGGAACAGTGAATCCCGCTGCATTGTCAATGTCACGTTTCAGCAACATGTCTATTAACGTTTGGTGCTGAACACAATCGGGTAATTATTCATGCTCTGTGAAGTATAGCTAAATATTCTTGTTTACTTCTAGATATCGAAGATTGTTCTGAGGTTAAATATTCTCTCTCGTTCCTACTCCAGGTCTGCTCTCGACTGCATTTCACCAATTTCCACTTCAAATGTGTTATTAATTCTTTCTATTCTGATCTGAACGATTACTTTAATGAGATGACTCATTCAGCTTATAGTTCTAAAATGATTGCACTCTATTGCTTTGAGTTTCTCGGGCAACTTAAACAAACACAAATGTCTCAGGTCACTTGGAATGTATGTTTGATATGCAATTGTTTACATATATTTGTTATCTCTAATAACTCTGTTTCTCCAGGGGCCTTTAGATATTCTGTTTTATTTCATCTTTGCCGGGAGCTTTTCCTGTACTCAACAATTTTAGAGTATTCTTTATATCTAATATCACAAAATTTGGTTCTTCATTTGTCTCATATCTCGAGGACTCCCTTGATTTGAATCATCATACAATTCACATGTAACCTGTTTACCATTTTGCTACTACATGCTTTCAATATTTTATCATCTTTGTCTATTTTGCACATCTGTTGTCATCTCTTTCTTTCTATCTGTTAAAGATTTCACCTATCGGGGAGCATAACTCTCATTTTATGATTTATGTCTGGCTCCAATACATCTCTTTATATCACTTCCCTTTAGTCTGCCTGTGCACATTGGTTATTTTCTTTTCAAATTCATTTTTTCTCAGAAATGTTTCGTTCTTTCCCCTTTCTTTCATCATTGCTGGTATCACACCTGTCATCCACTCCTTGGGCGAGATTTTATCAGAAATCGGCAAAGCCCGGTGGTGGGCAGCAAAAGCGGTGTTGAGTCCGCGGACGGAAATGGTGGCTTTATTCGCAATATAGTGCGGCTCTGTGCTAAAATGTTCATCCATGGGTTCCACGCCATATCCCTGGCAGGGTGGCCTCTGATTCATAGAATCATAGAATTTGCAGTGCAGAAGGAGGCCATTCGGCCCATCGAGTCTGCACCGGCTCTTGGAAAGAGCATCCTACCCAAAGTTAACACCTCCACCCTATCCCCATAACCCAGTAGCCCCACCCAACACTAAGGACAATTTTGGACACTAAGGGCAATTTATCATGGCTAATCCACCTAACCTGCACATCTTTGTGACTGTGGGAGAAAACCGGAGCACCCGGAGGAAACCCACGCACACACGGGGAGGATGTGCAGACTCCGCACAGACAGTGACCCAAGCCGGAATCGAACCTGGGACCCTGGAGCTGTGAAGCGATTGTGCTATCCACAATGCTACCGTGCTGCCCTAATGCTCATCTACCCTACCATCACCTCAACACATCAATCATTGGGGAACCACATTTAAGGGCCGCTCCAGCATGCCTGCAGTCACACCTTCCAGGTCACCGGGAAATGATAGCGGCCAAGAATTCCGCCCCCAGGTTTTCGGACACCTCCTTGGAGAGACTGCTGGATGCAGTAGAGGCCCGACCAAATGTCATCTACCCATGCACAGGAGGAAAACCAGCCAGCACGGTCAACAACTCAGCATGGGAGACAGCGGCAGCAGTGACCTCCAGAAGAGGTCAGCCATCCAGTGCAGCAAGAGGATGAATGAGCTCCTCCATTCTGCTGGGATAAGTCACTCTTCACATCACTCTCAACGCACACACCCATCACACATCCATCGGGATCTCACTCACTGCCAAATCACAGGTCACCACCACTCGTTCTCCCACACATCTCCACTGTGAGTCGAGTCTTCATCACCTCTCTGATCCCACTCAGCATCCACATCTGCCAGGCATTCCTTATCATCTGATCATCTGCCTTGGCGCAGGTCCTGCTCATACTCTCTCCATCTGTATTCATGCAGGAAAGTTGACACAAGAGGGAGAGATCCCAGATGGGCGGAGGGATGCCATGGCTGAAGGTCCTCATGGATCTCAAGGACAGAACCATCAAGCTCATTGGGGAGGACGTCAGCCACTCCTGTGTTGACGATGAGGTCAGTGGTGATAAACTGAGTGAGAATCCAGCACAGCATCATCCATCAAACAACAATGCTATGAGTCATGTTTCCTGTTTCCCATGGCCCCTGTCATGTACTAATTGTCTCTCCTTTCTTTTTCAAGTGCACCTGTGAAGCAGCCCACTGTGTCCACCGGCCAGATCCTCAACTCCATCCCCGACTGCAGCACAGAGGAGGGATCCATGGACCCGAAATAGAAGACCCATTGCGGCGCTAACCCACACCCTCCATCAGCGCAGAGACACCTCGGTGGGACCTAGTTTTCGAGCTGCCTCGAGGTCACAATCTGGTGAGCACATCACACTGTCTGATCCACAGCAGGCGGAGGCAGGGCATCCCAAGATTCTGACACTCGGAGGACAGCTGGAGGCCAGGAATCTACTGAGTCCGAGTCTGATGAGGAGTCTCTGGACTCGGTTATGCCTCAGCTGCTGGAGCTCCAAAGGCAAACCCAGGAAAATCAGGAAGGGATGTCTGGTACACTCCTCGGATTGAAAGGCTACATGGAGGAGACCATCCCCATTACATCTGAGGTGATTGTGCCGACATCCCAATGCAACAAATACAACTTAGCTAGGGTGGGAACCACCATGGAGGACTTGGTGCAAGACTTTTGTCCTGCACTACTGCTCTAAGAAGCTCTAGTTGCACAGTGTGGTATTGAGCACTGTACATAACGTTCACCTCTGTAAAGAGACTCTAACAAAATGTACCCTTTCTACGACTGGATATGTGGAGCTTGTTCAAGTAGTCCCGACTGGAAATGTGGATTCCTGCACCAGAAAAAGGCAGGGTTTGTTCTGTACAGGGCTTCCTCTATTTGCTTTGTGAAAAGTTCCCAGCACATTGTGGCATCTCTTCACAATAACTGAACATATCGGTCATGCCTGTTTCTCGTAGGGAATGAGGATGTCTTCCACAATGTACAGGGCTAGCATCACTCATTCCACTCATTGCCCATATGTGCTCTCTGTATTGTTGAGCTGTGGCTGATCCCCTCCCCATCTGCCTCAGCTTCTAGTGACACTGAACCTCAAGGGTACAGCTCATGAAAGATGCTGTAGGATTTGGAAAGGTGAGACTTTCTTTGCTGTTTCACCATGATATTACTCTCTTTAGTGCGAGTAAGCGAACTACCATCAGCCAGACAGGAGTCAGCTAATCACAGAAGCTCCATGAGGATCTCCGCACTGTCCACACTGCAAGTCGTCACCATCCTCCTGCTATGGCAATCGCTGCATCTCCATGACAGGAGCCTTATCACAGAGGGTGGGTGATGGCATCAGTCATGGGAGATGAATGCTCATCAAAGCTTTGTGAAGATAAGGGGATGTCCTCACGGGACCTCTTCATCACCCTCCATGAATCTAGTGGCAATGAGCATGTTACGAGCTAGTCTGCATCGTCTGGGTCGCCATTGCGTCATGGTCAACACCCACTCCATTGAGGACCTCCTCAGCTTCGTCCCCTTCGAGGTCCTCCTCATTGGATGAAACATGCCACAGCTTGGGGCAGCACGGTGGTTAGCACTGCTGCCTCACACTGCCTGTGACCCAGATTCAACTCCGGCCTTGGGTGACCGTCTTGATGGTGTTTCCACTTTCTCCGTGTCTGCATGGAATACCTCCGGGTGCTCAGGTTTCCTCCCACAGTCCAAAGTGTGCAGGTTAGGTGGATTGGTCGCGATAAATTGACTCTTACTGTACAAAGATGTACAGGTTAGGTGGGGTAATAGGGCTGGTGCGGGGTGTGATCCTAATTAGGGTTCTCTTTCAGAAGATCCATGCAGAATCGATGGGCCGAATGGCCTCCTTCAGTAGGAATTCTATGGTTCCTCCATCTCTTCCTCAGCCAGTTCCTTCCACATTGTAATGCCAAGTTGTCCAGTGTGCAGCAAGTGACCACGATGCATAACACCCTCTCTGAAAAGTACATCAAGGGTCCACCAGATTGGTCCAGGCACCAAACTCTCATCTTCATCCCTATGGTCTGCTCCACCAAGGTGCAGGTTGTAACATGAGCCTCACTGTAAATTGTCTCAGCTGCACTCTGTGGGCTCCATACAGGCATCATCAGCCACTTCCTCAGTGGGTAGCCCTTGTCCCTGAGCTGCCAAACCTGCAGCCTCTGTAGATCCTGAAACATGTCTGGAATCTGAGAGTGGCTCAGAATGTAGGAGTCACACAGGTACCCTGGGAATCGAGCACATACTTGGAAGAAGCACTTTGTGTGGTCACGGACCAGCTGAACATTCGGCGAGTGGAAGCCCCTGCGGTTCACATAGTTCACAGCTTGATGGCCCAGGGATCTGTGTACCACGTGAGTGCAGTCGATGGCACCCGGCACCTAGGGAAAACCAGAGCTTTGCACAAAATCCATTGCTCTTGCATCCTGGCGTGCCTGATCCCAGTTGAAATGGACAAAGTTGTGTGCCCTCGCAAAGATAGAGTCCATCATCGCCTGGATGCACTTGTGTGTGGAGGCTTGTGAAATCTCCCAGAGGTCACCTGTCTAACCCTGGAAGGAGCTACTTGCGTAAAACTTTAGCGCTGCTGTATCTTTCAGCGACACTGGCAGTGGATGCCCTCTGTGTCCCCATGGCTCTAAATCCTGCAGAAGGTGGCACATTTGACTGACCAGTTCCCTGGACAAGCGTAGTCTTCACTGACACTGGTTCTTGGACATTTACTGGTGTGTTAGGTGCGCTCAGTACACCCTGGGCCTAACGAGACACCTCTGAGCAACAGCTTTCTGGTGTTCATCCTCTGCGTGCTGAGCGGGCCCTGCCATCCCTTCCTCTTCATGGTTCTGTTCTTGCCTTTGGCGAGTCAGGCAACTCCGTTGATGTCTTTTTCTCTCCTGCCTTTGAGTGTGAAGAATGACAGCGAGAATACCAGGCTCTATGATTCATACGTTCTCCTCACTGCAGTATCAAAGACAGAGACTTGATGGTTAGCTTCTGTCTCCTGAGGACCACTCTTTGCCCATTCATTGCCTGAAGCTGCCTTTCAAAACCACTTCATGTCTTGGCTACCACATTGATAACCAGTCCTTACTTCTGCTTTGGCAACACCCCACACCACCCATGCCCCACTCCACATGACTGAGTGGCAATATCTTTGGCCATTCTACTCCACCTTGAAGTCTCAAAATTCAGGCGATGTAAAAGGCGACATATAACACCATTCTGGACTTCAGGCGGTATTTTCTGCTCCGCAATTGAACCCACCCAACTTGAACAGAGTGGAAAATCCAAATCCTTGTCTCTTTTTCTTTTCCATTTTCGTAATATTTCCTTTGAAGCATGTTGTATACTCACTTTCATGATTTTTCATTTGCTTTCTATTTCTGATTTTGAGACATTTATTTGTTCCGATTCCTCAAACCTGAAACATTTAGAATTTATCTGTACTTTAATCATGAATGCCTCTCCGATATTCTCATATAACAGTATCACAGAATTGTTATGGAGCAGAAGAAGGCCATTTAGCCCATCATATCTGCACTGGCTCTCCAAACAAGCTTTATAATTTCGTGCCATTCTCCTGTCTTTTCCCCAAAGCTTTACCCATTGTCAAAATGGTACTTTATTTTATTGGTATTTTTAATTTCAACTTAATTTTTACCTCAAGGGTACAATGATTTGAACGTCCATCCACACCAGGATATGTTTGCATAATCTTTATGTTTCTCATGTATTGTTTCATTATCATATAATCCGTTTTATTTATAGGTGCTGATTGCTGCCACTGTATGTAGTATTAATGAGTTATTTAGATGTCTCAATGAAGAGATAGTAAGACTTTTATGTTTGAACACAAACACTTTCCTGATAGTTTTTAACTATTTACAGTTCACAAGTTACTATCAAGCATGGCTGGCTGCTTACTCACAGATCTCTCTATGGACTGTTCACTCAGAGTCTGTTACCATGTGACTCTATGCATCATACTATGGGCGATACTATTCTCCAGTCCCACATTAACCCTTGCCTTGCTGAGCATATTTACATTACAGTGGCATGCAGGTACATATCACAACATAATCTATTTGATTTCTATACATACCCGACTTCTCCAAGTGTACAGTGACCTTTTGGATTTGTTTATTATCATGTATACCGAGGTACAGTGAAAAGTATTTTTCTGTGATCAGCTCAAACAGATCATTTAGTACATGAAAAGAAAATAAAGTAAATCAATAATACATAAAAGGGCAACACAAGGTCCACAATGTGAATACATAGACACCGGCATCGGGTGAAGCATACAGAAGTGTAGTATTAACCTGATCAGTCCATAAGAGGGTCATTTAGGAGTCTGGTAACAGCAGGGAAGAAGCTGTTTTTGAATCTGTTTGTGCGTGTTCTCCGACTTTTGTATCTCCTGCCCGATGGAAGAAGTTGGAAGAGTGAGTAAGCCAGGTGGGAGGGGTTTTGATTATTCCCTAGGCATAGGGAAGGTGTCCAGGGAGGTGTCGATCGAGTCAATGGATGGGAGGTGGGTTTGTGTGATAGACTGGGCTGTGTTCACGACTCTCTGAAGTTTCTTGCAGTCTTGGGCCGAGCAGTTGCCGTGCCAGCCGGTGATTCAGCCAGATAGGACGTTTTCTATGGGGCATCTGTAAATGTTGGTAAAAGTTATTTTTTGGTTGCTTAAAGAAGGTGTTTGCCATCATCAGATCATTTTCTTCCCAAAATTGTATCGGTCTCTCCTCTCATTTCTTGCTCCATGGCCATATTGACAAACATGTGTTCCCGATTTTCCTTCCCAAATTCTAAAGTTAAAGTCGCCCACTACAATTACCATATCAGTTGATTTAACTTGATCATAACACTCCTGGTTGTCAGGGTAAAATGCTTCTTTTCCCAGCTCACTGTGATTTTGTATTAGGTCATTAAGAAGTAATTTAGCATGGCCAATTCACCTAACCTGCACATCTTTGGGTTGTGGGGGTGAAATCCACGCAGACACGGGGAGAATGTGCAAACTCCACATGGCATGGACAGTGACCCGGGGCCGGGATCTGACTCAGGTCCTCTGCGCCATAGGCAGCAGTGCTAACCACTGCACCACCGTGCCACCCCTTCCTTCAATCTTAATCATGATCCACTGTTTTTGAGATTGGCCAGTAACCTTGAACTGATTTTTTTGTACCTTATGTTTGCTAGAATTTTTATTTTGTTCATATGTTTCTCAACTCAAAGAATCATAGAATCCCTATAGTGCAGAAGGAGGCTATTTGGCCCTTCAAGTCTGTACTGACCCTACGAAAGAGCACCCCACTCTCCCACCCTATCCTATTGTGAATCTATGTAATTCCCTGCCCAGTGAAGCAGTTGAGACTCCTTCATTAAATGTTTTCAAGATAAAGATAGATAGTTTTTTGAAGACTGAAGGAATAAAGGGTTTTGGTGTTCGGGTGGGAAAGTGGAGCTGAGTCCACAAAAGATCAGCCATGATCTAATTGAATGGCGGAGCAGTCTCAAAGGGCCAGATGGCCTACTCCTGCTCCTAATTCTTATGTTCTTATCCTCATCACCCTGTAACTCCACCAAACCTTCGCACACTAAGGGGCAATTTTAGCTTGGTCAATTCACCTAACCAGTACATACATTTTTGGACCGTGGGAGGAAACTGGAGCACCAGGAGAAAACCCACTCAGACATGGGGAGAACTTACAAACTCTGCACAGTCACTCAAATTCAGAAGCAAACCCTAGTCCTTGGCACTGTGAGGCAGCAGTGCTAATCACTGTGCCACCCTGCGCCCCAAGATGTAAAGCACAAATTTTCTATATGATCAGATTCTAACCATCTTTCTTCTACATGTCCTAATAAGTTAACACATTGTCTATCCATTGCTGTTATCAAACTGTCCTGCCTGATATAAAGACCTTAATTTCATGTTTATGTTCTCAAAAAGCTACATCTTCCATTCAATGTAATGGGCTCAGATGTTGGCCTATCTTTCAAGTTTAAGTGAAAATTGTCATAAATTAGTTGGATACTTTGTTGGGCAAGGACTTCTCCTTCCCTGTCACAATTTAAAACATTATTGGTTGCAGAGCACCCAGCCTCTTCTATATCTCCAATTCTTCTGCTATGACTTTCCATGACTAACTGCTGGGCTTATACCCTGTATGGTCCCAAACTCTTCACAGGTCACTCCACGTTGTCTTACATTATCATGATTGGGCTCTTAGGTGTGTCACACACCTTGCTGGCCTCCACCATCTGAACCATTATCCTACTAACTTGTAAGGATCTTCTCCCTCTTCTGCTGTTCTCCGTGTTCATGCACATTAGAAGGGCTGAGGCCCCCACGCCACACCAGCTGAACCAATAGACTCCTCTCTTCGTTGTGTATGACTGCCGAGTCAAGATCCCAGGGTATGACTGCTGGTATGCATAACCAGCTACCTGGAATTTTTTTTAATGGGATGTAGGATTTACTGGCTGGGCCAGCATTTGTTTCCCATCCCTAATGGGTCATGGTGAGCTGCCTTCTTGAACTGCTGCAGTCCATGTAGTGTAGGTACACCCACAGTGCTATTAGGGAGGGAGTTCCAGGATTTTGAACCAGCAACAGTGAAGGAACGGTGATAT
Organism: Scyliorhinus canicula; assembly: GCF_902713615.1. NCBI lineage: Eukaryota > Metazoa > Chordata > Chondrichthyes > Carcharhiniformes > Scyliorhinidae > Scyliorhinus > Scyliorhinus canicula. The sequence goes on from NC_052155.1 coordinate 76,296,448, forward strand.
ATTTCCAAGTCAGGTTGGTGAGTGACTTGAGGGGAATTTCCAGGTGGTGGCGTTCCCATGTAGCTGCTGCTTTTGTCCTTCCAGATGGCAGTGGTCGTGGATTTGGAAGTTGCTGCTCCGGAGCCTTGGGTGAGTTCCTGCAGTGTATCTTGTAAGTGGTACACACGGCTGCTCTGCATCGGTGGTGGAGGGAGTGAAGGATTGTGGAAGGGGGAGTAATCAAGCGGGCTGCTTTGTCCTGGATGGTGTCGAGCCTCTTGAGTGTGTTGGAGCTGCACTCATCTCGACAGATGGAGAGTATTCCATTAAACTCCTGACTTGTGCTTTATTGGTGGTGGACAGGCTTTGAGGAGTTACAAGTGAGTGTTGGAGTTATGGGACACAGGTATCCCCTACCCACAGCCTTTGTGATGGCAGCTTGGCAGGGGATCTAGGGTGTTAGCCCTCACACACATCTCCCATATACCTTTTGTGCCTGTTTTCTTTTTGGTTACTTTCATGTCATGTGACCTAACATTGCCTTATGTCGGTCAGAGTATTATTTTGTCTGATAATAGTCCTGTAAAGCCCTTGGGACATTTAATTGGCCGGAACTTTCCAGCTGTTCATGCTGACGGGATCTTCTGTTCCCACTGACGTCGCACCCTTACCGTGGGTTTCATGGCGGCAAGGGGCGCATTCAACGGGAAACTCCATTGACAACAGCAGGACTTAGAAGATCCTGTCGCCAGCCAATGGTGGGCAACCTCCACTGTCGCGAAACACGCGGCAGGTTGCATGGTAAATCCCACCCATTACGTTAAAGGTACTATATAAATATAAGTAGTTGTGACTAAATGACAACTGATTAAGCTTCAGGACTACTTCATGTAGAATCTGTGATTCTATGATTCTACATGAAGATTCTCTTGGTCCGATGTGGCATCACTTCTTGACTATTAAAAATAATTTAGAAATAGCTGAATGAAAACTAAAAATTCTACAAATATTGATATATTTTTCTATTAAATACTGCAAATATAAAAACATAGAAGAGCCATAAATGAATTCAACTAAATATGCAAAAGCAAAGGGATTGAAAATACTGCACAACATTAGGTATTAGTGCCACAGCATTAGTCTTAAAATTCTCTTGCCTTTTAATTCATTTAATCCTGTCCTCCATTTTGGGCATGAAGGTTTGACGTTGAAAAAAATCACCTTGACAGTTTCCAGTGATGAAATGAATTAAGAAATGGAGTGAAAGCTGTTTTTTTAATAATATTTAATTCCAATTTATAAATTTTGGACCCCTCCTGCTAGCATGCAGTGCTTAACTGTGAAACATCAAAGGGCGAAGTTAATTGTCTTAGTAGCTGCTTACAGAGCAATGCAAAGTACAGTCCTAAACTTGCAGTCAGTCTTCAGTGTTCATCATCCAAACCGACAGTGAAATGGCATTGAACCATAATGGATCTGGCAGACTGTACCTTGTGGGGCTGAAATTATTTCTGTTACGTGTTAAAGGGTTTTCCACACTGACACCAATTAGTTTCTGGACAGCGGGTGTATAAATGATGTGCGCAATAATCAAAAAAAGGCAACAAAGGAGCTCTTAGCACTGGTACTTCATGGCTGTCCTAGACATTCGTTTCCCATAGGTTTCAGTTGCATTGTAACAAAGGATTTAAGTTGTTCGGCATTGTAAATTCTATTCTATAGTATGTAAAGAAGGTGCACAAGTCTTTCTGTAAAAGAGTTCCGGTTTATCTGAGGTCCAGATTTAAGTTATATTTGTGTTTGTAGCTCTCCACACCAAAGTATATCTGCCTATCCTGTGATAATCATGTTAAAATGAAACCCTATTGATTATTCTCTTTATAAAATTTTATTAGAAAATCCTATACGTGTTGTTAATAATAATACAATGCCTCCTCCAAGAGATATAAAAATACATAAGTCTGAGCTCTGCGACTTGCTTGAGGCGCTCAGTGTGAGCACAAAAGAGGAGCCTGACCACAAGCTGTGCAACTGAGCTCGTTAGTGTTCCCCAATTCCATGTTAATTTGGCAGCTCCCGCATAATGCATGTGGAGTGACTGAGCAGCACTCCAGCCATGCAGTGCCCATCTGGAACAAACACTGAAAGGAAGACCACACACCAAATTATATTTCAAAGTATCAGACTCTTCGGCCCTTTAATCTGTTTACAGATGCCTCACTTTTGGCTACTGCCAATGCACAACAATTAGTGAGAAACCCTTCTGTTCTCCCAATGCACTCACAGACATGAGTCTAGAAAATCACTTAAACAACTCATTTAGGCTGCCCATTCATTTTCTGGTGACTTCAGCCCGTGCATTAACATAGGGTGTTTGATGGCTATCTCTACTTTTACTGAGGATCGTCTACCCTTAAGCAACTCAGAAAACACTATTCTGGTCACTTGAGATCGAAAGAGCTGATAATAAGAGGATTGATACCTGTTGCGCTACCGTTCCATATTATTGGATGCTGAGGCCGGGTTAACATGCTTGTTGAACGCATTAAGGCCCAGAAATATTAATGAGGTGATAATTCAATTCAGGTGTCAACTCCAGATGCTTGGAGCGGGATTCTCTGTTGGCCGATGCCGGAATAGGGAAATGTGATTGGATGGAGAAGCGGTTCCAACGCTGAACTCGTAGCAGGCGGCGGTTTCACGCCAAATCGCAATTGTCAGTCGCCTCGACAGCAGTGTCACTGCATTCCAGAAGGCACATACAGTAAACACTCTTTGCATATCATTAGCAGGCCCAACCCGGTATTCTCCGGGGCCTCCGCGATTTTCCGCCTCCACTGGGGCGAATTCCCGACGGCGAGGTTCGCTTGTGTTTTTAAAAATTGTGAAACAGGTGCCGTGGCTGTAGAGTTGCAGAGAGCTGGTACAGAAAGTGCCCAACATCACCATGGTTTGCTGACCGTCATGCCGCTGGCCAAGAGAGTGGCTTCTGCCAGGGCCGGGGCAGGGGTAGCGGGGGGGTGGCTAGGAGGTGGGCTGTGGGGGTCTGGGTGGACGGGCATGGAACACCATTGCTGCAGCTTGCAAGGCTGCCATGCAGCTCCGCATGCCGCTTTCTGCCGACTGTGAACTTAGCGCCATAGGCAGTGGCGGACTGGCCAGGGTATCAGCTTGCCCGATGGCAAGTGGGCCCCTGATGAAGTGGGCCCCCTATATCAAATAAAAATGCAATAAAGAAACAAACACAGACAACTGTTTTAGTAATAAAAAGGAATAAGAAAAAAAAGAGAACAGAACACAAATAAGCAGTGCATGAAAAGGAACGAAGCAGGGGAGGTAGTGGAAGGATGTGGAATGGGGGGCCCGGGTCGGGCATAATTAAGGAAATTCCATGTTTTCAGCAAGAGTGTGTGAATTTAAAGATAAAGTTACAATTCGTGATTTGAGATGGTCGGCAACTTCAAAGGACATCAAGCAGTAGTCTTGGTTCAGCCGGTACATCGGTCCGGGGCCCGGAGAGCCAAGAAGGGGCCCGTGAATCTCTGAAGGGCCCTTAAAAATTATAATTAATTAGATAAATAAATCTCCAACTTCTTTCCTGAGATTTGTATTCTAACTTAATAAAATATAATTGTTTTTAAAAAGAGCAATACCAAATAAAAATACAATAAAGAAACAAACAAATAATCACTCAGTGTATGAAGGAACAAAGCAGTGTTAAACGGCTGTGAAAAGGAGGGGGGGGGGGGTGGGTGCTGGTTCACCCGGGTCGAACATAGTTGGAAATCCACGTTTTCAGCAAGAGTGTGTGAATTTAAAGATAAAGTTACAGTTCGTGATTTGAGATGGTCGGCAACTTGAAAGGATATCAAGCAGTACATAGGGTCGTGAGGTCACCGAAAAGGAGAAGCGGTACCTTTGACCGTGAATCATGAGGTCAAAGATATTGAAGTGATAAGCCATGATCGGTAAACTCAAAGGGTTGCGACTTGTAACACTACACTGGTATCAAACTGGACATGTTAACTTTGGTCATGGGACCATTCTTAATGTCTTACAATAGTCGGACCAAACTTCTAAGTTTCAACAGTTGTCTCAGTTGCTTGCTGGTGTGAATACTGGACAGTGGATTGTCTCCTCTTCTGAAGCTGCATAGGCCACAGTGGTATTGACTACTGAACATAGCCTATTGAAGTGTAAGTAAGTTATTTTATATTTATTATCACGTAGGGGTTTATCTGGCGTTCCTTCAAGTTATTCTTGCAATCATCAATATTCATTTTTCCCAATGTGGGCTATTTTTAATTAAGTTTTTATTTCAGGAATATTACCCCTACCAGCATGGAAAAGAAAAAAGCATAAATCTGGGTCACTAAAACGCAAAGAACAAAAAGAAGCAGAAAGGAAGGAATCAGCCAAGCGATGCAGGCCTATTACAGAGTTTATAATACCACAAGCACAATCCACATCAATATCCAGTTCTGCAACAAATAATCAAGAAGCAAGAAACAATGCTCATGGTGATGATGCAATGACATGCGAGTTACAAGAACAGAGAAGAACTACTTTGAATGTAGAGACAAATACAAGTGCATCCATTACTAATCAACCCAGGCCCAATATTTCTTCTGTCTTCCTTGTTCCGGTATCTGTACTGCCTGTAGTTGCAACATCTGAACACATAGCTTCAACTAGTGACAGGGAATCAGATATTCCTTCCAGCATAAATGACTTGGTTTCTGAAGCACATCCTGTAAATGAACCTACGCAAGAAAATGAAAGATCAATTACTGGAATCTTCCAATATCCATCACAAGCAAAGTTAAAACAATTTTTTGCTGAACATCCACTTCAGCCACTTGATGATCTGCTATTTGATGCTCGTTTGTATGAGAGGAAAATTATGAATGACTCAGTCCCAAGAAAATGGCTAACATATAACAAAGAAAATAGATGCTTATATTGTTCATACTGCCTAGCCTTTGAGTTTCCCAATACTTGTAATCCATCACCCTTTGTATGTGGCTTTAGTGACTACAGGCGTATTAGCCAGAGCTTGACTTTACATGAATCAACAACAACACATGTCAGAAATGCTCAGCAATATATCAGTGTGGTTAATGATGGCACCTTAGATAAATTTTTTGCAGCATCACTAATTAAAAGGAAAGAAGAAGTATTGAAGCAGAGAAGTATTGTCATGAGGATTATAGACATCATAAAGATATTAGGCAAGCAAGCACTTCCTTTTCGAGGTCACAGAAATGAATCGGCCTACACTCTAGATAATGAGGTTCTGAATCATGGCTATTTTTTAGCTACAGTGCAGTTGATGGCAAAATATGACCCCATTATGGCAGCTCACGTTTCTGCAGTGCAAAACAAGCCTAAACAAAGAATCAAACGATTAGAGCAACAAGGAAAGGCTCAAAGTAAAGGCCGTGGTGGACTTCTTACATACCTGAGTAAAACAACTATAAACATGTTAATCAAAATTATGAAGAATATGATACAAGAAAGAATTAGTCATGAAGTTTCTCAAGCAAAATATTATTCTATTCAGGTTGATTCAACACAAGATAATTCATCCATCGATCAGTTTAGCATTATTATTCGGTATGTGCTTAAAGGTATTATCTGTGAGTGACTACTTTCAGTTGTGCCAAGTAATGATGGTACAGGACAGGGACTTTTTGATCTATTGATTGAAACATTACAGCATCTTAAAATTGACCTCCAAAAATGTTTATCTGATGAGATGAGAGTGTGTATGGGGAGTGAAGTGTGTATATGCAGCTGCAGCTTGTCAGCCTCCCGAGTGTCAATCACGGACCCGGCGAATCCCGTATCATTTCTCATTTGAATCGACTGTGTTCCACGTGGCGCCGGTTCCAGCCCCCCCGCGGTTGCTGAATCGGTCCAGGAGCCAGTTTTGCTGTCGTGGAAGTCCACAAATCCTGCCCCGGCATCAACACTTAGTCTCAGGGACAGAGACCCCGCCATTGGTTTTTAGTATTTTGAGATACGGCCACTATGTTTGGTCTATTTTCTGAATGTGAGACTGACAGGGCACTCACCTGGGCATATTAGGGAATTGGATGCACTGTTTTGGATGATCTATTCATCAGTTTTAATGGGTAGGACTTCATGGCTATCACGCTTACAGTCTATCAACACTTGCAGCTGTCAGGGCTCCATGTGGTAACACATATTTATAAGATCCGTTTTATTATTTTTTAATTGCTGCCAACAGCTGATCTGTCTGTTGGCACTATTTTCAGTGCTGCTTTATTCTTTTGTTATGCTTGCAAAATTGAGCTGACTCAGCTGTACCCCATTCACTATCTGTGCTGTGCGAGTGAAAAATCTACCACTTCCTTCAGTACCGCCAGGGTCTGAAAGAAGATTGAAGAAGTCAGATAGAAGAATTCATCGAAACATGTCCAGTAACCATATTGATTTTACCATTGGAAATAGATAGCAACTTGAAAGTGTCCAGCATTTATATTATCTGCTTTCATTTATTGTTGGCACATATGTGGCCATATGGATCCATAACTTCAGTGTTAATTTCTTTCAGGAACAGAAATAACATGACCTGAATCTGCAGCTGTTCTCTGAACACAGGTCCACAATTATGAAGATTGTTGCCCAAAATGCTGGTCAAATAAAGCATTGCCACTTTGCCCAATAGTGTACATCAGGGCACATGAGTATAAATATTCCACAGCTTTCTTGTTCCTAAATGAAGGATCACAGTACATGACTTTAAGCCAAATTTTACTTACCTTCACAGTGTGTGGTGCAAATGAATAAATATCTTTTTCTCTGACAGCTCCTTTGCTAATATTCACATTAGAGACTTATGGCAAAGTTAATGACACAAGCAATTAAGCGAATTGTAACCAGGTAAATAGAACAATATTTAAATAATGTATTACATAAGCCTTTAGTTTAGTGGCCACATTCCCATAGCTGGTTCAATTCCCGCTCCATTCCTGGCAAATAGAAAGTAGAGCTTTGACTCTGAATTCTGAGTGAGCAGCCAATGAGGCATTAAATCTGCTAGGTAGTGGTGTCCCCACAAGCCTCATTCATTTTGTATGAGCTGTGGGATCCTATAAAATCCTTCCACCCTGTAAGGTTCACCACCCTACTGATTAGCCGAAAGATAATTGTGCACATGGAAGAAGCACTTATGGCATGGTTTATCAGGCTTAATCTGCCTGTGAATCCAAGCAGCCAGTGGGGAGATTGTTGGGCAGCAAAGATCTGAGGGCAAAAGGATGAGAAAGATGTGGTCAGATTTATTCTGCAGGAGACACTATTGATGTCATTCTTATTTATTATATGCATAGGAATCATGATTGAAGAATTGAGAGAATATATTGGACTTGCTATTATTACCAAATTGTGAATTATGTAACTTTGGATGAGGCTTGAGCACAACAGCAGGAGTACATGCATAAAATTCAGCTAAGCAGTCGGTGCAGTCCAACGTGGCAAAATTATGAACTCATGCATTTTGGAAGTGAGAATAAGAAATAAAATATAATTTAATCTCTCCGGTTTTAACTGCAGAGGGACTTTAGTGCACAGACACCAGTCGTTAAAGGGGACCATACAAATAAATAGGGAAAAGCAATAACAAAGGTAAATTGAACCTTGGTTTTCGATTCAGAGATGTAAACACAAAAGTAAGAAAGTAACATTGAACTTGTCCAGACTTCATTAATGCAAGTCAGGTCCTATCGGGTCCTTTGAGTTAACAGTTCATTTCCGGTTCGTTTTCTTATTTTCCCTGACTAACATGGCTGTGTTGTGCACGGTGCAAATCCCGCTATGTCGGGAGAATAGCAGGAGAGCCCCGTAACAGGATTAGCGCTGGGCTATGAACAGTGAGCGATGCTCACGGCCAGCTTCATCTGACATAATCTGGTTTATGTCCCCACTGGGCATGAACCAGATTAACATATTTAATTCATAATTTAAATATGACGGGAGTGTTTGAAGACGGATTTTCCCAACTCCTGGTATGCTGCCCCCCGTCAGCGCAGTATGAAGCCAGCGGGAATCACTACTTGCCTCCACCACCGGAGGCCAGATATGATCCACGCTGGGGGGGAGGCTCTGAAGACATTATAGCCCCAGAGTAGTGGAGGACATGGCAGGGCAATGATCTGGCACCCTGGCAGAAACAAACTGGCAGTGCCTGAAAGGGGCAGGATGTCAAATGGTAGCTAACGGATTGCTTTTAAGTGCAATTGTCCGGCTCTAATTTTACACTATGCTCCCTCCTTCTAGACTCCCCAACGACTGGATATAGTTTGTTCCAATCCACCCTAAGAATACCCTGAAAACTTCAATGTACCCTATTCTAGATCTATGGGGCGCGATTCTACGCTCCCCACGCCGGGTGGGAGAATTGCAGGAGGGCCGGGTGAATCACGACACGCCGCCCTGGCACCCCCCGCGACTCTCCCAACCCCCCAAAAATGGAGTGTCGCGTTTTTCGACACGCCGCTCGAAGAATCGCCGCTCGCCGTTTCTCACGGCGACCGGCTCTTCTCCGGCTCCGACCGGTTCACGCCGGCACCAAGCACACCTGGTCGCTACCGGCGCAACAGGTGAGTGTGGGGCCTGTGGGGGGTGGAAGGAGGATCGAGCACCACGGGCGTGCTCAGCAGATGTCTGGCCCGCGATCGATGCCCACCGATCATCGGGCCGGTGCTGTAAACGACGCACTCGTTTCCCTCCGCCGCCCCGCAAGATCAAGCCGCCATGTCTTGTGGGGGCAGCGGAGAGGAAGACGGCAACCGCGCATGCACGGGTTGGAGCCGGCCAACCTACGCATGCGCGGCTGACGTCACTTAGGCGCTGCCGGCCGCGTCATTCCCGGCCGGATATTCGGGATTCACGAACCGCCGCTCCTAACCCCCTGGGGGGGGTGGAGAATAGGGTGCGAGGAGCGGCCTCCGACGCCGGAGTGAAACACTCCGGGTTTCACTCCGGCATCGGCACTCAGTCGCGCGTTGGGAGAATCGTGCCCAAAGGCTTTGACATGTAAGTCCTGCTTGTTAAAGTACTTTTCTGTAGACTATTAAATATATCTCCTTTTGGTATTCTGATTGCTAAATAGAAAGCTAAGCAATGGTTAATTGAGGTTGCATGAAGTAGTAGTGCAGAATGAATGGAATCCATGGTACTTGATGTATAGCCAAGGGAAACTATGGGAATATTGTTCTGTTCCACTTTATTAGGAATGAATTAGCTAAACTATCCTAATCTCTGCTGTACTTGTTTAAAAAATCAATTAAATAAAGGATTCTGAACAATATCAATTTTTGTGTGCCTGTCCTGAATAGAATATAGCTTTTACTATATCACGCAAATATCTGAGCATAATTCTCCAAACTGTTATCCTTCTTATCTTATCTTAAATGATTTAACACCAGAACCAACTACTAGGAAAAAGTAGTGAGGAATTCTCCCAGAAAAGGTCATCTATTTGGGGTTAACTAACATTTTAAAATGGTGTTGAACTTAATTTCGCATTCAGAACACACAAACACACAAACATTCAACTTAGGAACAGGAGTAGGCCACTTGGCCAGTCGAGTCTGCTCTGCCATTCAATAAGGTCATGGCTGTTCTGATTGTAACTTCAAACCCATATTTCTGCCTGCCCCCAATAACCTTTCACCCCCTCGTTATTCCAGAATCTATCATAGAGACTTATAATATTCTAACATGACTAGGCAGGGTAGATGCAGGGAAGATGTTCCCAATAGTCGGTGTGCCCAGAACCAGGGGTCACAGTCTGAGGATTCAGGGTAAACCATTTCGGACAGAGATGATTAGACATTTCTTCACCCAAAGGGTGGTGAGCCTGTGGAATTCATTACCACAGGACATAGTTTATGCTAAAACATTGAACATATTCAAGAGGTGGCTAGACATAGCACTTGGGGAGAATGGGATCAAAGGTTATGGGGAGAATGGGATCAAAGGTTATGGCTTTTTAGTTAGATGGTTAGCCATGATCCTGATAAATGGCAGAGCAGGCTCGAAGGGCCAAAAGGCCTCATCCTGCTCCTATCTTCTATGTATCTAGCTTTGCCTTAAAAATGTTCAACGATTCTACTTTCACTGCCTTTTAAGAACATAAGAACTAGGAGCAGGAGTAGGCCATCTGGCCCCTCAAGCCTGCTTCGCCATTCAATGAGATCATGGCTGATCTTTTGTGGACTCAGCTCCACTTTCCGGCCCGAACACCATAACCCTTAATCCCTTTATTCTTCAAAAAACTATCTATCTTTACCTTAAAAACATGTAATGAAGGAGCCTCAACTGCTTCACTGGGCAAGGAATTCCATAGATTCACAACCCTTTGGGTGAAGAAGTTCCTCCTAAACTCAATCCTAAATCTACTTCCCCTTATTTTGAGGCTATGTCCCCTAGTTCTGCTTTCACCCGCCAGTGGAAACAACCTGCCCGCATCTATCCTATCTATTCCCTTCATAATTTTAAATGTTTCTATAAGATCCCCCCTCATCCTTCTAAATTCCAACGAGTACAGTCCCAGTCTACTCAACCTCTCCTCATAATCCAACCCCTTCAGCTCTGGGATTAACCTAGTGAATCTCCTCTGCACACCCTCCAGTGCCAGTACGTCCTTTCTCAAGTAAGGAGACCAAAACTGAACACAATAGAACATAGAACAGTACAGGACAGAACAGGCCCTTTGGCCCTCGATGTTGTGCCGAGCCATGATCACCCTACTCAAACCCACGTATCCACCCTATACCCGTAACCCAACAACTCCCCCCTTAACCTTACTTTTTAGGACACTACGGGCAATTTAGCATGGCCAATCCACCTAACCCGCACATCTTTGGACTGTGGGAGGAAACCGGAGCACCCGGAGGAAGCCCACGCACACACAGGGAGGACGTGCAGACTCCGCACAGACAGTGACCCAGCCGGAAATCGAACCTGGGACCCTGGAGCTGTGAACTATTTATGCTAACCACCATGCTACCGTGCTGCCCATACTCCAGGTGTGGCCTCACTAACACCTTTTACAATTGCAACATAACCTCCCTAGTCTTAAATTCCATCCCTCTAGCAATGAAGGACAAAATTCCATTTCCTTCTTAATCACCCATTGCACCTGTAAACCAACCTTCTGTGACTCATGCACTAGCACACCCAAGTCTCTCTGCACAGCGGCATGCTTTAATATTTTATCGTTTAAATAATAATACCGTTTGCTGTTATTCCTACCAAAATGCATAGCCTCACATTTGTCAACATTGTATTCCATCTGCCAGACCCTAGCCCATTTACTTAACCTATCCAAATCCCTCTGCAGACTTCCAGTATCCTCTGCATTTTTTGCATTACCACTCATCTTAGTGTCGTCTGCAAACTTGGACACATTGCCCTTGGTCCCCAACTCCAAATCATCTATGTAAATTGTGAACAATTGTGGGCCCAACACGGATCCCTGAGGGACACCACTAGCTACTGATTGCCAAACAGAGAAACACTCATTAATCCCCACTCTTTGCTTTCTATTAATTAACCAATCCTCTATCCATGCTACTACTTTACCCTTAATGCCATGCATCTTTATCTTATGCAGCAACCTTTTGTGTGGCACCTTGTCAAAGGCTTTCTGGAAATCCAGATATACCACATCCATTGGCTCCCCGTTATCTACTGCACTGGTAATGTCCTCAAAAAATTCCACTAAATTAGTTAGGCATGATCTGCCCTTTATGAACCCATGCTGCGTCTGCCCAATGGGACAATTTCTATCCAGATGCCTCGCTATTTCTTCCTTGATGATAGATTCCAGCATCTTCCCTACTACCGAAGTTAAGCTCACTGGCCTATAATTTCCTGCTTTCTGCCTACCTCCTTTTTTAAACAGTGGTGTCACGTTTGCTAATTTCCAATCCACCGGGACCACCCCAGAGTCTAGTGAATTTCGGTAAATTATCACTAGTGCATCTGCAATTTCCCTAGCCATCTCTTTTAGCACTCTGGGATGCATTCCATCAGGGCCAGGAGACTTGTCTACCTTTAGCCCCATTAGCTTGCCCATCACTACCTCCTTAGTGATAACAATCCTCTCAAGGTCCTCACCTGCCATAGCCTCATTTCTATCAGTCGCTGGCATGTTATTTGTGTCTTCCACTGTGAAGACCGACCCAAAAAACCTATTCAGTTCCTCAGCCATTTCCTCATTTCCCATTATTAAAACTCCCTTCTCATCCTCTAAAGGACCAATATTTACCTTAGCCACTCTTTTTTGTTTTATATATTTGTAGAAACTTTTACTATCTGTTTTTATATTCTGAGCAAGTTTACTCTCATACTCTATCTTACTCTTCTATATAGCTTTTTTAGTAGCTTTCTGTTGCCCCCTAAAGATTTCCCAGTCCTCTAATCTCCCACCAATCTTTGCCACTTTATATGCTTTTTCCTTCAATTTGATACTCTCTCTTATTTCCTTAGATATCCACGGTCGATTTTCCCTCATTCTACCGTCCTTCCTTTTTGTTGGTATAAACCTTTGCTGAGCACTGTGAAAAATCGTTTGGAAGGTTCTCCACTGTTCCTCAACTGTTCCACCATAAAGTCTTTGCTCCCAGTCTACCTTAGCTAGTTCTTCTCTCATCCCCTTGTAATCTCCTTTGTTTAAACACAAAACACTAGTATTTGATTTTACTTTCTCACCCTCCATCTGTATTTTAAATTCCACCATATTGTGATCGCTCCTTCCGAGAGGATCCCTAACTATGAGATCATGAATCAATCCTGTCTCATTACACAGGACAAGATCTAGGACCGCTTGTTCCCTCGTAGGTTCCATTACATACTGTTCTAGGAAACTATCGCGGATACATTCTATAAACTCCTCCTCAAGGTTGCCTTGACCGACCTGGTTAAACCAATCGACATGTAGATTAAAATCCCCCATGATAACTGCTGTACCATTTCTACATGCATCAGTTATTTCTTTGTTTATTGCCTGCCCCACCATAACGTTACTATTTGGTGGCCGATAGACTACTCCTATCAGTGACTTTTTCGCCTTACTATTCCTGATTTCCACCCAAATGGATTCAACCTTATCCTCCATAGCACCAATGTCATCCCTTACTATTGCCCGGATGTCATCTTTAAATAACAGAGCAACACCACCTCCCTTACCATCCACTCTGTCCTTCCAAATAGTTTGATACCCTCGGATATCTAACTCCCAGTCGTGACCATCCTTTAACCATGTTTCAGTAATGGCCACTAAATCATAGTCATTTACGATGATTTGTGCCACAACTCATTAACTTTATTCCGAATACTACGAGCATTCAGGTAAAGTACACTTATGTTGGTTTTTTTACCTCTGTTTTGAATCTTAACATATCCAGTTTTATTCCTTTTGTTATTACTGGGCCTATTCACTGAGCTCCCCTCAGTCACTGTACCTTGTACTGTCGCCCTTTTAGATTTTTGACTATGTCTTCTCTGCCTTGCACTTTTCCCCCTACTTCCTTTTGCTTCTGTCCCTGTTTTACTACCTTCCAACTTCCTGCATCGGTTCCCATCCCCCTGCCACATTAGTTTAAACCCTCCCCAACAGCTCTAGAAAACACCCCCCCTAGGACGTCGGATCCAGTCTTGCCCAGGTGCAGACCGTCCGGTTTGTACTGGTCCCACCTCCCCCAGAACCGGTTCCAATGCCCCAGGAATTTGAATCCCTCCCTCTTGCACCATCTCTCGAGCCACGCATTCATCCTATCTGTCCTGACATTCCTTTTGAGGAAGAGAGTTCCAAAGACACACGACTCTCAGAGGGAAAAAGTTTGGCCTCATCTCCATCTTAAATGATTGACCCTTATTTATAAACAGTGACCCTTTGTTCTAGATTCTCCCACAAGTGGAAATAGCCTCTCCACATCCAGCCTGTCAAGAACCCTCAGGATCTTAAAGATTTCAGTTATTAACTCTTCTAAACTCCAATGGATACAAGCCGAACCTCTTAGAACATTTGCCCATAAGACAACTCGGCCATTCTTGCTATTAGTCTGGTAAACCTTCTCTGAACTGCTTCTGACATATTTACATCTTTCTTTAAATATGGAGACCAATACTATAAAAAATACTCTGAATGTGGTCTCATCTGTGTCCTGTACAACTGAGGCATAACCTCCCTACTTTCACAATTAATTTCCCTCACATAGAGTGATAACTGTTTATTAACTTTCCTAATTACGTTAGGTGAATTGGACATTCTAAATTCTCCCTCTGTGTGCCCGAACAGGTGCCGGAGTGTGGCGACTAGGGGCTTTTCACAGTAACTTCGCTGCAGTGTTAATGTAAGCCTATGTGTGACACTAATAAAGATTATTATTATTTGCTGTACTTGTATACTAGCCTTTTGCGATTCATGTGCTAGGATATCCAGGGTTGGTTTAGCACAGTGGGCTAAATAGCTGGCTTTTAAAGCAGACCGAGGCAGACCAGCAGCGCGGGTTCAATTCCCGTACCAGCCTCCCCGAACAGGCGTTGGAATGTGGCAACTGGGGACTTTTCACAGTAACTTCATTGAAGCCTACTTGTGACAATAAGTGATTTTCATTCATTTTCATTCAAATCCCTCTAAATCACAGAGCTCTGAAATCTTTCACCATTTAGATAATGAACCCAATCCACCAGCAGCATTGCGCTCTCACTCGGCGGCGAGGCCAGTGAATTCCGGGAGAACCCTCTCGCGGGCTTCCCGGCAGCCTTCCCGCCTCATGGGATCCACCCAGGTCCCACGAGGCATTGGAGTTAGAAACACGTCCACAAAGGGCGGGACCAAAGGGCGCACACCAAAGCCACATTTTAACCGAGTTCGGCGAACTTACCCGTGATCTACCGGCCTCATGGGATCCACTAGCCTCGCCAGCGAGGCTGCAGCCAGGCACCGTTCAGCACTGGTCCACACAAACACGGACCAGCCGAACTGCACCTGGAGTGTCTCCCAGGCTATCGGAGGCCCTGGGTGGTCATGGCAGTGCAGTATGGATCCTTGGCCCTACCCCTGAAACGCGGACATCTTGGCACTGCCCAACTGATACTTTGGCACACCACCCTGGCACTGCCAAGGTGCATGGGTGGCACTGCCAAGCCAGGAGGAGCAGTGCATGGGTGCCAGGGTGGAAGTTTAAGGGTGCCCATGTGCCAGGGTGGCACTGCCAAGGGCCCAGGCCGAGGGGGGTCATGCTCATGAAAGGAGGTTGGGGTGGTTTGAAGGGTGGGGTTGTGCAGGGGAGTTTAGAAGAATGAGGGGGGATCTTATTGAAACTTACAGGATATTGCAAGGCCTGGACATGGAGAGGATGTTTCCACTTGTAGGAAAAACTAGAATCAGAAGACACACTCCAAAGATGTGCGGGTTAGTGGATTGGCCATGCTAAATTGCCCTTAGTGTCCATCACATGTTAAGTGGGGCTTACTGGGTTACGGGGATAGGGGAGATACGTGGACTTCAGTAAGGTGCTCTTTGTAAGGGCCGGTGCAGACTCGATGGGCCAAATGGTCTCCTTCTGCTCTGTAAATTCTATGATTCAATGATTCAATCTCGACTAAAGGGACGATCCTTTACAGCAGAGATGAGGAGGAATTGCTTCAGCCAGAGGGTGGTGAATCTGTGGAATTCTTTGTCGCAGAAGACTGAAATCACTGAGTGTCTTTAAGACAGAAATAGATAGGTTCTTGATTAATGAAGGGATCAGGGGTTATAGGAAGAAGGCAGGAGAATGGGGATGAGAAAAATATCAGCCATGGGTGAATGGCGGAGCAGGCTCTTTGGCCAAGTGGCCTAAATCTGCTCCTATGTCTTATGGTCTTATGGGATTCCATAGCACGGTGTCCTCACCAAGTGGGGTGTGGGGTAGTGCGTATGTGTGTGGGGGGTGACATTGCCCATGGGTGGGGGGTGTAGACACCAATGGCCCCCACTGACACAGAATTTTCTGCCCACACGCGAGCATCCCCCCAAACTCTCCATACATCTTCTAACCCTCCCTTCACCCCCTCTCAACCCACTCCAACCCTTCCTTCACATCCCCCTGCTGCACCACTGTGAACCACGCATGTGGCTAATGATGCCCTCTCTGTGTCTTGCACAACCTTCGGGAAGGGGCCCAGAGTGACGGCAGGGTGCCGGACTTAAGAATCCTCATCACCTTTGAGGAACGGGCCCTGGAGGTGACTGCTAAGAGCGGTCACCAAGGTGGAGGTTCAGGAAGTTGCAGAGGTGAAGAACCACCAGGCCTCATTCGGAGGACCTGTCAAATATGAATTGTTATTGCCTTACTGACTGACCTATCCCTCCCATTAACCACATGTCCATTCTCCCGCAGGTCCTCCAGCTGACGGCGTGGGCCCATCCCAGGTGGCCCCTGTAGTGATATCATGATTGTGTTGTAGTTCACCGACTGACCACTAGGAGTCTCATTAGTATGTAAGTGAATGTTAGAATCAGGTGATGTCAGACTGACTAGGGAGCTGAGACAGAGATTGCTTGTGCATGGTCATACTATTATTCATCTGTTCTTTGTATATATTTGACCCACAATTAATGTTAATAAACTGTTTATAACTTTAGCTACTAGTGTTCTTTTAATATAAATCAGCCATCCGATAAGAACATTACAACCCTCTCTCCAGCCTCCCATAAGGTCACCTCATAGGAGAGCCCCAAGGAAGACACAATCGATGTGTTGCAGCTGTCATCCCCACCCTCCACCTGCGCAGATACATGCACGTCGGTGGGAAACGTTTGTCAGGCTTCTGAGGCACAATCTGTTGAGCATCACATAGTTGCTGATGTACATCAGGTGGAGGCAGGAAGCCCCAGGCGTGACAGCAGTCGGAGGTCCGCTGGATCCCTGGACCCAGCTGGGTCCCAGCCTAATGCTGAGCCTCTGAAACAGGGTTACTCGGAGCTAATGCAGACATTAGGTGCAGTCAAGATATTCAAAGGGAGATGTCAGCAACACTCCAGCAAGTCCATAGCCGATTGGAGGAGTCCCATAGGCAATGGGCACAGGAGATGTTGTAAGCAATGCATGGCACTGAGGCCAACACTGCTAGGGTGGCGACAGCAGTGGAGTGCCTCGGTACCATGAGTGAAGGTGACCAAGGCGTTGCGCAGTCAGTGGCGGCCACGCCTGAGGGTCTCGGCAGAATGTCTGCCTCGCTGGGGGATGTCACCCCGTCCCAGGCTGACCTAGATGAGGTTCTCTAGCACATGTCCCACTCTTAGATGGGGATGGCCAATGCGCTGCCGAGCTTGTCCCAGTTGCAGATGGACATTGGCGAGGCATTACAGAGTATGTCCCAATCACTGAGGAGCATCGCCAAGGGTGAGGACACCATGGTGCAGACATTGGGGAGCCTCCAGGGCTGGCAGAGCCAGATGATGCAGGGGCAGCCGGGGCACAAACCAGCTCCCCCCTGGTCCCAAGGTGAACCCCAGAACCCCATGGGCACCAACTGGGAGGAGGGAGCGCTGGGTGCCAACCAAGACCTAGCCCATGGAGTGGCGACGGTGGCCACCAGCTCCCCCGAGTTCCACCCCTGATGAGGTTGCGTTTTGAGGTCAGCACACAGGACAGCACTGAATGGATGTGCATGTGCCTTCGACAAGTGTGCCGGGGCCTGGCAAATATTTCTCTGCATGCTTTGATTACCATGATGTGGAGATGCCGGCGTTGGACTGGGGTGAGCACAGTAAGAAGTCTTACAACACCAGGTTAAAGTCCAACAGGTTTGTTTCAAACACGAGCTTTCGGAGCACGGCTCCTTCTTCAGGTGAATCAGGCGATTCACCTGAAGAAGGAGCCGTGCTCCGAAAGCTCGTGTTTGAAACAAACCTGTTGGACTTTAACCTGGTGTTGTAAGACTTCTTACTGTGCTTTGATTACAGTATTGGATATAAGATCGCTCAACTTCATGACTTCTGGAAAATTTGAATAATAGTCAGTGACTAAAATATAATCCTTGTCAAATAAATGAAAGAGTTTGATACCTACTTCTACCCATGGTGATGTAACAATGTCATGCTGTTGCAATGGTTCCTTGCATTGTTGACTCTGATGTGTTTGACACATTGAATATGATGAGATCATTTCTGAGATATCTTTATTTATACTTGGCCAATATATTGATTGTCTGGCTCGGCGTTGACATTTCTCTATGCCTAGATGACCTTTGTGCAGTCTAGTAAGCATTTCTGACTTCATGATGTCTGGAATGACGATTCGATCCTGTCTCAGCAAAATACCATCCAAGATAGTCAGTTCAGACTGTATACTCTGGTACAGACTGTATGCTCTGGTATTGTGGACAATGACCTTTTGGACATTCATGTTGTGAATGATAACTTTGGTCAAAGCGGCATCTTTCTGTGTTTCTGTACAAATTTGTTGAAGCTTTGAATCAGAGGCTGGAAGTAACTCTCTGAAACGTTGCAGGTGAGAATCAATGTAATTGATTGATTCTTCTTGAAGAATATCAGTGGTGATGGATCTGGACAGAGTGTCAGCTATGACTAAATCTTTACCTGGAGTACATATAAGATTAAAATCATATCTGCGCAATTTCATCATAAGTCATTGTAGTCTTGGTGTCATATCATTTAAATTATTTTCAATGATGTGGACAACTGGACGATGGTCTGTTTCTACAGTAAAACTAGTTAAGCCATAAGCATACTCATGGAACTTGGTAACTCCAGTCACAAGTCCAAGACACTCCTTTTCAATCTGGGCATACCTACACTCAGTCGCAGTCATGGATCTGGCTGCGTAGATGATGGGAACACAATTATTGAAATGGTCTTGTTGAAGTAGAACAGCACCTATGGCATTCTGACTAGCATCAGTTGAAATTTTAGTCGGCTTGGTCGGGTCAAAGAAGGACAAGCTGGGATCAACTGTTGTTTCAGATCTGTCCATTCTTCAGTATGACTCTGTGTCCAGTTGAATTCAGTATTCTTTCTGATCAGCTGATGTGATGCAGTTGTTCTGCTGGAAAGATTCTTGATGAACTTCCCTAGAAAATTGAGAAATCCTAGAAAGCGTAAGACTGCTTTCTTGACTTGCAGTATTTGCATTGATTTGATGGCTTGTACTTTGCCTTCGTCCGGCTTGATACCATTGCCTGTAATGTTGTCACCTAAGAATTTCAAACTACATTTAGCTTGGTTCAGCTTTAAACCGTAGTTGTGTACTTTCTTGAACACTTCTCTCAGACGACTCATATGTTCTTCTGAAGTTGTAGACCAGATGATTATGTCATCTACATAAACACGAACAATGTTCAATGTTCTATGTCATTTGTTCCATTATGCAATGAAGTATTTCTGAAACAGAAATAATTCCGAAGGACATTCTGTTGAAACAACACCTCCTGAAAGTTGTGATGAAGGTAGGGAGGAGCTTGCCGGAGTCATCAAGCTAAAAACCTTGCAAGCCATCGAGTTTGGTAAAAATTCTGGCATTGGCCATTTATGATGCGATTTCCTCTCTCTTTGGTATTGAGTAGTGTTCTCATCTAATATTACAATTGAGGTCTTTAGGATCCATACAGATTCTAATGTCATCCGACTGACCCAGTCAGTCGGTTGTGTTACCTTTGATATGATTCCTTGTGATTGCAATTTTGTTCGTTCAGCCTTCAATTTTTCTCTGAGAGGAACTGGTACACATCTTGGTGAATGTATCACAGGTTTGGCATTTTTTTTCAAAAGTATCTTTCACTGATATGGCAGTGTTCCCATGCCATGATATACATCAGGGCATTCATGTAAAAGTCGCTGGAAGTCTTCTTTAATTGTAGCTGATTCACAATATTGAGGAAAATTCTTTGAATGAGCTGCAAATCTTTACAAGCTTGAGCACCCAATAGTGAAGAACGATTGTCATCCACTATCTCAAATCGGATTTGTTTGTGAATATCCCTGTTGGTGGCACTCAAATAACACGAGCCATGTGAGAAAATTGGATTGTCATTATATTCTTTTAAAGAACACTCTGGAGGAATTATATCAAGGTGACTTTTAATCATAGACAAATCTTTGGAATTGAGAAGATTCTCTGAAGCACCTGTGTCTAATTTGAATGAGATTAATACGGACAGTAGTCATCCATTCATTGCTGACGACGTTGACTTGTTGATCTTTTGTTGCTTGAAGATCCTTTTTATTTTTGTGAAGAGCTTTTTTTGTTGCTTGAAGATCATTCTTGCTTGCTTGCAGACTAGTCTTCGTGGATGCTACAACCACTCCAACAAAGAAGGTATTTTCTAACGAGAAAATTTCACCATCTTGTGTGAAATCTTGTTGTGTGTTGATTTGTTCATCTTTGTCAACAGCTCTCACATTGAAGTTCTTTTATGAGCAGGAGGAGGATAGCTTGCAGATGATTGACACTGAGAAGCATAATGGTTAAGTTTGGAACATCTCAGATAGTGTTTTCCAAAAGCAGGGCAGTTTCCCTTTCAGTGGGCATTGCCACACCTATGACATGTCATCACGTTGTCGCCATGACATATTAGTGATGTTCGCGCATGCGCAGACCTCTTTTGCAGAGTCTCGCATTTCTGTGCGAAGTGCGCATGAGTTGAAAAATGCATGCGCTGGGTAGCTGCTGTTCTGAACAATCTTCTGTGCTGCCTGAAACACCATTTTTATTTTCTCTACCTCATGGTAGACTTTTGCGTCTTTTTCCTTGGGATAAAATTTTAAATACTGACTTTTGGTCTGTTCACTGGAGATGCATATCTCTATCGCGATTTTCAACGTTAAATCATTTTGCCAAATTGAAGCTTCACGTACAGTATCAGTTATTCCATAAACAATTTGATCTCCTACAAGAGAATCATGAAGATCAGCATAGCTACAGGTTTGAGCTAAGAGTTTGAGATCTGGAATGAAATTATTCACCGGTTCACCAACTTTTTGGACTCGCTTATGAAACCTTTTTTTATTTTTATTTTTTTTAATTAAGGGGCAATTTAGCGTGCCAATCCACCTAACCTGCACATCTTTTTGGGTTGTGGGGGCGAAACCCACGCAGACACGGGGAGAACATGCAAACTCCACACAGACAGTGACCCAGGGCCGGGATTCGAACCCGGGTCCTCAGCGCTGTAGGCAACAATGCTAACCACTGTGCCACCGTGCTGCCCCTTGCTTATGAAACCTGAATCTCTCTAAAATTTCATTGGTTTGCATTTTGCTATGGTCATCGAATTTCACGATTATTTGTTCAAACTTCTACTTATCTTCACCAGCGGCAAAATTAAATGAATTGTAGATTTCAATTGCTTGTTGTCGTGCTAGGGACAGAAGCAAAGCGATTCATCTTGCTTCAGGCACAGCGATTAAATCACAGCTTCCAGATAGAGCTGAAATTGTTGTTTAAACAACATCCAATTTAAATTAAGATTACCAGTGGTCCTTAAGTCTGGAAGCTTGCACTTGGTCCATCGAAACTCTGTTTTTGTCGAGGATTCTGAAGTTGCGATGACTTCACCAGTCGAATAGTTGATTCCGATTTTTCTTTTTTATTGTTCAAATTTTCTTTACTAGTCTTTCTTAAAAGCCTCATTTAGCCTGGTACCATGTCATATTACTTTGTGTAATATATATATTACTCTTCTGAACGAGCCGAGTTGTTGAAATGAACAGTAGTCTTCTTGTAAAGATAAACTAATTTATTGAGCACTATAAATAAATATTGTGAGTTCTTCTTACTTAATACTCAACTAGTAAAGCAAAGAAACAATTATAGAGATAATTAATTAAATTATACAATACAATACTTTGATAACTAATAACTTATCTCTCTAGCTTTCCTATGCCTGTTCTCTCTGCACTCCTGATACACACTCCTTCAGAAAGAGTCGGAAAGCTATTTATATAGGCCCTGATAGTGAGACATCTAGTGTTCAATTGCCTGTAGGCATTACATATGTTGATCATGTTTCTTGATATGCAGAGATCACTACACCGTCTTTGTGCAATTATATGTTTTTTTCTTTAAATTTGATGCTGTCTATCTTCTTTAGTTAACCACAGGTGGTGGGTCCTCCCATTGTAATGTTTCTTTCTCATTGGAATATATCTATTATATGTATTCTGATATATCCCTTTAAACATCTGCCACTGCTTCTCAATTGGCCTATCCCTTAAACTCATTTTCAAGTTCACTTTAGCTATCTATGCTTTCATGCCCACATAATTACTCTTATTTAAGTTTAAAATACCAGTCTTGGGGCTGGTTTAGCTCACTGAGCTAAATCGCTGGCTTTTAAAGCAGACCAAGCAGGCCAGCAGCACGGTTCGATCCCCGGACAGGCGCCGGAATGTGGCGACTAGGGGCTTTTCACAGTAAGTTCATTGAAGCCCACTCATGACAGTAAGCGATTTTCATTTTTTCATTTTTCATCGGACCCACTATTCTTATCCTTATATTCAATGTTACTATGGTCGCTATTAACTAGGGGTGCCTTCACTATAAGGTATCAATTAATCCCATCTCATTGCACAAAACCAGATGTAGTATAACCTGCTCTCTGGTTGGGTCCAGAATGTGCTGCTGTATGAAACTATTCCAAGAACATTCTCATCAAACTCTTCATCTGTGCTACCTTTGACCATTTGATTTTTCCAGTCACCATGTAGATTAAAATCTCCTATGATTATCGCTGTACCTTTCTGACAAGCTTCCATTATCTCATCCTTGTAGTTATAATTAGGCAGGCCTGTAACCACCTCCAGAAGTGACTTATAGCCTTTATCATCTCTCATCTTCAACCAAACTGTTTCTACATCCTGGTTTCTTGAATTTAGGTCAACGCTCTCTAATGTGGTAATGACATAATTAATTAGCAGGGCACCCCTCCATCTTTTCCGAATTTTCTATCATTCCTAAAATTTCATGTAGCCATCAATATTCAGCTCCCAATCTATGCAGTCATGTCTTTATAATGGCTATCAGAGTGTACTTATTTATTTCTATTTGCACCAACAGTTCATCTGTTTTGTTTTGAATATTACATGCATTTGCAATACAGAGCCTATAGTTTTGACGTTTTAATATTTTTGAAATGCTTACCCTTATCTGCTGAATTTCTCTTCAACTTGTACTCTCTGTCCCTTCCTGTCAAAGCCTGTTTCTCAATTCCTATATTAGTACCTTTCTCTCTTGCCTCGTCTCTACTCTTTGGGTAACCACATCTTCCCAAATTTGATCTTGCCCCTGTTAGCTTCTGAGTACCGTTGAGTAAAGAGTCAAGAGTTCTGTTCCTTTCCCAAACAACTTTATTTTCCTTGACCACACTCCATACAAAACTCTGTCACCATCACAAGTGCCACCTGCAACCCCTTTAAATATCAGTGTCAATAATTTTGATTTGACATCAATTTGACATGCAATTGGAATGTCTCTTAACCCATTCCTAACAGCCCACACTATTTCGTTTAAAATTTAGTTCTCCACTGTACTCACTCAGACAGTGTCTCACTCAGGATGAGGTCTCTCCCACTGCTTGTGTGCCTCTTAAGAAGCAGAACCTCAAAGGTAATAATCTCTGGATTATTACCTGAGCCACATGCAAATTGCCATAGGGCAAATAAAATGAGACAAATGAATGTGTGGATCAAAGCTTGGTGTGGGTAAAGAGGGTTCCGTTTTGTGGGCACTGGTATCACTAGTGAACAAAGTGGGGCTGCACCGTAAGGACGATGGTTACATGGCATTTAGTTTAAAGTTTTTGCTGCTTTCTTCCTTATGCAGCTCGCTAGAATACCAGCCCCAGCACAGCTCAGGTGCAAGAGGCGCACAAGCATTGGGAGCAAACTGGTAACTCAGTTTTTTTAAAGTTACGTAACCTAAGTAGCCTAGTTAACCAGCTATCTGACTGAGTGACCTAACTGTCAATATCTGAGCATCCTTTGCCTGAATAGGACCTCAATAGAAGCTATACTCGAGACTGACTCGAAAGAGAAAATGCTGGAAAATCTCAGCAGGTCTGGAAGCATCTGGAGGGAGAGAAAAGAACTAACGTTTCGAGTCCAATGACTCTTTGTCAAAGCTAGAGATGAACCCTTCTCAGCTCTCTATAAAAAAAAGAGACTGTTTCAAATGCATGATCAGAAAGAAGTGCTTGAGGAGTTGAGAGAGACATCACTTGAGTGAGACACAGTTCGAGTCAATATGTTTGGGAATTTGAGCAAAGTGGGAATTCAGTGCCGAGGGGAAAGAGGTGCTCTTTTGTTTTCTAACTTTTTCACCCTTCAGAATGGGTCTTGCCCTGCTGCAGGAGTAGACAAGTATTTGATGAGTATTTCAGATGCTATAAAGCAGCAGTAAGGGAACAAAAAGACAACCGTGAGGTCGCAGGAAACTGGTAAAATGATTGTCTGGTAAGTGCTCAGTGTAAGGGACAGTGTATGAAAAACCTGCGTCTAGAATAAGGGAAAGTTATGGCTTAATAGTCAGGTGATAAAATTAGTCTAAAATAGAATAGAGTTAACATTAGAGAAGTAAACTGAGTGCATCCTCGGGTTTGAACAGTGCACAATTTGGTGGTTGTTTAATAAAATATATAAAAAGCACCAGAAATAAGTAAATGATTGAATTCAGTAATTATTTAAAACAGATCAAGGATGTCAGGACAGCGGATGTGTCAAGGCTGCAGCATGTGGGAGCTCCTGAATAACATTGATATCCAGGGCAAACAGCCCGACAGTAAGTGTTTGCGGCTTGAGGAGCATCGGCTCAGAGTCATTGATTTCGAGGCTGAGCTGTGAACACTGAAACACTTTAGGGACGGAGAGAGTTACCTGGACGCTTTGTTTCAGGAGGAAGTCACACACCTTAGGATAGGATCTTCTGGTTTGGAAATTGGTCAAGGATAGGGGGCGTGTGACTGCAGTTAAGTGGATCCAGAGGGAAGGTTTGCAAGGTGTCAGCATCTGCAGTTGTCCAACAAGTTTTGAGGTTCTCTTAGCTTATGTGGATTAGAGTGAGGGCTGCAGGATAGATGAGCTGTCTGACCATAATTCGGAAGCCGGTCAGGTGGTGGGAGCACATAAGAATGTAATGGTAGTAGGGGACAGTATAGTGAGAGGGATGGACACTGTTCTCTACAGCAAAGAGCCAGACTTCACAGTGCCAGGGTTCAGGCATCTCCTCTGACCTGGAGAGGAAATTAGAGTGGGAAGATTCCATTGGCATGGTCCTTGTAGGTATCAATGAAACTGGTAAAATGAGGAAAGAGTTTCTGCATAGAGCGTTTGAGGAGCTGGGCACTAACCTCCAAAGTTAGAATCTCTGGATTATTACCTGAGCCATGGCAGCATTGTAAGGAAGCTGTGTGGGCAATGATACCAGAGTGTGACAGGAAGGGACAGTTTGTCAACGACCTAAAAAGCAGCAAATAGAGTCAAAGGGGGAAAAAATAGAAAAAAGGCAAAGTAAATGGCTCTTGACTTAAATGCGCGTAACATTCGACACAAAATAAATGAATTATCGGCACAAATAGGTATGATCTTACAGCCAATAAGGTGACGGTTACAAGGCGATCAAAACTGAAAACTAAATGCATGGAAGGAAAGGGTGGCGGAGTAGCTTTGTCGGTACGAGATGGAGTAAGTACAATAGCAAGTAATGACCTTGGATCAGAAGATGTAGAATCCATATGGGTGGAGGTAAGAAATAACAATGGGAAGAAGACACTAATGTGATTAGTCTATAGAGCCCCGAACAATAGCTATACTGTAGGATGGAGAATAAATCAGGAGCTTGTAAAAAAATGTTGGTACTTTAATCATGGGTGACTTTAATCTTCATGTGGATTGGGAAGATCAAATTGGCAAAGGTGGCTTTGTCGAATAATTCATAGAGCGTACTCGGGACAGTTTCCGAGAAGAATATGTTGTGAATCCAACCAGGTAACAGGTTATTTTTGCTTTGCTAATGTGTAATGAGGCAGGTTTAATAAAGATTCTCAGAGCAAAAGATTCCCCTCGGAAACAGTGACCATAACATGGTAGAATTTAGCATTCAGTTTGAGAGTGAGAAACTTGGGTCAAAAATCACTGTACTAAATTTAAAAAGGATAATCACAAAGGAATGAAGGCAGAGTTGGCTGGAGTAAACTGGGAAAGGATCAGCAGAAAAGATGGTTGGCCCGCAATGGCAGACGTTTATGAAAATAGTTCATGACTTACAACAAAGATATCCCAGTGAGGAAGAAGGATTTGAAGAAGGGGATAAATCAAGCATGGTTGACCAAGAAAGTTAAGGATAGTGTTAAACTGAAAGATAAATGTACAGATTGGAGTTTAGAATAATGAGGCAACCTTGTTGAGCCATATTGGATTCCCAGGGGCTGACCAGAGGGCACAATATCAAAGTAAGATGTCACCTATTTATGACAGAGAAGAGGATGAATTTCTTCTCTCAGAGTAGTGAATCTGTGGAATTCTTTTCCATAGATGTCCGTAGAGGTTGTGTTATTCAGTACGTTCAAGGCATGCAAGTATGGCATGCAAACTGTGTGCAAACTTTGAACCGTGTGTGTGAAGCTTCCAATAGTACAAATGTGTGAGGGTGAGTTGAAGCATAATGAATGTAGATATGTGGCATGATTCACAGAGATTGTTGGTACGTAAGCTTTGAACAGTGACTACAACTAATTTGTTGGAAATAGCAATTGAAGGTTCGCTCCCTGACCTTAAACCACTAATAATAATAATTCTGAAGTTATTGAACTTCTTGGAGCACTGAGGCCAAGTTCTTGGGGCTTTTCTATTCATATCATCTATCCACACAGCTATTTGATCTGTACACAGCCACCTGGCCCCTCCCCACAATGGGAACAGAACGCCTCTCATCCGTTTCAACTCCTCCACCAAGATCTCCAGTGCAGCGTCCAAAAACCTTGAAATCCACTCTCTTCCAAGGTTGTGCCATTTTTTCCAGATCAGATTCTCTTCAACCACATGGTCCAGCCATAATACACCTACCCTTTAAGAGATGCAAGCTAGTTTTAAGCAGGGCAGGTAGGTTTAAGTGGTGCTGTCCACTTACAAAAGATTTCCCTCGGCTGATGGATCCAGCCAGCGGTAAATACAGGCTCAACGTAGAGATCAGTGAAATGAGCAAAGGGCACAGAATTGGCATACTTCCTGAATTATAAACAATGGATGGAGGCCAGCAGTGTATCACGATCTGGATATCTGTTTTTAGGGGATATCCAATTTGGTCCCCTGGATTGGTTTATTTTCTGCTCCATGGAATTTGGTTAGGATAGCAAATGCGCTGTCTCATTTTCTTGCTGCTGCAAATGAAATAGCAGCCGATACATGCTCAGCCACATCAATTTGAACTGCACCCTGAGCCTGATCCAAATCATCCTGTATGTTATGCTAATAGACGTTCTATCTGCTGTCTCTCAGTGACGGAGCTCTGGGCTTAGAAAACCATTTGAAAGTTTAAAAACTGATATGCTGTAAAGGTTCAATAACAATTAGGCTGGAATGAAGTACGGCTTTCAACAAATAATTTTTTTTGAACATGCATTGCATGTCATTATCAGAACTGTTTGATTATGTTACAGGTTTGGAACACCAACTGTTATTCTATAGATTATATATTTTATATATATCCTTCTCCTCAGTGTAAGAAAACAATTCAATTCACTCAAGCTTTATCAACCATATTGGCCTAAGAGCATCACATTGCAAAATCTAATCTATCACTGTGAAGCAGGGCTGTTTGTGGAAAATCCACACTCCTTCATGTGCTTTTTATTGTTTTCTGAGTATTTGAGCTATCAGCTGATTGACCATAGTAGGACTGTATAAAAGACATCATAAATAACAAAGAAAAGTACAGCACAGGAACAGGCCCTTCAGCCCTCCGAGCCTGTGCCGATCATTCTACTCGTCTAAACTAAAATCTACACTTCTTGGGTCCGTATCCCTCTATTCCCATCCTATTCATGTATTTGTCAAGATGCCCATTAAATGTCAAAAAAATTACATGCATCCATTACAAATTACTCCTTTACAATACATTGCAATTGATGTTGGATGAAACTTTTCATAACACACGGTCAGAAGTATAAATGAAAATAATGTATATTCTGAATTGCAGGTAGAAATGAAATGAAAATTCGCTTATTGTCACAAGTAGCTTCAATGAAGTTACTCTGAAAAGCCCCTAGTCGCCACATTCCGGTACCTGTTCGGGTAGGCCGGTACGGGAATTGAACCCGCACTGCTGACCTGCCTTGGTCTGTTTTCAAAGCCAGCGATTTAGCCCTGTGCTAAACCAGCCCCTGAATACTGGGTCACTGAATAGGTCACACTGTTACAATCTGGCATTGCCTTCACCAATATTACACAGGCAGGCCACATTTTTGAAAATGTATTCATGGGATGTTTGTGTCACTGGCTAGGCCAGCATTTATTACCCATCCCTAATTGCCCTTGAAAAGGTGATGGCGAGCTGCCTTCTTGAACTTCTGCAGTCCAGGTTGTGCAGGTACACCCACAGAGCTATTAGGGGGGAGTTGCAGGATTTTGACCCAGTGACAGTGAAGGAATGATGATATATTCCTACTCTGGATTATGAGTGACTTGGAGGGGAACTTTAGGTGGTTCTGTTCCGAGGTATCTGCTGCCCTAATCCATCTAAATGGTAGTGGTTGTGGATTTGGAAGGTCCTGTCTAAGGGGTCTTGGTGAGTTTCTGCAGTGCATCTTGTAGATGTACACATTGCTGCCACTGTGTGTCGGTGATGGGGGAGTGAGTGTATGTGGATGTGGTGCCAATCAAGTGGGCTGGTTAGCCTTGGATGGCATCAAGCTTCTTGAATGTTGTTGGAGCTGCACTTATCCAGGCAAGTGGAGAGTATTCTATCATAATAATAATCTTAATTGTTACAAGTAGGCTTACATTAACACTGCAATGAAGTAACTGTGAAAAACCCCTAGTCATCACATTCCAGCGCATGTTCAGCTACACTGAAGGAGAATTCAGATTTTCCAAATTACCTAACAGCACGTCTTTCAGGACTTTTGTGGGAGGAAACCGCGGCACCCGGAGGAAGCCCACGCAGACACGGGCAGAACGTACAGACTCCGCACAGACTGTGACCCAAGCGGGAATCGAACCTGGGACCCTGGCACTGTGAGGCAACAGTGCTAACCACTGTGCTATCATAGTTCATGTGGTTCACCGTTCCTGCCACCAAACACCCACCCATTTATCCAGGCCCGGGGGGATACTGTTTTGCTGCACCAGTGCCTGCATTTCTATATAGCCAATTAGTCCATGATTGGGAGTGGAACCCAAGGCTTACCAGCTTAAAAGCAGGAGAGCCACCCACTGAGCCACTTCGGCCTTGTCTTTCAATTTTCGTAATTCGTGACCAATTCAAAAGTCAGCATCAATCGGCAAGGCAAATCTTCCCACGAACTGAAACTTGACCTTATGCACACAATGCTGCAAATTGAACAATGAACACTTGGGAATATATAACTGATCTCTCCAATAAATGCAAAAGCACCATGTTGACAAATTGTGGAGCTGAGGCTAAAACAACTGCTTTGTATTTATTTAGAGAACACATCATATGTCGAGGCAAAATGAGCCACAAGAGTAAAATAAATACACCATTTAATTCCCAACTGTACTATGAAGTATTTTCAGATGCCAAAATAGCTTAGTTGAGGTTTTTTTTATGTAATCACATACCTTTAATCTCAAGGAGTTATTGCAATGAACTGTAAGGGTAGCTTTGAGAAAACAAACTCAATGCTGTCATGGTTATTCAACAATTATCTGAATACAGAATTATCAACGAGGCAAGACTAAGGAGCTACCTGCCAAATACTTGGGGCATGATTCCCCCGAGCATGATTCTCCCAAATGGAGACTATCGGACACTGTGGCGGAGAAACAGCTTGCCATGGTGCAGCGTGGCCGGTGAAAGTCGGGAGAGCCGCTCCCTGGATCCACCGAATTCAATGCAATCTCACGAGACGCTGCAAGGAGAATCCCGCCCACAATGGGCGGGATCAGTTTTTGGAAGATCTGCATATTTGAGTGAGGCAGTCAGCCTTACTCTAATGTGCAGATTCCCGAGGTACCTGAGGCTTTGGGATTCCATTCCTTTGCCTTGGAGACCTCAGGCGGGCAGGGTGGTGCCCCGGCAGTGCTGGTGTCTATCACGGAGGTCTTAGACGACAGCGCGTGGGAAAACCTGGACAAACCGCTGACTCTGGAAGAGCTGACAAAGGCAGTCAGGTCCTTTGAGACATGTAAAACTCCCGGAAGCGACAGCTTACCGGCTGAGTTGTATTTGGCTCTGTGGGACTGGATGGGCCCAGACCTGCTGGAAGTGTACGAGAGTATGCTTCTGGATGGCAGTATGTCAGAATCCATGAGGAAAGGCATCATCACCCTCATCTACAAGCAGAAAGGGGAAAGGGATGAAATTCGAAATTGGCGACCCATTTCACTGTTGAATGTGGATTATAAAATTCTAGCCTAGGTCATCGCCAATCGGGTCAGGTCTGCTCTGGAGTCGGTAATCCACCCTGACCGGACCTGTGCTGTACCCGGCAGGAAGATCTCTGATAGCCTCGCGCTACTCAGGGATACGATCGTCTATGTGCAGGACAGGAAGGTGGACACCAGCCTCATCAGCCTTGACCAGGAGAAGGCTTTTGACAGAATATCGCACACCTACATGATGGATGTGCTCTCCAAAATGGGATTTGGGGAGGGAATTCACAATTGGATCAAACTGTTCTACACAAACATCTATAGTGCAGTCTCAATCAATGGGTGGGAATCAGAAAAGTTCCAGATCAAATCTGGAGTCAGGCAGGGCTGCCCTCTCTCCTCGGCCCTGTTTGTGTGCTGCATAGAACCCTTTGCCGAATCCATCAGGAAGGATCCGGGTATAAGAGGAGTGACGATCCCAGGCAGTGGAGGCATGCAAGTCAAGGCCTCCCTGTACATGGACGACGTCGCCGTCTTCTGCTCGGATCCCGCGTCTATACGCAGGCTGTTGAATACCTGCAACCAGTTTGAACTGGCCTCGGGCAACAAGGTAAACCACGGCAAGAGCGAGGCCATGTTCTTTGGGAACTGGGCCGACCGATCCTTTGTCCCCTTCACGGTCAGGTCAGATTACCTGAAGATGCTGGGGATATGGTTTGGAGCGGCTGGGGTATGCACCAAAAACTGGGAGGAGCGCATTGCCAAGGTAAGACAGAAACTGGGCTGGTGGGAGCAATGCTCCCTCTCCATTGCGGGCAAAACCCTGGTCACCAGGTGCGAGGCACTCTTGGTGTTACTGCACGTCGCGCAGGTCTGGCCCATTACCCGACCCTATGCCGCTGCAGTCACCCGGGCTATCTTCAAATTCATCTGGAGATCCAAGATGGACCGTTTCCGAAGGGACACCATGTACAAACCTCTGGATAAAGGAGGGAAGAACGTACCCAACTCCCTCATCCTGATGGCCACCTTTGTGTGCAGCTACATCAAGCTGTGCGTGGACCCCCAGTATGCAAACACCAAGTGTCACTACATACTGAGGTTCTACCTGTCCCCGGTGTTACAAAGGATGGGCCTGGCCTCGGAATGCTCCAAGTAGTTGGAATGTGCCGTACCACCTGTCCCTCGTGGAAACATTTTTGAAGAAAAACACCTTTGAACACAAGGCAATGAAGCAGTGGTCAGCACGCAATGTCCTCGAGGCCCTCAGGGAAAAGGAGACTGTGGAGGACGTTGGATGGTTCCCTGAGCAGACTGTCAGAGTCATCTGGCAGAACGCTTCATCACCAGAACTCACAAACAAGCACCAAGACCTAGCTTGGCTGGTGGTGAGAAGGGCCCTCTCCGTCACATCCTTCATGTACACCCAAAGGCTCAGCACCGTTGCACACTGCCCTCGGAGTGGCTGTGGGGGAAATGAGACAGTCACCCACCTCCTTGTGGAATGTGCCTTTGCAAAGAAGGTGTGGAGAGAGATGCGGTGGTATTTGTCCAGGTTGATCCAGAGCAGCTCTGTGACACAGGACTCTGTGCTCTACGGACTGTTTCCAGGGACACACACTGAGACAAACATCAACGGCTGCTGGAAGGTCATGAACTCGGTGAAAGACGCGCTTTGGTCTGCCCGAAACCTGCTGATCTTCCAGTGCAAAGAATTGTCCCCGACCGAGTGTTGCAGACTGGCACATTCCAAGGTCCAGGACTACGTGCTGAGGGATGCACTCAAGCTTGGGGCAGCTGCCACCAAGGCACAATGGGGAAAGACCACTGTGTAAGGTCTTCCAGCAAATGTACCCGAGGGGTGGGTAACAGTATAAAACCCCTTGGTCCGGGTCTTCAATACTCCAATGTATAAAAGAAACATGACAATGTAAATATTTAAGAACAAATTGTAACTTAAAGTAGGATAGCTGTGTAATGGCATCCCAATTGAATTGAAGAAAGACAAGTGAATGTGTAATTTTGATGGGAATGTACAGTCAAGGCAATTTGAAATGTTCTGCAATGTTTATTATAAATGTTGTGAATAAAGTGCTGGTGCCACCTGGGTGCCCTGGTAGTGCCACCTGGATGCCAGCCTGGCACTACTAAAGTGTCCAGGTGGACACTGGCACTGCCATGGTGCCAGGTTGGCATTGCCAAGATGCCAAGCTGGCATTTTTTGCTTGATTGGGCTGGGTTTCCCACTGAGGGTTGCAGGGGCCCTCCCAGGTTGTATTCTGGCTGGGGGGAGCTTGGGGATCTTTTTTGTGGTCTTAGAGATCTCTCGCTACAACAGGGAGGTCCGGCAAGCGGAGATCGCCATTAAAAAAAACGGAGCTATGTGCGGCCTTGGCCACGCATTCCCCATTAGGCCCCTTATTTAATACGAGTATCATTGAATTGCCACGTGTTTCTTGGCACTGTGAGTGCCGGGAAACATGTGGCTAAACACGTTCGCTATGGGACTTTGTTCCCTTTTGGGCGCGATTCATTTCATGGGGTTGGTTTAGCAGAAGGCTAAATCGCTGGCTTTGAAAGCAGACCAAGGCAGGCCAGCAGCACGGTTCAATTCCCATACCAGCCTCCCCAAACAGGTGCTGGAATCTGGCGACTAGGGACTTTTCACAGTAACTTCATTTGAAGCCTACTTGTGACAATAAGTGATTTTCATTTCATTTCTCCCAATTGGAAACTAGTGCTCCTGCCAGTGTGGAAACCAGAGTTTCATTTGGGTTCAGTGCCTTTCATTGGCACACTGTGGTTCTTGCTGGAACTGAGTGGGATGTGACCTATTCTGGCTGATAGATCCCGTTCTTTGGAGACTGGGGTACCATTTTTAATGCTCTGCTGCTGCAAACCCCCGGTGTATCGCTGGCGAGGGGTGAGTACCCTCCTTACAATTGTCTCCATGATGTTGAGTGGGTCCTTCATGGGAGGTGGGTGTGCTGGTCTGGAAAGGCTCAAATCGTGGGGTTTTCCTGGGATAGGGGCTATTTGCCAGCTCTTCCCATTTTAATCACTTAAACCCTTTAAACAGTCCTCTTGTATCTCAATGATACAGTCCTCTGATAATAAAAGTGTTCCCATCTGTATCCCTAAACCCTTTGAACAGTCTCCAGCAGGCGGACGTTTCCCAGCAACAAGGGGTGTATTCAATGGGAAACCCTATTGAAAACAGTAGGATTAGCTGATCTCGCCATGGGCCAATGGCGGGCTGCCTCCACCGACGTGAAACACGCAGCAGGTTGCGTGGAAATTCCTGCCCAAAGAGTCAGAGATTCTACAGGTATTTCAAAATGAAAAGAGTTAATAAAGTGAGTGTAGTCCTTGAGAGAAACAATGGGGAATTAATGGTAGATAATAAAGAAATGGTGGATGAAATGAACAAATGTATTGCTTCGTTCTTCATTATAGTGGGTACAAACAAATCCCAGTAAAAGCCGTAATTCAGGAGGTGGAAGTTGCTAGACTCTGGAAGGTTCCATCAGACTGGAAAGAAGCAAGTAAAACCCTTCTATTCAAGAAGGGAAGGAAGCAGATAATAGAAACAATAGGCCAGTTATGGGGAAGATGTTACAGTCAATCATTGAGGAGGTTGTAGCTGGACACTTAGAGAAATTCAAGGTAACCGTGAAGGGCCATGGTTTCATGAAGGGGAAACGTGCTTAACCAATTTATTGCAATGCTTTGAAGGAATAACATGCACTGTGGATAAAGGGGAGCTTTTAGACGTTCTACACTTGGAATTCCAGAAGACATTTGACTGTAACAGTAACAGACTCAAAAACAGCTTCTTCCCCGCTGTTACCAGACTCCTGATTGACCCTCTTCGGGACTGACCTCAATAACACTTCACCCCTGTATGCTTCACCCGATGCCGGTGTTATGTAATTACATTGTGTACCTTGCGTTGCCCTATTATGTATTTCCTTTTATTTTATTTTATTTTCATGTACTTAATGATCTGTTGAGCTGCTCGCAGAAAAATATTTTTCACTGTTCCTCGGTACGCATGACAATAAACAAATCCAAACAAATCCAAATCCATAAGGCGCCAAATCAAAGGTTATTGCAGATGATAAGAGCACATGGTGTATGGGGTAACATATTAGCATTGACAGAAAATTGACTGACTGACAGAAAACAGAGTATGCAGAAATGGGTCTTTTCTGATTGGATGTTTGTGACATGTGGAGTCCCACAGGGGTCTGTGCTGGGGCCTCAACTTTTTACAATGAATGTCAATGACTTACAGGAGGGGACCAAAGGCATGGTAGCTAAATTTACAGATGACACAAAAAGGGTTGGGAAAAAATGTTGTGAAGGAAGTTGCAGTCTGATAGATAGGTTGAGTGAGTCGGCAAAACTCTGGTAGATGGAGTATAATACGTGAAAATGTGAAGATGTCCACTTTGGCAGGAAGAATAAAAAGCAGAAAATCACCGAAATGGAGAACGATTGCAGAAGTTTGAGGTACAAGGGATCAAGGTGTTCTCATGCATGAGTGACAAAACATTTCTGGCACTGAGGGGTTGCCAGACCCCCCCCCCCCCCCCCTCCCGCCCCCAATGCCCCAACTCATCTATAAGGGATCAGTAAGCCCCCTCCCCCCCGCCTCACCCCACCTCACACGGGCAGGGTGCCCCCCCCCCCCCCCGGGTCTGATCCCAGCGTGGGAAAAATGCCAGCCAGCCACCCTGGCAGTGCCCCTGCCAGCCTGACATTGCCACCTGGGCACTTTGGCACCAGCAGTGCCAGAGCACCATCCTGGCCAGAGGTTGACGGCCCGGAGGCCTCCGATCATCTATGGGTTCCCTCCAGGAACCGTTCCACCTGTCCCCACATGTGGGGATCAGTACTGAATGGCACCTGGCTGGGGTCTCCTCGGCGAGGCAGATAAATTCTGTGTGGCTGATGGATCGGTGTGAGCACGATTAAGTGGGTTCTTAAACTCACTTAGCCGGTTAGATCTCGTGAGGCGTAACAGCCGTTGGGAATCTTAGGGGAGGCCTCTCCAGGGATCTACTGGCCGGCCATGTCTTGTCCCGGTTCCGGAAGGTTGTGGCCGGTTGACCATGCCCTCAGTTGATTTTTTTGGGCCTTGGGGAGTTTCTCCCCTGTCTTTTTGCCAACAGTGGGGAGCTGAACCCACCCGCGAGCCTGGCTCCTCAGAGATTGGGGCACCACTTTGAAAGGGTGCCCAGATCACTAAGTGAGCTTGAGGGCCTTCCACACCCCTAACCCATGGATAACGGCACCCCCCCCATAGTCATGGGCAATATCCACCCCCCAAAGCGAGGACACGCTGCTATGGGTTTGCTGTAGCACTCCTCTTTCAGGACCACCCACTTTCACCCACTCTTTATGAAGCTCTTTAATGCCCTACCTTCACCCCCTCACCCTTTCATGGGCTTGCCCCCCCCTTCCCCCCCCCCCCCCACCCCATGATGGAGGATGGGCAGTTTCAAGGCTTGGAGGCCTGATAGAGCTGAGGGAGGTGATGCATAGCATGGGGGCGAGGCAGGCGGGAAAGGTCCCATGTCCGGATGGGTTCCCAGTAGAGTTTTATAACATTTTGAGATGGAGCTGAGGCCACTGCTGATGAGGACGTAGAATGAGGCGAGGGAGAGGCCTCGCCCCCATGCTATGCATCACCTCCCTCAGCTCTATCAGGCCTCCAAGCCTTGAAACTGCCCATCCTCCACCATGGGGTGGGGAGGGGGGGGGGGGGGGGGGGGGCAAGCCCATGAAAGGGTGAGGGGGTGAAGGTAGGTAGATAAACCCCTACTTTATCGCAGGCTTCCATCTCCCTGGTTTTAAAAAAAGGTGAGGACCTGGAACAGTGTGGGTCGTACCACCCGATATCGGTATTGAATGTTGTGCCAAGCTTTTGGCGAAGGTGCTTGAATCGCGAATTGAGGACTGTGTCCCGGGGGTGACTGGAGCGGATCAGATGAGTTTTGTGAAAGCAAGGAAGCTGTCGGCAAATGTGCAGAGGTTACTTAACGTGATTATGATGCCCTCAGGGGAGGGTGGCACGGTGGCACAGTGGTTAGCACTGCTCCCTACGGCGCTGAGGACCCAGGTTTGATCCCGGCCCAGGCTCACTGTCTGTGTGGAGTTTGCACATTCTCCCCGTGAATGCGTGGATCTCACCCCCACGACCCAAAGATGTGCAGGGTAGGTAGATTGGCCTCACTAATTTGCCCCTTAATTGGAAAAAATAATTGGGTACTCTAAGTTTATTTTAAAAGATAATGCCCTCGGGATGGCGGGTTGAGGTAGTGGTGATGATGAAAGCAGAGAAGGCTTTTGACCGGGTCGGGTGGGCGTATCTGTTTAAGGTTCCGGGGCAATTTGCGTTCGGGTAGGGGTTTGTTGGTTGGATCCGACTGCTACATAAGGCGGCGGTGGCGAGTGTACGGACAAATGAGTTTGGGGTATTTTGGGCTTCACCGTGGGACATGGCGGGGTACCCGCTCTCCCTGATGCTTTTCACCTTGGCTATAGAGCCGTGTGTGGGGACAGTGTAGGCAGCACGTGGGATTGGAGGGTATGTCGTTGTGGGCGTCGATTTGCATTAACCATAGGTTTGTGCCAGTGAGGCTGGCTATGAGGTTCCAGGGGTGGGGATTAAGTACTTCAGGAACTTGTTTATCGTGGCAACATTTGCTGGGCTCGAGGAGTTGGAGGAATTGTCTGAGTTGCCCAACGGGAATGGTTTTAGGTACCTACAGGTTCAGGATTTCATAAGGGGAGAGGTGCCATCCTTCCCAGGGCTGCCGCCTCCGGCATTGCAAGACAAGCTCTGGTTCGAGGACGAAATAGAGGAGGGGAATGTATCAGATATTTATAAGGAATTGATGGCGAGGAAGGGCGCTTTGGTGTTAAGCAAAATGTGAGGAGGAGCTTGGAGGGGAGGTGGGTGCCGGGACATGGACGTGTGCGAGGTTATGCCTCATTCAGTTTAAAGTGGTGCAAAGGGCCCACATGACGGCGGCAAGGATGAGCAAGTTCTTTTTAGGGGGTGGGAGATGGGTGTGGGCGTTGTGTGGTGGTGGGGGGAGCTGCGAACCACGTCCACATGTTCTGGGCATGCCCAAGACTGAGTGGGTTCTGGAAGGAATTCTCAGATGCTATGTCCGAGGTTCTTGGTGTGGGGGTGGCCTTGAGTCTGGAGGTGGCGATACTTGATGTGTCGAGAAACCTGGGAGTCCAGAGGGAGAGAGAGGCCAATGTATTGGCTTTGCCTCCCTGATAGCCCGGAGATGGATTTTGTTGTGTTGGCAGGATTCAGAGCCGCCTAAGGGTTGTGGGTGACACAGGGGTGTGGGTGACACAGGGGTGTGGGTGACACAGGAGTGTGGGTGAGCAACCTAGCAGAGTTCCTGAGGTTGGAGAAGATCAAGTTCGCTCTGTGGTTGTCAGTAGAATGGTTCACCCGGAGGTAGAAACCGTTCATTGATTTCTTCAAGGGGGATTAAGGGGTCAGCATGGGGGTGGGAGTGCGGGTAAGGGAGTTAAAATGGGGAAGGCAGGACATGACAGGGGATAGGTATCAGGGAGCTGGAGGGTTGTGGTTGTTTATTAGGTTGATGTTTTTTTCTGCCGATATTCTGTATATTTTTGTTAAAAAGCCTTCAATAAAAGTATTTAAAAACACACCCATCACCTCAGCTGATGAATCAGTGCTCTTCCAGGTTGAAAACTGCCTGGGAGAAGCACTGAGCATCGCAAGGTCACAGAATTAGGTCCCTCTGGGGGACTTTAGTGTCAATCACCAAGGGTGAGTCGGTATCACTATTATTGACCAAGCTGGATGAGTCTTAGATCATAGAATTTACAGTGCAGAAGGAGGCCATTCGGCCCATCGAGTCTGCACCGGCCCCTGAAAAGAGCACCCTACCCAAGCCCATATCTCCACCCTAATCCCGTAACCCAGTAACCCCACCTAATCTTTTCAGACACTAAGGGCAATTTAGCATGGCCAAACCATCTAACCTGTATATTTTGCGACTTGAAGTCTTTGAAGGAGATAAGGGAGCCAACGAGAGGGAAAAGACATACCTGACATTATCCTCAGCAATTAACTGCTCTACAGGTTTCGTCGAAACAGGGACATAAGAGAAAACTCCAGAGGTGAGGTGAGAGTGTCCGCCTTTGATATAAAAACAACATTTGACTGAGGAGCCCCTGTAAATCTGAAGTCAACGAATCAGGGGGAAAAAATCTTCACTGCGTGGCACTAAGGAAGATTGTTATTGGAGGTCAATCATCCCAGTCGCAGGATATTGCTGCAGGAGCTCCTCATTGTCGTGTCCTCAGTCTAACTATCTTCAGCTGCTTCATCAATGCCTTTACTCCAACACCAGGTCAGAGATAGGCTTGTTCACTGATGATTGCACAAAGTTCAGTAACATTGATAACTCCTCAGGTATTGAAGGAGTCCCATTCGCATGCAGCAAGACCTGGACACCATTCTGGCCTGGGCTGACAGGTGGAAAGAAACATTCATGTCAGGCAATTACCTTCTTCATCAAGAGAAAATCTAATCATCGCCCCTTGATGTCCAATAGCATTACATTCGGTGAATGCCGTACCATCAGCATCCTGGGGGTTCCCTTGACCAGAAACGTAACTGGACCAGCCATATAGGAACTCTGGTTACAAGTTCCAGGGCTACTAACTCAGTTCCTGACTTCTCAAAGCCTGTCTACTGTCTACAATGTGCAAGTCAGGAGTGTGATGGAATATTCTCCATTTGCCTGGACGAGTGTAACATCAACAACACTTTTGAAGCTTGGCACCATCCAGGATAAAGCAGCCCACTTTGTTAAGGAATGGGTTGAGAAGCATTCCAATTAGATGTCTCATTGATCTAATAATTGACACTGATATGTAAAGAGGCTACTGCTGACCTGGGGAGCATGTGATGTGATGATAGAGTGCTGAGTGTGTTCAAAGGAAAAATAAAGGTGTTTGAGAAAAGGAGCAGAACTCTTGACTCTTTACTCAACAGCAGCCAGAAGCTTGTCCACTTGTCCAGCCTGCCATCTATCACATTAAACATTCACCTCCCCCACCACCAATATCAACTACAAGATGCATTGCAGCAACTTTTCAAGGATCGTTCAACAGCACTTTCCAAACCTGCACCTCTATTACGGAAGAACAAGATCTGCAAACACATGACAACACCATCACCTGCAAGTTCTCCTCCAATTCATACAACACGGAACTATGTCATCATTCCTTAACTGTTGCTGGGTGAAAAGTCTGGATGTCCCTCAATGACAGCCTTGTGTGCGTACCCAAACCATATAGATGGCAATGGTTCAAGAAGGTGTCTCACAATTACCTACTCAAGAGCAATTAAGGATGGGCAATAAATGCTGCCTTGGCAATGGCACCCACATCCCAATAATGAATATTCAGATAAATTTTCCTGCAGTGGCCTGGCATTCCCTGACATTGTGTCCTGTCTTCTTCTGCAGGAGAAACGCACAGTATTAAGTGAATGCTGCTGTCTTCAGATCCTGCAGTCACAACATTTGAAATATCAGAAGCTTTTCTTTTCCTTCTTTATCTTTAGCGGTTTCAGTTCTTCCTCCAAAATGCTGCTCAACCCTTTCAGAGCAGGAAACCTTTGAAATAAGGAAATTGTGCCATTGCTCTTCTCCCTATCCAAATTTTCCCCTGACATGTCTGGCCATCTGCAGACTGGTCTTCCACATCCTCCTCGCAATATTGAAGTTAATGATTTCTGGCAGGATCAGCCTCCCCCTATTATGGCTGGCACCACTTTCAATCCATTCCACTTCAGGCAGCTCGAGCAGAGTGCCAGGAATTTCTAGGTCAAAGTGCGAACAAAACAGATGGATTCTATTCTCAGAAGCAGTCAAGAGATCAGGTTAAATTGTTACAATACTGGGCACAGCTACAAATTCATATAATACAGTGTAAAAAAATTTAATTTAAAATGTTGCCAATCTTGTTCTCTCATGCAAGGTAACTTGATCTCTGGCAGTGCACAGTGATGGGATATCTGATCCCTGGCAATTAGAATAAGGAGCAATCTTCAGGGTCAGCATCACACCAATCAATACATAAGATCTCGAAAGTTAAATTATCACTTTCACTTGTGGTTTAGTTAAATGCAATGAAATGCAACACACACCAAGATCTTGGAGTTTGGAAGAGTTATTGCCTAGAATATTGAGAGAAGTGTGCTTTGTTGACTGAAGTAGGCAAATAGCTAATCCATCGGAAAAACTGAAGGAAAACTTGTCAGTTGATAAGGATACAGAGCAAATGAGAGTCCAGGTAGTTTTGTTTTGTGGAGAGTAAGAAAAATGTAATACATGAACCGAATTTGATGAAGTGGGAAATCAAAGTTCTGAAAAGTTTAATGACCATTTGAGGCATAGGAAGAGGATCTGCATAATTGGCATTTTTGTAAGTTTATTTGATTCTTTAATGATCCTGGTGGATGTAAAAAATGGCAAATGCAATTTTCATTAAAAGGATCTAAAGGGTGTACAAAACTGTAGACCATAAAGCTTAACATCATGTACAGAGAAAAATCTTCAAGCAGTTTTCCTGAATCTGAGGGGAGGGAAGAGCATTTGGCAGAGCACAGCTTGATAAAGGACAACCAGCATGAGTTCAAGAAAATGAGGTCATACTTAATTAACTTACCCGAGGTCTTTGAAGATACCACTGGCATGGTGCAAAAGGGAAAGGCAGTCCATGTTACATACTTAAAATGAAGTGACAAGGTTCTGCAATGAAGTTAAGGTAAAGCAAGACTGAAGAAATACTGACCAGCAAATTGTTTTGAAAGCAATAAGGAGAGTAAACATAAGTGGTAACTTTTGTACTCGGTTATGTCACCTAAGATTGATCCTGAGGCCTATTTATAAAGCCTTCTCTACAAAAGATTTAGAGGACTGTATTTAAACAACAGTCTCCAAATTTTCACATTTCCGTAGAATTAAAAACACAATAAAAGATCAAACTAATACACTCAGCTTCTCAAAACCATCAGGTTTTCCGTGCTCTCTGGGGAATATGAACTTCCCTGGTAAAGGGATGGGGCTTCCCCTTAACAGGTATAGCCCCTCTAGTATAAAAACTCTGACCTGGGTGCAGGTAGGGGAAGGAAACGATTCCAGGGAGTGGTGGTGATTTGACTGTACGTAATAATAAACCTCTTTGTGCTTTAACCTACAGCGTATGCGTAGCTGCTTACCTTGGATCTAATACTGGTGATGATGATTCAGTGGAGCTGCCATCGATACCCACTGCTACATGCCCAGTCTACCTATTCTAGGCCTCGTCAGGCCCCACTAGAACTCATCATCATGCCGCGTATTGGGAAGTTGGAGCCATTCAATGCAGGTACAGATGACTGGGGACAGTACATAGAGAGGATGCAATACTTCTGCCACACAAATGCTATTATTGGCGATGAACGCCAAACTGTAGCCTTGCTGACAGCTTGGGAAGGGGGGGCGACGTATAGCATTACTTAAAGCCTAACCCACCTGACCCTCCAGACGTGTGCTTATTCACCTCCCTGGTTGTCTTGGTAGGGGAACATTTCGATCCGAAGCCGCGAGTGATTGTGCGTCATTTCTGGTTCCACATGGCCCCCAGGCCCAAGGCAAATGTATCAGCGAATTTCTGGCTCACCTCATGAAACTAGCTGAAACTTGTGTGCTAATATTTCAAGTAAAGATGACTCTTTGTCAAGGGCTTTGACAAAGGTTCATCTGGACTCACAAGGTTAGCTCTTTTCTCTCCTTGCCGATGCTGCCAGAACTGCAGAGATTTTCCAGCATTTTATCTTTGGGTCAAGGATATGTGTGCCAACCTCAGTGGTGGACGTACATTCACCGAGCTAGATATAAGCCATACATATCTCCAGCT
Organism: Scyliorhinus canicula; assembly: GCF_902713615.1. NCBI lineage: Eukaryota > Metazoa > Chordata > Chondrichthyes > Carcharhiniformes > Scyliorhinidae > Scyliorhinus > Scyliorhinus canicula. The sequence continues at coordinate 76,338,992 of NC_052155.1, forward strand.
GGCCCTGGCCCCCCCCCGAGTACAGAAGATTCTTCACCATCAACACGCACCTGGGACTCTATGAGTATACCCGGCTACCATTCAGAGTGTCCTCGGAGAGCACAATATCTCCGAGGATCATGGAGAACACATAGTGGCGGTCTACTTAGCTGGCATATTGATAACCAGAATCTCAGACCACAAGCACCTCCGCAGCTTGGTAGAAGTGCTACAACGCATTGAGGCGGCACGTCCGCCTCTGCCTAGAGAACTGCATCTTCCATGCAGCAGAGGTGGTGAACCTCTGGTACCATGTGGACAGCCGTGGGCTTCATCCCGGTGTCGGGGTGGGCCAACGGAACTTTGGGCTATTCTGGGGCTGGTCAATTATTTGGAAAGTTCCTCCCGGAGTTATCCACGACATTTGGCTTCAGACCATAAACTACTAAAGAAAGGACAACTCTGGGTTCTGTGCAATAAGCAGCGTTTGCCAGGGTAAATCAGCAGCTTTCCCCTTCAAGCCTGCTTACTCATTTTGACCCTTCTACGCCACTCTTACTGACCTGCAATGCATCCCCTTATAGAACATAGAACATAGAAAAATACAGCACACAACAGGCCCTTCGGCCCACGCTGTTGTGCCAAACTTTTGTCCGAGATTAAGAACAAACTAATCTACACCCTATCATTCTACCGTAATCCATGTACTTATCCAATAGCCGCTTGAAGGTCCCTAATGTTTCCGACTCAACTACTTCCACAGGCAGTGGATTCCATGCCCCCAGTACTCTCTGGGTAAAGAACCTACCTCTGACATCCCCCCTATATCTTCCACCATTCACCTTAAATTTATGTCCCCTTGTAATGGTTTGTTCCACCCGGGGAAAAAGTCTCTGACTGTCTACTCTATCTATTCCCCTGATCATCTTATAAACCTCTATCAAGTCACCCCTCATCCTTCTCCATTCTAATGAGAAAAGGCCGAGCACCCTTAACCTTTCCTCGTAAGATCTACTCTCCATTCCAGGCAACATCCTGGTAAATCTCCTTTGCACCTTTTCCAAAGCTTCCACATCCTTCCTAAAATGAGGCAAGCAGAACAGCACACTCCAAATGTGGCCTTACCAAAGTTTTGTTCAGCTGCATCATCACCTCACAGCTCTTTAATTCAATCCCTTTGCTAATGAACGCGAGCACACCATAGGCCTGCTTCACAGCTCTATCCACTTGAGTGGCAACTTTCAAAGATCTATGAACATAGACCCCAAGATCTCTCTGCTCCTCCACATTGCCAAGAACCCTACCGTTAACCCTGTATTCCGCATTCATATTTATCCTTCCAAAATGGACAATCTCACACTTTTCAGGGTTAAACCTGTCTCTTTGCAGCCAACAACAGCCCTCCTCACTATCTACAACTCCACCAATCTTCGTATCATCCGCAAATTTACTGACACACCCTTCAACTCCCTCATCCAAGTCATTAATGACAATCACAAACAGCAGAGGACCAAGAATTGATAACTGCGGTACGCCACTAGTAACTGGGCTCCAGGCTGAATATTTGCCATCCACCACCACTCTCTGTCTTCTATCGGTTAGCCAGTTTGTTATCCAACTGGCCAAATTTCCCACTATCCCATGCCTCCTTACTTTCTGCATAAGCCTACCATGGGGAACCTTATCAAATGCCTTACTAAAATCCATGTACACCACAGCCACTGCTTTACCTTCATCCACGTGCTTGGTCACCTTCTCAAAGAATTCAATAAGACTTGTGAGGCAAGACCTACCCCTCACAAATCCGTGTTGACTATCCTGAATCAAGCAGTGTCTTTCCAGATGCTCAGAAATCCTATCCCTCAGTACCCTTTCCATTACTTTGCCTACCACCGAAGTAAGACTAACTGGCCTGTAATTCGCAGGGTTATCCCTATTCCCTTTTTTGAACAGGGGCAAGACATTCGCCACTCTCCAATCCCCTGGTATCACACGTGTTGACAGTGAGGACGAAAAGATCATTGCCAACGGTTCTGCAATTTCATCTCTTGCTTCCCATAGAATTCTTGGATATATCCCATCAGGCCCGGGGGACTTGTCTATCCTCAAGTTTTTTTAAATGCCCAACACATCTTCCTTCCTAACAAGTATCTCCTCGAGCTTACCAGTTTGTTTTACACTGTCCTCTCCAACAATATGGCCCCTCTCATGAAATGAAATGAAAATCGCTTATTGTCACAAGTAGGCTTCAAATTAAGTTACTGTGAAAAGCCCCTTGTCGCCACATTCTGGCGCCTGTTCGGGGAGGCTGTTACGGGAATTGAACCGTGCTGCTGGCCTGCCTTAGTCTGCTTCCAAAGCCAACGAATTAGCCCTGTGCTAAACAGCCCGCTAAATACTGAAGAAAAGTACTCATTCAAGACCTTTCCTATCTCTTCTGATTCAATACACAATCTCCCGCTACTGTCCTTGATCGGACCCACCCTCGCTCTAGTCATTCTCATATTTCTCACATATGTGTAAAAGGCCTTGATTCTACCCGCCAAAGATTTTTCATGCCCTCTCTTAGCTCTAATCCCTTTCTTCAGTTCCCTCCTGGCTATCTTGTATCCCTCAAGCTCACTGTCTGAACCTTGTTTCCTCACCTTTCCTCTTAACAAGACATTCAACCTCTCTTGTCAACCATGGTTCCCTCACTCGACCATCTCTTCCCTGCCTGACAGGGACATACATATCAAGGACATGTAGTATCTGTTCCTTGAACAAGTTCCACATTTCAATTGTGTCCTTCCCTGACAGCCTATGTTCCCAACTTATGCACTTCAGTTCTTGTCTGACAGCATTGTATTTACCCTTCCCCCAATTGTAACCCTTGCCCTGTTGCACGCACCTATCCCTCTCCATTACAAAAGTGAAAGTCACAGAATTGTGGTCACTATCTCCAAAATGCTCCCCCACTAGCAAATCTATCACTTGCCCTGGTTCATTACCAAGTGCCAAATCCAATATGGCCTCCCCTCTGGTTGGACAATCTACATACTGTGTTAGAAAAGCTTCCTGGACACACTGCACAAACACCACCCCATCCAAACTATTTGGTCAGGAACGTCAGTACTTGCCCACGTAGTTGAAGATGGTTCCGAGCGACCTATCGTATTTGTGCCTGAGACATTGGCCGATGCGTAGAAACGGTACGCATAGGTGTAGAAAGAAGGACTGGCCATGGTATTCAGCATAAATAAATTCCACCAGCATGACTATGGGCACCACTTCACTGGTTCATATCCACTTTGTGGGCTCCTTCTAGAGGTCAATGTACCTCCTCCTGGTAGACTCTCACTCTAGGTGGCTGGAAATGGTGCAGCTGCAGGCAACAACAGCCTGGACCACCATGGAAAAAAACCACCATATTTTCAGCACACCCATTAGTCCCGAGCTACTGGTGTCCGATAAGCATAGTTCATGGTGTTTGTCTCCGCCAAAAGGATTCAACACGTGAGGACTGCCCCCTCCCACCTGGCTTCGAATGGACTGGTCGAAACAGCGGTCCAAATGTTGAAGCTGACGGCTGAATCCTGGGACACTTTCATCAAGCAGACCCGCCTCCCATCCATTGACTCTGTCTACACCTCTCTCCTGTACCAGCCTCCCCAAAACAGGTGCCGGAATGTGGCAACTAGGGGCTTTTCACAGTAACTTCATTTGAAGCCTACTTGTGACAATAGGCACCTTGAGCAGCAGGTGTCTGGCAACCCCACCACCTGGAGGTTACCCTCCAAGTCACTCAGCACCCCAACTTGTGACACAATGACATATTGTCATTCCTTCACTGTCACTGGTCAAAATCCTGGAACTCCCTCCATAACAGCACTGTGGGTGTACCTACATCTCAAGGACTGTAGTGGTTTGAAAAGGCAGCTCACCATCACTTTCTGAAGGGCAACTAGAGATAGGCAATAAATGCTAGCCACCTAACCAATGACACCCACATCCCGTATATGCCCCTTCCTCCCTGAGATCATGTAAATTACATGACAGGAGGATGTAATCCTCAAAATTTAGGTAATTGGGTGACTTTCCATTTGGGAGATTCACCAGACATGAGTTGTCACTGATTTAATCTTGCACTGGGCTTCTGGTGGGGTCTCTATAATGGAGGGTCTCTGGTCGGGGTCTTCCTTATAGGGTGTCTCTGGTGGGCAGGATATGCATTGTGGGGTGGGGAGGCCCTCCGATGGACTTCGGGGGAAATTGCCTTAAAGTGTTACCCTCTTGGCCCACCGCAAGGTCCACTGTGTGCAGGGAAATACCTACACCAATTCTCACTCACATGAATCCTGGCCCAGAGGTCCGCAGATTCACGTGGGCTTGAAGAATTTGGCGCCAGCCCCATTTGCATCCTCCCATTGGTGCGGGGCATCAACCTTGATGCTGCCGCCAGCAGGAGACTGGAGCAGCGCCGATCCCCTTTTTTTGGTTGACGCTGGAATCTCCGCGGCATCATGAACTTGGCCACCGGTAGCAGGCGATGGGGAATCCAGCCTGATATCTCACATTATAGGCTTCCTTCCATGGTAGATTGAGAGAAGTTATTGTCTTCCTTGGAAAATGATTTTTTAATGCATGTACTATGTAATTGAAATAAGTATTAAGATGACATTCATAGAGTTATTCAAAGATCAGGAAGAGTTTTATTGAGTATTATTAACTGTAAACCATCAAATCATAAAAATAGCAGCATAGGAGCAAAACATCTATCAGCTCTGTACTTTTACTTTCCTCACTAAAACTAAGGTTCACAAAAGTCTCTTCAAATATATCCTTTTGATCCCACCTGGCTGGAGAGTCTAGAACTAAACGTCATCATCTCAGGATGGGCATTGGACATTTAAGACCAAGATGATGAGAAATTTCTGGACTGGAAATGTTGAATCTTTAGAATTCACTGTTCTAGAAAGGCATTTCTCTGACTATTCTACACTTTTCTCTCTTCCCCCTCCTCACCTTTTATGTTGAATTTGACTACTTTTGCTGTTGTACTTTTAATCCATATATTCCAGTCCAGTTTCCCCTATATAAATGTTAGAAGGAGAAAATTAGATAAGACATTAGGTGTGGAGGATCACAATCCATGATTAACCCCTGCCTATTCCATCCGATGCAGGCAGCATGCAAACTTTGTGATGCCTGCTAATTTAAATGACAGCAACATGCAGTCCAGGTCTAAATGTGTTGCTGAGTAGTTGCACAGGGTCTGGGATATCAGGTTTATGACTACAAGTCCTCAAACCAGGGAGGAAATTATTTCATCATTGGAGCATCTCTGACTGAGGTCAGGTCCAGTGAGAGCACTGAAAACATTGAAGATGACTTCATTTTTTAAAATTAGTTAATGGAAGTGAGCGTTGCATGCTCACTTATTGCCCATCCCTCCCTCCTTGCCCTTGAGGGGGCAGTTAAGAGTCAACCACATTGCTGTGGGTCTGGAGTCACATGTAGGCCAGGCCAAGTAAGGATGACAGATTTCCTTCCCTAAAGGCAATTAATGAAACTGCTGGACTTTTAAGACAATTGGCAATGGCCATCATTATATTGAATTCAAATTTCACCAGCTGCAGTGGGGGATTTGAACCTGGATTCCCAGAGCATTATTCTGGGTCTCTGGTTTACAAGTCCAGTGGCAATACCACAACACCACCGCCTCTCCAATATTCTCTTCTTACTCCTCTTCTTCACATCCCAATATGTTGCCCCCATCCAAAATCTCTTGTTATTGCTCCAGATGTTTTTTATAACTTGCATGGGACACATCCAGCTGAGGATGATTGTTTCCCTGTGCTCCTTGTGCTGCAAGCTCCCCCACTCGGGATGGGGTAGCTTATTAGCACTGATATAAAAAATCAGCCAGTGTGGGGCTGACCAGAAAGGAGTGAGGACCCGGTGAGGTGTACAAAGCCTGGTGTAGGTAAACTTGATTGCTGAATAAAGAGACTTTCATCAAACTTGTCAGACTCCCCTCGCTTTGCTAAATGGTGTAAGCGTGCACCTTATGCTTTTCCTTCCTTTCCACATCCCACATCACCCTTGTGCCTTCCTCCTTCAAAAACCTCAGAAACCCCGCTTAGTCAGGCACTGGTGAAATGTAACAGGAATAAAAGTCTGATGCTAATGAAATCTCACACTCACAACAATAGCTCAGGTACCGACACTGTGTGCATACTTTAGAGATTAACTTGGAGGTGGAATCTCTACATGATGTGTCCCTGGGCACGAGGGGACCAAAACCAACTTAAAGTATAAAGTAAGCACAGGGATCAGCTTGCTGGAGGGCAGAGTCACATGAATTCTGTTGCAGAGGGCTCAGATGGAACATCGTACAGATAACGCATAATGGGCATGCAGAATGGAATGCCTGATGCATTGGCAGATCTGCTATAAAAAGCCATTTGCAGGAGTCCATAAGAGAGGGGATGTGAAGAGCTTGTTGTCCATCTGTTGCTTGTTCTGGGTGAGTGTGCTTTACACTCAATTTGGCTCTGTTTTATTCCTTAGCTCTAGAGTCGCCAGGTATCGTTAAGATACCGCCACAAGATTCAAGTTCAAGTTCAGACCAATAACTCAATACATCAGTTAGTAAGTTCAAACAAGACACGTTTATTATAATACAGTTATCTACTAATTATGCGTATAAAACTACAAGACTAGGCTAATCCTACCACTAACAGGCCAATACTTATCTGGAATAAGGGAACTGCCGGATCAGGGAACAACAGCCTCTAGCTTTTGTCCTGGATCCGCAGGCTTCCAGTCGGTGTGGACTAAAGGGGTCAGGAGTGTCTACTCTCGTAGCGTGCGTTGTATGACACTTACTTGATGGCAGCTGCTGACCAGGCCTCTCCTTCTCAAGGTTCTTCGAGAGCTGCTAAGATGTTCTGCTGGGAGGGTCGGCTAAGAGAACGAATCAGTCCTGGGACCTGACTTTTATAGGTCCCAGGGGCTTTGCATCCTTCATCCCTCTAAAAACCTTTCCCCGATAACGGGGCCGTTCCTCGATCACCGGGTGGTTCCTTACACCTTATTGGTGTCCTTTGTCTTAGACTCTACTGGCGCCGGAATGTCTGACCTTCCATAGACTGTTGTGTCCATTGTGCCTGGGAATCACCGTAAATCACTTCATTAATATGCGCAGCTCGTTAGTTACAATTCTGTCGGGTTTCTGTGGCAGCTAGAATGCAGGGGATTCTGCAGACTGCTTGTTTCTTTGTCAATGTCCATTTTACCCTGCAATCTTTGCGTTCTCACCTGTCGACCTAAGCATGATGCTGCTTCTGGGGCCAATGTTTCAGCATGAGCAAAAACCACAGGACCCGTAGCTTCCTGCTAGCGGCGGGAAGCCACAGTCTACCGATTTTAATAGAAAAATGTGCGCACTTATCTGCTCTCTGATAATGTGTCCAATCTTCCTTTCTCTGCAGCAGCCTCAGGCCTCCAGCGCAGCACAGGAGGAGTGCAGCCCTGCCACCTTATACGTGGCAAGCTTGGGAACATCCATTGAGGGCTGGCATTTAAACTGTAGATTTATATTGAAGAGAACAGGCAACAAACAAATGTTTTAAAGGTATGTAGAAGTTTTTTCAACACTTTGTTTTGCTGTTTTAAACAAGCATTACTGCGGTTGCTGATTGTTTAAAAGTAATTTTTAGTTTTATTTATGATTAAAGTTGATTAGAAGTGACCATAGGTTTGGTTATTTTAAATCTGTGAAGCTATTTAAATCTGCACTATATTCTATAACTTGATGTGCGGCATGCTTAATAATGTTCGTATGTTTTTGTTTAGATTATGGTCAAAAGATTTTAACAGCGCCCCAGGGCTTTTTGCTGTCACTGCAATACCTGATTTTTTTTGATTTGTGTTTCTTGAATCACCGCAGTGCAGAAGAGGGCCTTTCGGCCCATTGAGTCTGCACCAACTCTCTGAAAGAGCACGCTACCCAGGCCCATGCCACCGCTCTATCCCTGTAACCCACCTAACCTTTGGACACGAAGGGGCAATTTAGCAAGGCTATTCCCCCTAAACTGTAAATCTTTGGACTGTGGGAGGAAACCGAAGCACCCGGAGCAAACGGCGGCAGCATGGTGGCACAATGGTGAGCACTGCTGCCTCACAGCGCTAGGGACCCTGGTTCAATTTAGGCCTTGGTTGACTGCGTGGGCTTTATACGTTTTCCCCGTGTCTGCATGGGTTTCCAGGTGCTCTGATTTTCATCCACAGCCCAAAAATATGCAAGTTAGGTGGATTGGCCATGCTAAGTTACCCATTAGTGTCCAGGGATGTACAGGTTAGGTTCCAGGGATAAGGCGGGAGAATGGACCTAGGTAGGGTGCTCTTTCAGAAAATCAGTGTAGACCTGATGGGCCAAATGGCCTTTTTCTGCACTGTAGGAATTCTATGGTTCTATTTTATGATTCTAGGAAACCCATGAAGACACTGGGAGAACATACAAACACCACACAGTCACCCAAGGTCTGAATTGAATACTGTGTTGTGAGGCAGCAGTGCTAACCAGTGTGCCACCGTGTTATCCATGTTATTTTTCTTTTTTTCTTTTTCTTTAAATTCCCAATTCATTTTTTCCAATTAAGGGGCAATTTAGGGTGGCCAATCCACCTAGCCTGCACGTCTTTGGGTTGTGGGGGCGAAACCCACGCAAACACGAGGAGAATGTGCAAACACCATACGGACAGTGACTCAGAGCCGGGATCAAACCTGGGACCTCAGCGCCGTGAGGCAGCAGGGCTAACCCACTGCGCCACTGTGCTGCCCATGTTATTATGTTTCTGCCTTGTCTACTTCAATTATCTTTTTCATTTATAATTATCTCATAATTAAATGTTGTGTTTTGATGTTTCAGTAAGGTATTTGTAAAAGCTTGGAAAGTTTAATGTAAAATATTTAAATATAAACTTCAAAACCAGTTAACATTTAAGTTAACGTTTAACTTTATCAGCTGAACAATGACATAAACAATCTCAACTTTGACAAATTTCTTGCCATAAAATGTGTTTCCTCACTTAAATACAATGCTTCTATCTAACTGGGTGAAGGGGGAGGGAGAGAAGAGGGGAGGGGGAGAAGGGGAGAGGAGAGGGGGGAAGGGGAGGGTTTTGACATATCAATTGTCAATGTTACAAGCTCAAAGTCTGAAAGCAGCAGTTGCTGAAGAGCAGTATCCTGGTACACATGGGATGTATAATTGATTTGCTTCCTCGTCAGGTGGAGATGTAGCCTGACTACAGATTTTGAATCGGCACTGGATTCTGCAACACCTGTCAAAGAGATAGTTCACATTAGTTTACAGGAGGTTTTCATACATCAACTAAGGTATTCATCTTTTTTAAAGCATTTGAAGTAATCACTGAGGCTTTTGAGGATGAACATTGCATCAGAGAGACTTAAAATACGTTGAAAAATTCAAATATACTTTCGCTTTGAATCAGCTGGGAGGACAGGCTTGTTAACGTTAGTGTCCTTGAAGGAGTCAAAAGCATTAGTATCGAGGCCATGATCATCCGAAACCAACTCCGCTGGGCCGCTCATATTCGTAGGATGTCAGAGACCTGGGGCGGGATTCTCCGACCCTCCGCCGGGTCAGAGAATCGCCGGGGGCCGGCGTGAATCCCGCCCCCTCCGTCTCCCGAATCTCCAGCACCAGAGATTCGGCGGGGGCAGGATTCGCGCCCCCCACTGCCGATTCTCTGGCCCGCAATGGGCCGAAGTCCCGCCGCTGTCATGCCGGTCCCGCCGGTGTGAATCAAACCACCTACCTTACCGGCAGGACCAGGTGGCGCAGGCAGGCTCCGGGGTCCTGGGGGGGGGGCGACCTGGCCCAGGAGGGTGCCCCCACAGTTGCCTGGCCCGCGATCGGGGCCCACCGATCGGCGGGCGGGCCTGTGCCATGGGGGCACTCTTTTCCTTCCGCCTTCACCATAGTCTTCACGATGGCGGAGGCAGAAGTGACCCCCTTCCCAGCTCATGCGCGGGGATGATGTCAGCAGCCGCTGACCCTCCGGCGCATGTGTGGACTTCCGCCGGCCGGCGAAGTCCCTTCGGCCCCGGCCGGCGTGGCGCCAAAGGCTGTTCCCGCTGGCTGGCGGGGCGCCAACCACTCCGGCGCGGGCCTAGCCCCTCAATGTTAGGGCATGGCCCCTAAAGGTGCGGAGACTTCCGCACCTTTAGGGGGCGGCCCGAAGCCGGAGTGGTTCACGCCACTCCATCCCGCCGGGACCCCCCGCCCCACCAGGTAGGGGAGAGTCCCGCCCCTGATTGCCAAAGCAAATCATCTTCACCCAGCTCAAGGAACAAGAGGAGGACAAAGGAAGCTTTTCAAAGACACCTTGAAGGCTTACCTCAGAAAATGGAACATAGAGTCAATGCCATGGAGACGTTTGCTCAGAAGAGACCTCCTTGGAGGAACCTCCTGACTGAAGGGTCACAGACAGCTGACGACAAGAGGAGGCTGAGAAAGGAATACCCATGACCTAGAATTCAAGGACCAACCCCACCTTTTGGAAACTCCTGCCTAGTGAGTTATTGAAGGTGTTGCTCTAGGATCGGGCTCATCAGCCACGCAATGACCCAGTGAATCCATAGAGCAAAGAACAATACAGCACGGGAACAGGCCCTTCGGCCCTCCAAGCCTGCGCCGATCACGTGTCCTATCTACACCTGTATCCTTCTATACCTCGTCTGTTCATGTGCCTATCCAGATAAGTCTTAAAGGTCGCTAACGTATCTGCCTCAACCACCTTACTTGGCAGTACATTCCAGGCCACCACCACCCTCTGTGTAAAAAACATCCCCAACATCTCCACTGAACCTTCCCCCCTCACTTAGAACCTGTGTCCCCTTGTAATTGTCATTTCCGCCCTGGGAAAAATCCTCCAACTATTCACCCTATCTATACCCCTAATAATTTTATGAACTTCTATCAGGTCGCCCCTCAGCCTCCGTCTCTCTAGGGAGAACAATCTAAGTTTATTCAATCTCTCCACATAGCTAATACCCTCCATACCAGGCAACATCCTGATAAACCTTTTCTGTACTCTCTCCAGAGCCTCCACGTCCTTCTGGTAGTGCGGTGACCAGAATTGGACACAGTATTCCAAATGTGGCCTAACCAACATGATACCCCATCCTACGAAGACAAGCATGCCATATGGGGCTTTTCACAGTAACTTAATTGAAGCCTACTTGTGACAATAAGCGATTATTATTATTATATGCTTTCTTTACCACCATTTCCATCTGTGCAACCATTTTTAAGGATCTGTGGACCTGCACGCCCAGATCTCTCTGTTTCTCAATACTCCAGATGGTTCTGCCATTTATTTTAAAGCTCCCACCTGAGTTGGATCTACCAAAATGCATCACTTCGCATTTGTCCGGGTTAAACTCCATCTGCCATTTCTCTGCCCAGTTTTGCAGGTTATCTATATCCTGTTGTATTCTCTGACAGTGTACAGTAACGTGGAGTATCTTAGCTAACATTCAAACTCGTTTGCGAGTGATCACCTCTTTCTATTCATTTAAGTTTCTTTAAAGGAATTGACATCATTGTGAAACACCAAAGGTAAAAAAAATCTTTATTTCACTTTCTGTGACTTCAAACTCACTTTATACAATAAAGTACCCTTTTAATGGAATTAACAGCCTCATGACAAACCAAAATTTAAAAAACATAAAGATACATCTTCCTTTCATTTTATTTGCATTGTAAAGATATTTATAAATACAAAACATTAATAATATGAAACAGTAACTTACCAAAATGATGTCTCCTGCCTCTGCTAGATTGAAAAATTTCAGTGTAAATAAAACGGTGTAAAAACTCACCTAAAATCCGGGTAAGTGGTCCACATTAGCGCTGTAGCTGCATTTTTCATTCAGCAGCTCCAGCGCAGCACAGGACTTCAAGCAATCAAAAACAAACATGCCTGATGTTTGAACACCGCATGCTTCCAGCACGCATGCCTGTATGCCCGGGCTTCCAGCTCGTCATGCTGCGAATGTGCGGTGCACCAGTGACTTAAGTTGCTGGCCAGAGAGGAGGTTACGGGCCAGTGTCTGAATGCTGCAATCTCAAATATCGACCTGCAAGTTGAGGCTGCTGTCGTCATGGCAATGGGTACCAGTACTCACAGGGGCTTACAACACTCGAACGATCTATCTTCCAGCAGATTACCAGGATTGTGTGTGTCACCCCAGGGAGTGGCAGTGGCTCTGTGGAGCACAAGCCTGCTGTCCACCTTCAGGATAACACTATTAGTCCTATCAGTTCACTCATACCCTTCCTATTGCTGAGGTGGTGGTCTAAAGCCAGACATTGAATGCTCGAGCTACTAGCGGTGTCCTGTAAAATCATTTGCAGTTTCCCTCAGTGAAGTTGCCTTTTGTACGGTTTGTTTGATAAAATTGGTTTGAATAATTATTTTGTGGTTCTATATCAGCATTGTGACTAAAAGGATGCCTTGTTGGTCAATGACAAAAGTGGAGAGTATTCCATTACATTCCTGACTTGTGCCTGCAGATGGTAAATAGGCTTTGGGGGTCAGGAGGTGAGTTACTCGCCGTAGGATTCTTAGTCTTTAACCTGCCCTGGTAGCCACAGTATTAATATGGCTAGTCTAGGGGGCGGCACGGTGGCGCAGTGGTTAGCACTGCTTCCTCATGCCGCTGAGGACCTGGGTTCGATCGTGGCCCGGGGTCACTGTCCATGTGGAGTTTGCATATTCTCCTCGCGTCTGCATGGGTCTCACCCCACAAACCCAACGATGTGCAGGGTAGGTAGATTGGCCATGCTAACTTGCCTCTTAATTGGAAAAAAATACTTGGGTACTCCAAGTTTATTTTAAAAAATAATGTTCAGTTTCTGATTAATAGTAACCCCCACAATGTGGATTTTGCGGGATTCAGCAATGGCGATTCTATTGAATGTCAAAGGGCAATGGTTAGATCCTTTCTTGTAGGAGATTGTCATTGCCTGGTAATTGTGTGGCGCGAATGTAACTTGCCACTTCTCAACCCAAGTATGGATATTGACCAGGTCTTGCTGCACTTGGACACGGACTGCTTCATTATCTCAGGAGTCGCGAATGGTGCTGAACATTGTGCAGCCATCTGCAAACATCCCCACTTCTGACCTTATGATGGATGGGAGGTAATTGATGAAGCAGCTGAAGATGGTTGGGCATAGGACAGCCTTATTGGAAAGGGGCTACTCATTATCCTCCTCCTTAGTCTATCCCCATACGCCTGATGCAAAGTTTGTGAAAGATACAACAGAGTACAATCAATCAGGACACATGTTCTGGTGAGGGCTTCAGGGCTCTATTGCAGTCCAAGCAGTGGACTGGACTTTGACACTGCTATGGGAGTAGAGTTAGGAGATTGCTTGCATCACAATGACCTGCTCATTGTCTTTCATGTGGTTTAATGGTCCTCATTATAGGATGGTTTGGTTTGCACAGACGAGTCATCAGTCAGATAATCAGTAGATAGTCCTTGTTGTCCAGCAACCAGCGTCTGGTTTGCCATGGTGGTTCAAATACAGAGGTAATAGCAGACTGGCATGAAATAAAGACATTATGACTGGTGCCAAGACATTGGGCATTCACCCGTGTAATGTGTTGAGTACGGTCACAAACACCAGTTGCACGTTCAGGGACTGCAACCCTTTGCAGTTGTAGTACTTCACTGAATTTAGATGATGCCACATTAACCAGTTGAACGCATCCTGTGCCATGGGGAAATGTACTTTCCTGACAAAGCTACTTGCATGTTCTGCCTCCTTCCCTTTTCAGAGAGAACACCGTGGTCACCCTGCTCTGGGCATAAAGCAGGTCTATCGCCTCGCTGGTGCAGCAACAGATGGCAAACTGGCAGATGCTAGTAGTGTCGCTTCCTGAAACCTGAAAATAACCCAACTTCGTTCAGGACCACAGGCACCTTCACAAGCAATCACAATGCTGCTTTCACCCTACTTGGTGGCTATAGGTTTGCTGGCAAGAGCTGGCAGATTTCAGTGAGCACCTCCTCTGTAAAACACTGCTCCAGATGTTGAGGTAAGAGAATTTCTCTCTGGTTCTGGGTGAATAAGGCCTCCTGCTGAGAGCCCTTCACTCCCTCCTCCTTCTCGCTCCTTGAGCAGATTGTCCTGTCCTGTGTTCCTCTACTCAGTCTCCCTGTCATGCTTCAGGCCAAGGGGAATGGTGACAACAGCATCTGAGATTGGGTGCAAGTGGTTTGAACAGAACACTTGAAGTCAGATCAAGGCTTTCATCACATTCAAAACCATTCTGTCAATTACATTCACTTTAAAGAACAGGAGAAAACTCTAAATGCTTCACCAAAATCAGGTAGAGCAAGTAGAAGTCATTCAGCAACTATATTGACTGTCTCACTAATGAGGCCTGTAATAATCCACAGGAGGCAGGAGTCCCGTCACCACGCCAATACTTATTTCCAATCACTAGATACAAGAGCAGCTCCAACAGTGCTGCTAGCATTCCAGTCAACTTAAGACTGGGGCACAAAGCCTACACAGGTGCTTATATAAGCCCCTTCAATGAGCTATCATTGAGGGAGCTCATACTCCAATTGGCCAACCAATAATGCTAATTGGAGGTCATTACACCCCCCCCCCCCCCAGGTCCGAGGAATTCCTGCCAGCTGGCATTCCTCTGAGCTTCTTCCTGCTCCTCATGTCCGGGTCTGTCACCTCTGTGTCGTCCGCCGGGTCGTTCTTCGACGTGGGCGGGGTGTACCTTATAGGTGCCTGTCTTTTTCTTGACGACCTCCTTGGAAGTTGTTCTTTCTCCTCCTTGGGGAGAGGTGTCGCAGCGGCCTCGTCGAACGTGTCCATCCCCGACTGACGACTGGATGACGGGGTCTGGAGAAATTGCTCGGGGCTGGGGTATCTTTTCCGTCTGGGCTATCCCAGCTTGAGGCGGTCCTGCTTCGCCTGCCTCCACGTGTGGTTCCGCTGCCCTTATTTGGTCTAGGTGTTTCTTCAGCACCTTACCTCCTACCGAAACTTTATAGGATATGGGCCCTGTTTGGGACTCTACCGTGCCTTTGACCCACGTTGGTCCATTCCCATAATTCTTGACCCAAACCGGTGCCCCCACCTGGAAATGTCTCTGCTGCCAACTATTATCATGCCCCCTGCGTTGGGCCTCCTGTTGTTTTTCCACTTTCCCCGTTAAATGTTGGAAAAGGAGACTCAGCCTCGTTCGCAGCCGCCTTCCCATTAAGAGTTCAGCTGGCGGTATGCCCGTTGTGGAATGCGGTGTGGTCCTGTAATCAAACAGCCAGCGGGAGAGCTTTGTGTCCATTGACGCTGCCGGCTGCTTCCTGAGTGCCGCTTTTAGTGTCTGGACCGCTCTCTCTGCCAGGCCGTTGGACGCTGGATGGTAAGGGGCCATCCTGATGTGATGGACTCCGTTTTCTTTTAGGAATTTTCCAAATTCCCCACTTGTGAATGCTGTTCCGTTGTCCGACACCAATACCTCCGGAAGTCCATGTGTTGCAAACGAGGCCCTGAGCTTTTCGATTGTCGATGCTGTGCTTGCCGTGTTTACCCGGTGGACGTCCAACCATTTGGAGTGGGCGTCCACTTTCACCAAAAACATTGAGCCCATGAAAGGGCCGGCGTGGTCAATATGCAGGCGGATCCACGGTCTGCCTGGCCATTCCCACGGGTGCAATGGCGCCGCTGGTGGCACTCTTTGCCTCTGCTGGCACTCCTGGCACCGACGTACCAAGGCTGCTATGTCTGTGTCCAATCCTGGCCACCAAATGTAGCTTTGAGCTAGCATCTTTATTTTAGACACCCCTGGGTGTCCGTGATGTAACTCAGTTGAGATTGCCCGATGGCCCTGAGCTGGGACTATTACCCAGGCTCCCCATAATAGGATACCGTCTTCAACGGTTATTTGGTCCCTTCTGCTCCAGTATGGGTGCATCTGGGGCTCCACTGGTCTTTCCAGTTCCCCTGTTAGCAGTAAATGCTTCATCTTGGCTAAAACTGGGTCTTTTTGCGTCCACAACCGAATATGTTGTGCATCCACTGGTAGGATGTCCAAAACATTTAGAGTCATTACTGTCTCCTCTACTTTCAGTATTAGCGGCGGAATGTCCGGGAGGGGAAGTCTGCTCAAAGCATCTGCATTTGCTACTCGCGTTCTTGGTCTGTGCTCCAGAACGTATCTATACGCCGCCAGTAGCAACGCCCAGCGTTGGATTCTAGCTGATGCAATCGGGGGTATTGACTTCTCTTCTTTTAATAACCCTAATAACGGCTTATGGTCCGTCACTATGGTGAATTTCCGCCCGTACAGATACTGGTGACATTTTTTTTACTGCAAATATCACCGCCAGTCCTTCCTTCTCGATTTGGGCATACTTCCTCTCAGCCATCTCCAAGGTCCTCGAAGCATAGGCTATTGGCCGTTCTTCCCCATTCCTTCCTCTATGGGCTAAGACGGCTCCTACCCTGTAAGGGGATGCGTCACAAGTGACCACCAACTCCTTCCTTGGGTCATAATGCTCTAGGACATTTTCGGATGACAGCTGTTCCTTAATGTCCCTAAATGCTTGGTTTTGGCGGGCGGACCATTTCCATTCTTGCCCCTTTTTTAGTAGCTGGTGGAGGGGTTCTAGGATGGATGCCCTATTTTCAATAAATTTGCCATAATAGGTTACCAACCCTAGAAATGATCGTAGCTCCTGGACCGTGGTGGGAGCTGGGGCTTCTTTTATTGCCCTTCCTCTGTCTTCCAATGGGTGTAAGCCCGACTCGTCTACTTTATATCCCAGGTACGTCACTTGTGGGGCCAGAAAAACATATTTTTCTCTTTTAAGCCGTACGCCTGCCTTTGCGAAACGCCTGAGCACTTCCTCCAGGTTCCTTAAGTGTTCCCTGTTCGTCCTACCCGTGATTAAGACATCGTCTAAATAAATCGGCACCTGCGGTAGTCCCTGCAGAATATTTTCCATCGTACGCTGGAATATAGCGCAGGCTGATGACACTCCGAAAGGTAGCCTAGTATAACGAAAAAGGCCCTTCAGAGTGTTGATCATAGCGAACTTCTGGGGGTCCTTGTCCAGTTTTAACTGCAGGTAGGCGTGGCTCATGTCCAGTTTCGTGAACAAAAGCCCACCTGCCAATTTGGCATATAGGTCGTCTATTTTTGGGATCGGGTATTTGTCCAGCAGTGCGTATTTGTTTACTGTCTGTTTGAAATCTCCACAGAGACGTATCGAGCCGTCTGGCTTCAAAATTGGTACCACCGGCGCTGCCCATTCTGAGAACTGTACTGGTCTGATAATCCCGTCGCGCCATAACCTTTCTATTTCGACCTCTACTTTCTTCCTTAACGTGAAAGGTACCGGTCTGGCCTTACAAAATTTTGGAAGGGCTTCTGGGTCCACGTGCAAAGTTGCTTTGGCGCCTATGATTTCCCCCAAACCTTCTTGGAAGACCTCCGGGTATTTTTGGAGTACTCCACTCAACTGCCCGCCTCCACTCTGGAAAATTTTCATCCAATCTAATTTTAGGTCTTTCAGCCAGTTCCGTCCAATAAACTCAGTCCGGAGCCCTCTACTATCGTCAACGGTAATCTGAGCAATTGTTTCTGATATTCCACGGGTACATGAGTCGTGCCTAGAACTTCCAGGGGTTCCCCCGTGTAGGTTTTAAGTTTCGTCGATGTTTTTGTTAGGGTTAGTGGCTGGAGTCCATCTTTGATTTTTTAAAATGCTGCCACTCCCATTACTGATACGGCGGATGGGGCATCTAGGTTGTATACTTCCCTGCGGCCCTACCTGCTATTCCTCTTTTGCCACCTCCTTCTAGGGTTTCTGTCGCTGTTACCCCACTCTGTCTGTTGCCAAAAACGGTTCTTCTCTGTTGGGGGAGCCTCAGCCAGTACTTCCCTCTGTCTCCAGTTAGTCCTAGCAGACTTGGGGGCAGTTCTGGGGTTTTCCTTTGGCCCTCTATTCCTCAGGGTTTTCATGAGAGTGGCTATATGGTAGCTGGACCTGTTATGGTAGTCCCTCTCACAGGTATCTCCCTCCATTGGCGCGCTCTGTAGTTCCTGCGCCCCACTTGCTGCCTTTTCTAGGGACAGTGCGAGCTGCAACGCCTGCCTGCAGTCTAGCTGCATTTCCGCCAACAGGCGCTTCTGTATTGTGAGGTCGTTTTTGCCACACACTAACCGGTCCCGAAGCATTTCATTTAGCGTCGGGCCGAACTCACATTTTTCCACCAGCCTTCTCAGGCGGGTCAAGAAATTCGTGACTGACTCCCTGTTTTCCCACTTCGCTGTGTAGAATCTGTACCTACGCAAAATGAGGGGTGGTTTTGGGTCGTAGTGCTCTTTCACCAATTCCGTTAATTCTTGGAAAGAATTCGTGTCCGGCGCATCGGGATAAGTTAGACTATGTATAATGGCGAAAGCGGAGGGTCCGCACACCGACAGCAGGATAAGCCGTTTCCTTTCGTCCGTAATTATATCATTGGCCCGGAAGAAGTAACACATTCTCTCCCCATACTGGGACCAGTCCTCAATAGTCGGGTCGAATGCATCTAACCTCCCAAATAACGGCATTTTTGAAATAGCAAGGCTTACCCTCCGAGTGCGGCCGCTGGTCTCCGTAAAGTTCTTTGTTTACCTCGTCGCCACTGTAATAATCCACAGGAGGCAGGAGTCCCGTCACCACACCAATATTTATTTCCAATCACTAGATACAAGTAGAAGTAGAACAGTACAGCACAGAACAGGCCCTTCGGCCCTCGATGTTGTGCCGAGCAATGATCACCCTACTCAAACCCACGTATCCACCCTATACCCGTAACCCAACAACCCCCCCTTAACCTTACTTTTAAGGACACTACGGGCAATTTAGCATGGCCAATCCACCTAACCCGCACATCTTTGGACTGTGGGAGGAAACCGGAGCACCTGGAGGAAACCCACGCACACACGGGGAGGACGTGCAGACTCCACACAGACAGTGACCCAGCCGGGAATCGAACCTGTGACCCTGGAGCTGTGAAGCATTTATGCTAACCACCATGCTACCGCGCTGCCCCAAAGAGCAGCTCCAAACAGTGCTGCTAGCATTCCAATCAACTTAAGACTGGGACACAAAGCCTACACAGGTGCTTATATGGGCCCCCTCAATGAGCTTTCATTGAGGGAGCTCATACTCCAATTGGCCAACCAATAATGCTAATTGGAGGTCATTACAAGGCCGATTCGGAATCTGCACACTTAATGGCATAGAGGGTATTTGTTGTCCTGTGTAATGCCTGGTCATGTATTAGCAGTTCAGGTCCTGCCGTGTTATTTTCGCCACTCACTTTTCTTCTTCCTTTGTCATTGTTGCGAGTCAAAGTGGTGGGGTCCTTCCCACGGACACTGCCGCTATCTGGTTCAATCCACGGCAATGGTGATGTCAATTCTGAATTTCTACACATTGGATTTCAACACATCCTTGAAGTGTTTATTCTGTCCTCCTCTGGCGTGTCTGCCTAGACTGAGCTGGGAGAAGAAGACCTACTTTAGGAGCCTGGTATCTACACGACCAACACAATGAACTTGATGGAAGCTGATCAAAGCCTCAATGCTTGTTATGCCTCTTTATGAGAGGACACTGATGTTGATGTGTCCATCTTCCCACTTAATATGCAATATCTTCCACAGGCAATATTGGTGGTATGACTCCAGTGCTTTGAGCAGCCTCCTATACATTTGTCCTTATTTCAGTCCCATGCATTAAGGAAGGGATCATGGTGTTGGCGTGGGTCTCACCCCACAACCCAAAGATGTGCAGCTAGGTGGATAGGCCACGCTAAATTGCCCCTTAATTCGAAAAACAATAATTGGGTAGTCTATATTTATTTTTAAAAAAGGAAAGAATCATGGTAAACCATGAGCTTGGTTTCCATTTTGATGTCGCAATCTCCAAACATTCACTTCCTCAGGTGACCAAAGATTGCATCATCAGATTTCAGACGATGCAGGATTTCTTCGTCAATGTCCACCTTCTGTGAAAGATAACTACCAAGATACTGAAGTGTTCCACATTTTCCAGGCACTCATTGTCAATCTTCGTCAATCCTAACTAATGAGGTTGGGGCATATGCAATTGGAGTTTGCTGATCGAGAGCTTTAGTCTTCGAAATATTGAGGCTAAGTCCTATCTTCTCACATGCCTCAGTTAATTTCATGTCAATTCTCTGGCAAACTATCTCTGACACAGGACTGACTGCAGCATTATCAAGATATTGTAGCTCGATGGCTTGAGGTCATGGTGGTCTTTGCTTTTGATTGGAATCATCTGAGGTCAACTAATTTATCATTCATTCAATAAATAAGCTGCACTAAAGCATGGACCCTGGGTGGGATTCTGTGATACTGAGGTTAAGTGTTGACGCTGTCGTAAAACCGTCGCATTTCTCGACGGCGTCAACATGCCCTCAGGAGCAGAAATTCTGACCCCTACAGGGGGCCAGCATGGCACTGGAGCGACCCTTGCCGCTCCAGCTGCTGATTCCCTGGTGTCAGATGGGCGCCGCGTGACTGCACATGCGGAGTGGCATAGGCGCCAACTCGCACATGCGCAGTGGGACCGGCACGATTGCCGCGCATGTGCAGTGGCTCCCTTCTCCGCGCCGGCCCCGAAGCAATATGGCGGAGGGCTACAGGGGCCGGAACGGAACAAAAGAGGCCCCCAGCCCGAGAGGCCGGCCCGCCGATCGGTAGGCCCCAATTGCGGGCCAAGCCACAGTGGAGACCCCCGCCCAGGGTCGGACCCCCATCCTCCCCCGCCTCCGCTCCCCCCCTCCTCCACCAAGCCACTCCCAGATGCATCCACGCCGAAGTCCTGCCGGCTAAGAACAGGTGTGAACGGATTTGGTGGGACTCAACTTTTTTGGCGTGACCACTCGGCC
This sequence comes from Scyliorhinus canicula, assembly GCF_902713615.1. NCBI lineage: Eukaryota > Metazoa > Chordata > Chondrichthyes > Carcharhiniformes > Scyliorhinidae > Scyliorhinus > Scyliorhinus canicula. The sequence continues at coordinate 76,359,990 of NC_052155.1, forward strand.
TATCCTGGGCCAAGAATCGCCGGGGGGGGGGGGGGGGGGGGGGGGGGCCTGGCCGGCGCTGCTCTGGCCCTGTCCAGAGAATCGCGGGACCGGCATCGGGGCTGCGTGGCACAATTCGCCCCGGTCCTGGCGATTCTCCCGCCCGGCCCCGGCATGAGAGAATCCCGCCCCAGGTCTCTAATCAGGTGGAGCGTGGCGACAAGGAAGATCGGAAAAAGAGTTTGAGCAATGACACAATTTTGTTTTACTTCTGTCATAACCTCAAAAGGGCCTGTAAGGGATTTGTTATTAAGGATCACCACTCGCATATCATCATGATCAGGCAATGTCATTGCATATCAGGCAATGGATAATAACAAATGTTGGAGGAAATCCATACTTCAGCGGAACACTTTATACTTCGGAGCCTAAGGCTTTTGTCACATCAAAGAAGGATATGTGGATAGGTTGATATTGTTCATGACATTTTCGTGTGGTTGGTGAGCTGTAAAAAGCATGTCAGCGTTGCTTCTTGATGGCCGGATGGTCTGAAGCCCACTTGTGGGGTAGCTCTTCAGCAAGTGTAATGAATCAACTCAGAAGGGTTCTTGCAATGATCTTTCCTGCAATGGAAAGCAGGGAGATATCTCTAATATCCCAGTTGGATTTGCCCCTTTCTTGAAGATTATCACAATCATGGCACCCTTAAGTTCATTCAGAACTTCCTATTTATCCCAGGACTGTAGAGTTACAACTCGGAACTTTAATGCTAGTTGCTCTCTTCCGATTTATCCCTGTTGCTACTTTGTTGTTCTTCATTTGTGTGATGGCTTTAATCACCTCCATTGGCAGAGTACCAAACTCATTTCTGACTGGATGCTGTAGGTTGGAGTTTAAAACACTCTCATCATGAATTGATTTAAATTGATTTAAAAGGTCTTCAAAATGACCCTCCAATGGACGTTCACAGCTTCCTTTTTCTTGATTAGACCTTCCCCATCATTAGGCCTTAAGATGAGCTAGCACTTGGCACTTAGGCCATAAATGGCCTTGTGGCAGTGAAGAAGCCAAGGATACGATTCATGTCAGTGATTTTCTTTTGCCTTGTCTGCCCACCACATGTTTTTCATGTTACGGATGTACCTTTTGTACCTTTATTTGTTGGTAAACCAGTTCCTTTTGCTTTGAGTTTGGGTTATTCCACCAGCCACAGAACGTCTTGCATTTACGATCAATCAGTTCATTGGTATCCTGATCATTTTCATCAAAACAATCCTGATCTTTCCTGACAGAAAATCCAAGTGTCTCTTTGCAAGCATTGATTACATTGGAGTGAAGGATATCACAAGCACTATTGTCATGTGAGAGTACCTTTAAGAAATGGTGTCTATAAATGGGTGTGTATATGAATATCTGTAGTGACAGTCCCTTTAAGAAATGGGTGTTTATCACTGCAGTGATGTCAGAGAGTGGGTGGAGCTGGGCTGACTTTCAGCTTATTACTTTCGCTTTATGCTGCAGGTTGGGTTTGGTTTCATTTTTGTTTTCATAGATCATAGAAGTTACAGAGCAGGAGCAGGCCATTCAACCCATCGAGTCTGCACCGGCTCTTGGAAAAAGCACCTTACCCAAGCCCACACCTCCACCCTATCCCCATAACCTAGTAACCCCACCCAACACTAACGGCAATTTTGGACACTAAGGGCAATTTAGCATGGCCAATCCACCTAACGCTGCACATCTTTGGACTGTGGGAGGAAACCGGAGCACCCGGAGGAAACCCACGCACACACGGAGAGAATGTGCAGACTCCGCACAGACAGTGACCCAAGCCAGGAATCGAACCTGTGATCCTGGATCTGTGAAGCAATTGTACTAACCACTATGCTACCGTGCTGCCCGTGTTTTGGAGAAGTGCAATCACAAAAGGATGTGTATGAATCTCTGCAAGCTTATGAATGTCCATTTGCTGATTTAAACGTGGTAACTGTTCTCAGTAGTGAAGTTAAGCCTGATGTCTTTCTGTTAAAAGGTGTTTTTAAGTCTTATGGATGTTAAAAGGAAAGTAAGAATTACTTAGTTGTAATTCTTTGGGGGTTGTATTTGAATTAATGGTTGCTAAGATGTTCACTGTATGTTTTAAAAATATGAACTTGAGTTCATAGATTAACATTGTTTTGCTTTTAAAAAATACTTTTTGATTTCTGCTGTACCACCCCTGCATAGTGGGCTGTGTGCTCCCCATACCACAATCTATTAAAAGTTGTGGGTCAGGTGAACTCCATGATACACTTTGGGGTTCTCTAAACCCTGGCCCATAACAAATTGGGGGATCAAGGGGGATAAAACTCTATCTATTGGATTGGCTTAGTGAACTTAAAGACAGTGAGGGGTGAGCATATTGTGGTTCCTTTTCAGGTGTGGTATTTTAGTTTAAGTAGGGAGTGTGTTGTGGACAATGGCTCTTTCAGAGGCTCTGAGGTTTTTGGGGGTGGAGACGGTCACACGCATTCCCTGACAGACAGAGATAAAAAGCAGACTGTTGGATTTCGCAAAAAACATTGCAGTTAACATTTCCTGACAAAATGCGAAAAGGTGAGGTAATTATGGCGATGGTTAAGCATTTGAAGTTGCCTGAGATACAGTCTGACTCATTAGAAATGGCAAAGATTTAGTTGCAGATGAAGCAACTTGAACATGAAAAAGAATTAAAGCAGCTTGAATATGCAATGAGAGAAAAAGAAAGAGAAAGGGAGATACAGATCAGGGAAAAAGAAAAGGACAGAGAAGAAAGGAACAAAGAAAGAGATAGAGAGGAAAGGGAAAAAGAGAGAGAATTTGAACTTCAGAAAATGGCTATGAAACATAACAGTCAGTTAAAATTGGCAGATGTAAAGGGAAAAGTACAGTTGGATTATAATGATGAAAAAAGTGAGAAAGAGTGTCATAGTCGAATGCTTGGTGGGGATCTATTTAAATATAGAATAGATAGAACATAGAACAGTACAGCACAGAACAGGCCCTTCGGCCCTCAATGTTGTGCCGAGCCACGATCACCCTACTCAAACCCACATATCCACCCTATACCCGTAACCCAACAACCCCCCCCCCCTCTTAACCTTACTTTTTAGGACACTACGGGCAATTTAGCTCCTGGAAAGAGCACCCTACCCAAGGTTAACACCTCCACCCTATACCCATAACCCAGTAACCCCACCCAACACTAAGGGCAATTTTGGACACTAAGGGCAATTTATCATGTCCAATCCACCTAACCCGCACATCTTTGGACTGTGGGAGGAAACCGGAGCACCCGGAGGAAACCCACGCACACACGAGGAGGACGTGCAGACTCCGCACAGACAGTGACCCAGCCGGGAATCGAACCTGGGACCCTGGAGCTGTGAAGCATTTATGCTAACCACCATGCTACCGTGCTGCCCCTATCCAATGTCCAATTTGCTAATGTCCAAGCATTGCCAAGGTTTGATGAGAAGGAGGTAGAAGCCTTTTTCATTTCATTTGAGAAGGTAGCTAAACAAATGGAATGGCCACATGACATGTGGGTATTACTGCTTCAAACAAAGCTGGTAGGTAGGGCTAGTGAAGTGTTTGCCTCACTATCGGAGAAGGTACCTGGGAGGTATGAGGAGGTGAAAAAATCCATCTTAGGTGCATATGAATTAGTGTCTGAAGCCTACAGACAAATGTTTAGAAATTTACAGAAAGAATTTGGTCAAACATACATGGAGTTTGAAAGGCTCAAACAGAGTAATTTTGATAGGTGGATAAGGGCTTTGAAAAAGGACCAAACATATGAAGCTCTCAGAGAAATTATGCTTTTGGAGGAGTTTAAAAATTCAATTCCTGATGTAGTGAGAACGCATGCGGAAGAGGAGAGGGTTACAACTGCAAGATTAACAGCAGAAATGGCAGATGATTATGGACTCAATGGGCCAAGTGGCTTTCTTCTGCACTGTAAACTCTATGATTAATTCTGGAAGACTGTCCAATTGTAAGTTTTGTATGGTCATCAGTCCACCTGGACTCAGGCAGGAGCATAACTAATGTATTACTTGGACCTAATATGTAAATCATTGTCGATGGCACCATCTCTTCCGACTGCCCAAAACTCACGGGCTTGACACAGTCATTTATAGTACTACTTAAAAAGATCAATAACGGAAGTTGCAATACTTTCGTTAAAGTCTGGCAAAAATTATTTTCTTTGTTCCTTTTGATACTTTTAAGCTTAGCACCAGGGAGGTCAGTTCTGGATGAGATGTTAGCCTGATGGTCCCGTGTTGTGTCTTAGTTGGATATAAAAGATGCCATGACAGTATTGGAAGAAGAATAGGAACATTTTCACTGGGATTCCTCGCCAATATTTATCTCTCAATCAACGTGGCAAAAATTGATGATTTGGTTATCACATTACTGTTTATGGAGCCTTGCTGTGTGCAAATTGGCTGCCATGTACCTTGAATTGTAACAGTCTTCTTCAGTTACAAGATGGTTCGAAGAATACTTTGTGAACTTCTTCACTCTCTTATTGGCCTATAATCTGGAGTTCATAAATCAAAGCTTGATTTCCAACATCAGTTTCAGCCTGTGAGGCATAGAAACTGGGGACATGAGAAATACTCAAGTGGTAAAGGTAAAGGTGATCTGATGGGAGATAATAAGGAGGGATGTGAAACCAACAGTTATTGAGGAGTTTCCGATACCCTCGACACAAAGGGAAATAATTCGATTTCTTGGCATGAGTGGATTTGAGAGAACGTTTGTGCAAACATTTTGTCGCATGGTTTCTCCACTGATGGACTTGCTGAAGAAACATCGAAAATTTCAGTGGACAGCGGACTTTCAACAGGCATTTGACTGCCTGAAAGCCATGATAACCTGCACTGCTGTGTTGGAGATTTACAAGGGACTCTGTGATCAGATTGAACTAAAGTATCTGAATTTAACGAGAAATGTAGAGAAATGGATGGATCAAGCAGAGACCTACTTGTTCAAAGAGACTGTCAATCAAGAGGGATTCCAATTGGAGGGAAAAAAAGAAATGTACTATATTATTATACCTGTTTGCGTGTGTTGTTTTTTGAAACAAAACAGTATATTTACTGTGTGCATTTCTTAAAGGACAGTGAAAAGGTGAAAAATGAAACCATCTTGAAGTTGATGGTTTATTTTTTTTGCTTGGGGGAGGTGTCATGTGACTGTACCTTTAAGAAATGTGTGTTTATAAATGGGTGTTTATATAAATATCTGTAGTGAGAGTACCTTTAAGAAATGGGTGTTTATTACTGCAGTGATGTCAGAGAGTGGGTGGAGCTGGGCTGCCTGTCAGCATTTTACTTTCACTTTAGCCTTTTTGCTGCAGGGTGGGTTTGGTTTCATTTTAGTTTTGGAGAAGCTGCAATCACAGCAGGGTGCGTATGAATCTCTGCAAGCTTATGAATGTCCATTTGCTGATTTCAACGTGGTAACTTCTCAGTAGTGAAGTTAAGCCTGATGTCTTTCTGTTGAAAGGTGTTTTTAAGTCTTAAGTGGATGTTAAAAGAAAAAGAAAAATTACTTAGTGTTGTCTTCTCTGGTGATTGTATTTCAATTAATGGTTGCTAAGTTGTTCACTATATGTTTTAAAAAGATGAACTTGAGTTCACAGAATAAACATTGTTTTGCTTTAAAAAATACTTTTCCATTTCTGCTGTACCACACCTGTATAGTGGGACGTGTGCTCCCCATACCACAATCTATTAAATGTTGTGAGTCAGGTAAACTCCATGATACACTTTGTGGTTCTCTAAAGCCTGGCCCATAACAGTATGGACATTCTTATGTCTGTGACTGAAGTTTAAAAGTGTTCGCTAAGGCATTGGTGGAATCAACCACTTTTCACTGGAACCTTCAATTGATTCTCCTTAGACATCTCGTCAGTTGCAATCATCGCCAGGGAGTCAGGTTGATGGGGCAGATCCAGCAGAAATCAATCAGCAACTAACCCAAAAGTGGTTAATGGTTTCTTTGCATGGCACTGATGATTGGTCCTCCCTAATGTTCAACAATGTGAGGTTCTGAGAAGAGTGGTACAGTCAAAAATGGCAACACTAGCATCAAATCAGTTATATATGCTGGCTGATGGCACAATTTGCCTTCACTTCATACTTCTGGCGCCCATTCCCAGCATCTGTGCCTTCACCCTCACCAAAATGTTCTGGCACAAGCGGCATTGGGGGTGCACCTCACATGACACAGATGGGCAGCACGGTAGCATTGTGGATAGCACAATCGTTTCACAGCTCCAGGGTCCCAGGTTCAATTCCGACTTGGGTCACTGTCTGTGCGGAGTCTGCACATCCTCCCCGTGTGTGCGTGGGTTTCCTCCAGGTACTCCGGTTTCCTCCCACAGTCCAAAGATGTGCAAGTTAGGTGGATTGGACATGATAAATTGCCCTTAGTGTCCAAAATTGCCCTTAGTGTTGGGTGGGGTTACTGGGTTATGGGTATAGGGTGGAGGTGTTAACCTTGGATAGGGTGCTCTTTCCAGGAGCTGGTGCAGACTCGATGAGCTGAATGGCCTCCTTCTGCTCTGTAAATTCTATGATCTATGATCTATGCCATTTTGCAATCAAAATGGCACCTGCATCACAGAAAATACAGGCAATATGGAAGTGAATTTTGCAACTGCATGGATAACTTGGGCTTCACCATTTATTTGGAGGCAAGAATAACCTCCTTTAAATGATTTTCACTGTAACGACTGTTGTGTTTTGCTTCTTCATATAGCATAAGCTGCTTCCTTGATGTATACTTTGGCAAAGGACCAGAATCTCGAACATCTTGCCTGGGTGCTGTTGCTGTTTGTCACGGATTTGTTGAGTTGAACTATAGGGATTCAACAGGTCACTCACTGGTACTATGTTGTGTTATGCGTCTTCATGCAGCATAAGCTGCTTCTTTGATGTATACTCTGACAAAGGAAGGTTCAGACTTGGAGATAGATTTAACACATTTATTGAACAGTTAACAATTCTCCTACTTGGGTTCGACTCTCCTTTGAATCTTACTATAGTAACTCAATCTAACTAACCTGTCTGCTCTAATCCATGTGTGGGTGTGATGCTTCCATCTGCTCCTGTGTCTCTCACTGAGTGTCGCCTGTGGAAAACAAAAAGAGCATGTGTGCCCTGTCCTTTTATATGGGTAGCCCCCTTGTGGTAGTGGCACCTCTGGGTGTTCCTTGAAAGCCCATTGGTTGTGTCCTATCTTACTGACCTATTGGTTGAATATCTGTATGTCATGATGTCTCTGGTGCTCCCTCTAATGTTTATTTAGACTTAGTGTATTTACATTAACCCCTTGTGTACTTACAGTGATGCATATCACCACAACAACTAGCTTTCCAGATTTTCGAATAGTCACATCTGTTCTTCACAGTTAATGACACATGTAAATATGTGATAGCGCCTGCTTATAATGATCAAGTTCGAACAGTCAGATGGCGCCGGAGCATGGCAACTCTCTGTGAGCTCTCCCTAACAGATCCACTTTTTACTTAACGTACAATCGTTCTAATCTTTTAAAATTTAATTGTAAGACTACATTGTGTACCTTCTGTTGCCCTGTTATGTATTTTCTTATTTCCTTTTCTTCCTATGTACTTAATGATCTGTTAAGCTGCTTGCAGAAAAATATTTTTCACTGTATCTTGGTACACGTGACAATCAACAAAGCAAAGAACGAATGCCACCTTAAGCGCTGAAGGATAGTGTAAATTCCATTGTGGGGTTCCAACCACAGTTAAATGGCTTTAGGCTTTTTTAATGTAAATAATATATAAAGTCAAATTGAAGAAACATCTCACAGCAACAAGATTTAAATCCCAGACTATTTATTGCACAGTGATGCTATTTGGTGAACTAAACCCTGACAGCTAATTATGTTGTTTTTGATACATATATTTTCTAAGGTCCTTAAGGAGTTCCTATTGCATTAGATCATTATCTCTACTTTCCCAATAACTGTGCTGGCTGCTACTAGCAATGTATAGCAAGGTAGATTATAAGTGCAAACTGTATTTTCCAGTATTATTTTCCCAATGAAATGTTCTAGACAAAAGAGGACAGAAATGTTTATCCGACAAAGAAATAATCTGTTTGATCAACTAGCATTGGTTTGTAAGAAAATGAAAAGAACTCTCAATATTCTCCATTATTGAATCATTGCCAGTACATTTCTTTCTGCCCTAAAATGGTCAGCTGGTCTAAAACTGACCTTTGTACATTCTGAGTACTTGTTTCAAAATATCCCCGGACAACATAAAATCCATGTTGTTCTTAAATCTACAACATGTCAGTTCTGATGCAATTGAGGCTGGCAACATTAAACTCACTCACAACTGCTACATTATGCTTACTTGGCACTTGCAAACACCTGAGGTTGCGATGGGACAAGTCTCTGCAAATTACGGCCAAAATCATGAAGACGTGGTGTGTGGCAGTTACCTCCTTTACCAAACAGTTATTGATATGTGTTTAATTTACGCAATTTAATTTTTCAAAGAATCCCAGCAGACTAATAAAGCATTGCAAGATTTGCATTATTGGGAGGGGAGGCCATTGGACCTCTCTATTGGGGCCGCCCTCTCAAAGTGGTTGCAGTGGGATTCAGAATGAAATCACGTGCTCTCCCCGCCATGCTGTTTTAATGTTAGCAGAATAGTTTGAAGGACATGCAGCTGCCAATCAGGACAGCTATTGATGAGTGTGATTCCATTAGGTAGAAATTTGTCTTATAACTCAGGGTTGCTGATCGCAAAGCAACAACAATACCCATTGATTTTCTTCAATTCTTTTGAAAAACTTAATTCATTTAATGTTTTTTTTCTTAATTTAGAGTACCCAATTCATTTTTCCAATTAAGGGGCAATTTAGTGTTGCAAATCTACCTACCCCATACGTCTTTGGGTTGTGGGGGGCAAACCCACGCAAACATGGGGAGAATGTGCAAACTCCACACCACATTGACCCAGAGCCGGGATCGAACATGGGACCTCTGCGTGAATCGCGCCATGCGGCCCCGACGCCAGGACGCAATTCTCCGCAGAGCAGAGAATCGGCGTCATTCATACCAGCGTGGTCGGCGCGCCGCCGGTCGGGGTATGCGCTGACTGTCCAGCCCGGGCCAGCACTAGCCGGTGTGCCGATTCTCTGGCCCGGATGGGCCGAGCGGCCGTCACAAAAAATCCGAGTCCCGCTGGCGCCGTTCGAACATCCTCTGAGCCGGTGGGACCTCGACGTTGAAGGGTCCAACCCGGGCGGGGGGGGTCTCCATACTGGCCTAGCCCACAATCCGGGCCCATCGATCGGCAGGTCGGCCTCTCTGGCTGGGGGCCTCCTTTCCTCCGCGCCGCTTCCTATAGCCCTGCACCATTTGGCGTCGGGGCCGGCGCTGGGTAGAAGGCCACTGCGCATGCGCTAGTTACCGCCGGCCGAGCTGCGCATGCGTGGACCCCGCGGCGCCGGGCTTCATGCCGGGATCGGCAGCTGGAGTGGCGTGGGCTGCACCAGCGCGGTACTAGCCCCCTGTCGGCCGGAGAATGGGGGCCTGGAATGGGCGCCGACGCCGGAGTAAAACAGTCCCGCTTTTACGTCGGTGTCGACACTTAGCCGCCCGATGAGAGAAACCCGCCCAAGAAATTTAAAACTAAGGGCTGGATTCTTCTGCTCCGCCCGCTGCAAGAACGCCACAGGAAAATCGCGGACATTGGAGAAATCCATTGATCTCGGGTGGGATTCTCCGGTCGCGGCTAGAAATCCCGCCCTATATCTACACCTGAAGGGAGAATCCATAATTATGAGGAAAGTAAATTACTCTTCTACTGGAAGAGACAGGGTTGATTCAATCTGGTGCAATTTCTGAGTTTGGACAGAGACAATAGGTGAAGAATACGAAAGTATTCAAGGGAGTGCAGAAAAAATTCATGAAAATATTCCCGGGGGCGGGGGGGGGGGGGGGAAACACGCGGTGGGGGGGGGGGGGGTGGCTTCAGCCATACAGATAGATTGGAGAAGTTAGGACTGTTTTTCCGAGAGAAGAGATGGTTGAGAGGTGATTTGGCAAGGGTATTCAAAATCAAGAGGGGTCTGCATAGAGTAGATGGAAGGAAATTGGTGGAAAGCTCAAGAGCCAAAGGGTCAAAGGTCTTAAGGTAATTGGCAAAAGAAGCAATGCCAATGCAGTAGTGAAAATCTGGAAAATACTGCTTGTAAAGTGTGATGGACGTAGACTCAATTGGAACTTTCAGAAAGTAATCAGATCATTATCTGATAAGGAAATGTTTACAGGGCTATGGATTGGAATTGATGGGATTTGTTTATTGTCACATGTACCGAGGTTCAGTAAAAAGTATTTTTCCAATTAAGGGGCAATTTAGTGATCATTTAGTACATGGAAAGAAAATATGTAATAGGGCAACGCAAAGTGCACAATGTAACTACATTGACACAGACATCGGGTGAAGCATACAGGAGTACAGTATTAATCAGGTCAATCCATAAGAGGGTCGTTCAGAAGTCAGGTGACAGCGGGGAAGAAGCTGTTTTTGAATCTGTTTGTGTGTGTTCTCAGACTTTTGTATCTCCTGCCCGATGGAAGAAGTTGGAAGAGTGAGTAAGCTGGGTGGGAAGGGTTTTTGATTATGCTGCCCGCTTTCCCCAGGCAGCGGGTGGTGTGGATCGAGTCAATGGATGGGAGGCGGGTTTGTGTGATGAACTGGGCTGTCTTCACAACTTTGAAGTTTCTTGCGGCCTAGGGAAGAGCAGCTACCATACCAGGCTGTGATGCAGCCAGATAGGATGCTTTCTATAGTGCACCTGTAAACGTTAGTAAGAGTTAATGTGGACATGCTGAATTTCCTTAGTTTCCTGAAGAAGTATAGGCGCTGTTGTGCTTTCTTGGTCGTAGCATCGATGTGGGTGGACCAGGCAGATTTTTGGTGATGCACATGCCTCGGAATTTGAAGCTGTCAACCATCTCCACCTTGACCCATTGATGCAGACACTTTGCTTCCTGAAGTCAATCACCAGCTGTTTAGTTTTGCTGGCAATGAGGGAGAGATTGTTGTTGTTACACCACCCCACTAGGTTTTCTATCTGCCTGAGGAACAGACGGGGGAGTGGTACGAGATCAGTTGTTTCTTCAGAGGCCCAACATAGACATGACCGGCCAAATGGATTCTTCCTGAGCTATAATTGTTCTACGATTCTATTCTTTGAGTCTATGATTACTCTGGTTGGAAAATCAATGATAAAAGACCTTTAAGTTAAAAATGTTACTCAAGGAGTAAAATAAAGAGTTAGGAAAATGCCTTAATTCACAGGTCAATGGAGCATATATCTGTACTGTTTTCCTCGGTCTGAACCACAGTTTCGCGTCCACTCACCCCTGAATTTTCACTAGCATCAAGTTCCCAGTTAAAATGTCTTGACTCTGCTCCCTGTTCACTCTACTATGCTCGTGACTTGAACTGTTCCAGAGTAGCATGTTCACTTTTTAAATGTAAACTTTTAGAAATCAACTCTAAACTATGTCAAAAAATATAATCTTGGTTCATAGTTTAAATGTAACTATCGAAAATCACTTCATACTATTGAAGTTTAAGAACACAAAAAGTAAGTAATCTAACCTCTAACATTGGAACAATGGTAGAATCCATTTTTAAGGTGTTGTAGCAGGAAAGTTAGAAAATCATTATTCAATCAGTCAGAGCCAACGTGGCTTTGTGAAGAGTTCTTTGAAGATGTAAAAATCAGGGTGGAGAAAAGGGAACCAGCAGAATTGGTGTATTTGGATTTGCACAAGTTATTTAATGCAGTGCTACAAAAAGGTTACTGCACAAAATAAGAGCTCATGGTGATGGGGGTAACATAATGATTTACCATCAACATTAATGACTTTGTTGAAAGGACCAACCGAACTGCAGCCAAATTTAAAGACGATGCAAAGATATAACATAAGACGTCATTATGATGGAGACATGAACCACAGAATTATGCCTGAAATATTGAATGTTAAAAGAAGACCTGAGTCATATATTTTAAAATGGACCCAAAGCATTGGCTGCGAATGTACAGTCAGCCATTGACTGGAATGGTGGCAGGGTGATTCTCCAAGGAACAATTAAATCCCTCCCTTTTTCCAGAGAAGGTGGTTGAAAAACCATCCAAATACTGATTACTATCTCCAGTAAGGGCAAAGGAACATAATAGCCATCGTATCTCGAGATCCTGTAACTGCTTTCATCTCCGGCCAAGACGTGTATAACGGCCATCTTATCTGAAAATATCAGTATGTGATGCCTCAGCGGATCATTGGATTCTAGTTTTCACTTGGAGCACACAAAGAAGGGAATAAAAGCTCGCTGAAAGAGTTGCCCCTGTGTCTGGCCTATCTGCCTGTCCTGTGAGGATAAGCAGCTGGAGGTTTTCCATACTGAAGGTGCGTGACACAGTAACAGAGTAGGAACTTAGTAAAATAAAATCTATCCCCCTTACAATTGAATCCCCTATAACTATTGCATTCCCACACTTTTTATTCCTCCTCTATGCTGCAGAACCAACAATGGTGCAGCAAATTTGGTTGTTACTGGTTTCCCTTGAGCCACCATTCTCCATAACAGCATCCAAAGCGATTTATCTGTTTTGCAAGGGAAAGGCCACAGGCCCTTCCTGTATGTGGACTCTTGCAGCTAAACAATAATGTTTAGCTAAACAATAATGTTAGCAATATTAAAATAATAGGCACAAGGGATGGCCTACAGTTTTTTTGATTTCTCACCTATTTAACCAGTCTTTTTCCTCCAATCTAAAGTACAGCTTGGGAGAGAGTGAGATAAAAGCAAATTACTGTGGATACTGGAATCCGAAACAAGAACCGAAAATGCTGGAAAGTCTCAGCATGTCCAAGAGCATCTGTGAACAGCGAAGGGAACTAACACTTCTGCTTGTCATCCAGTCTTGAAACATTACAAGATGCTCTGCAGTAACTCAGCAAGGTTCCTTAGACAACACCTTCCAAACCCACGACCACTACAAACTAGAAGGACAAGAGCAGCAGATAACTGGGAATCCCACCACCGAGATGTTCCCCTCAAAGTCAGTCACCACCCTGACTTGGAAATATGTTGTCGTTCCTTCACTGTCACTGGACAACATCCTCGAACTCCCTCCCAGCAGGTGTACCTACACCTGAAGGACTGCAACGGTTCAAGAAGGCAACTCACCACCACCTTTTGAAGAAAAACTAGGGATGGGCAATAAATGCTGGCCTAACCAGCCACACCCATATCTCATAAATGAATAAAAAAAATATCTATGTTCTCTCTCCACAGATGCTGCCAGTCTTGCTGAGATTTTCCAGCATTTGCTGTTTTCGTTTGAGCTGGATTCTTCGATTCTGGGGCTATGTCCCCACACCGGCATGGGAGCAGTGGCGTTTTACACCAGAAAAACTGCCGCGAAACAGCCACCGATTCCCCGTTTCCCTGGGGGCTGGAAGGACGGCAGCGTAGAGCATCCGGCTCTAGCTGCCGATATGTCCCGGAGAATTGCCGAGTCCATGGCCGCGCACAGAAGCCGCTCGTGGACCCGGCCCACAAAATAGTGCCCCCCCCCCCATTGGCCGGCTCGCGCACCCCGGACTTCCCCCCCCCCGAAAAAGTGCCCCCAGCCCCGAATAATGTCCCCCCCCCCCACCCGCCTGCGGATTGGCCCTCCCCCAACTGTGGCGGCGCTGGACTGAGTCCGTAGCTGGCTCGCCGTGTTCCCGACGGGTGAGATCACACATGTCCCATGCCATTGGGAACTCGGCCAGTCGGGGATGGAGCATCGGGGGGCAGGACTCAGGCAATGTCTTGAGGAAGTTGATACGTGGCGTGTAGTACCCCACTTTGGAGGGGGCGGAGCATCGCAATTTGGTCGGGAACTCGGATTCTCCGGCCATTCACCGAACACGATTTCGGCGTCAGCGACGGGAGAATCCAGCCCCTTATCCATGGATCATAGGCCTGAACTAATTATCAGTTGGTTTTGTGCACAGACAGACAATTGTAAACAAGTGTTATGTGTTTCTTCAACAAATGCTTTGATAAGTTTTGTAGTGTAACCAACACACCATTGTGGCATTTGGTGCAACATGCATGTGTTGTTTACACCTGGAGTCTGCGCAGTATAATCCAGATATCACTAAAATAAGCAGTCTGGGTTTGAATTTCAGTGCAAAGTGGAGTATGGTAAATATACATCAAAAGCTACAAAGTTTGTTGAAATTAATAAGAAATAATTAAAAAGGCACTCCCCATTATACCTACTCTGTTGGCAAGCATAATCTTACACACTAGACTAGACCATGCATATGGAATGAGGTTGTCTTTCCCAGAGATTATTGAAAATATTTGCAGCAGTGCACACAGAGAACCTTCTGCAGCACATTTTGTTCCCTAGACTGGTAATGTATCAGCTTCTATGATTTAACCCCACCAAAGAAACTCCACAGGAACAGGTTGATCTTCTTCACTAATGGAAAAATACTCCGAACCCAGAAAGTTCAAGAAATAAATTGCAATCTAATCACTCACTGGTCAAAAATCATATCGCAATTTATAGACTGTGTGCTGATATCAATCAATCACAGTCAAAAGCAGCATTGGCCTTCAGGCAACAGTTAAGTGATAGCATTTTGTTAAGTAATTTTGTTGAAATCTTGTGGTGCGCCATTTTCTGGGAAATAACAGAGCAGCAATTTAAATGAATCACTGCTCCTGTAGTTAAACTAGGCACTTAATAAGCAGTTATTAGGTTGTTGACAAACATACATGCTTTATTGCAAGTGTAGGAGGAATAACATATAACAGCCATAAGCAGGAAGAAGGCGTGGGTGGATAAGGAGAAAAAGGAATGACATAATAGAAGCGGAGGTGAGAATTCTTCTGGGAAACACTATCAAGGCCGTTTCAGCCACTGACTGTCAATACAGGCACGCAACCCAGATGCCTGTCGTGAGACTGAAGATTGACGAGACTAGAATGGCTAATTAGTCAGCCTCAAACTATTTCAGTTTAATTTCTGAGTAACTTCTTGCCTTACACACAGAATAATGAGTTTTTGTTTGTAGTGTGGGTTTGAAGTTGCTCTGCAATTGATCAATTTCACCTTTGTGTTACAAATACATGGGGCGGAGTACAGAAATGTTAATCATAATCAATTAAAGCCAAGGGAAAAAGCAATTCAATGAACTTGCTGTGATGAAAAATGTTCGTATTAACCTTTGTGAGTTGACACAAATGAAATAATTTTTTTTTTAACATGGATCATTGGGTCTGATACTTTACAGAATCCCCTTAGGTTGGTTGCCCGATCTTTCAGCAGTATAGTTAAACCCCTGTTCTGGAATATAAGCTTGGTTGAAATCGTATTATGTTTGTTATAAAAGCTCCTGTCATGATATTTGATAATAAAATAGTATGGAATTCAGAATTATTACAATAAAACAGATCACCCATGGCACTTCTCCCAATAAATCAAATGATGTCCTGTATTCCAGATTTCTCATCCACGAACCACGACTGAGCAGGAAATCCGTGTTCTGTTAATGACTGCCAAGATGGATCTGTGTCATAGCTAGCCTGTGCCTTTTGAGGCAACTGATTCTAAGAGTTCTAAGTAGCCTTCGCCAGAGACTAATCTGTGTTATTGCTGTTGTGGTGAGGGAGGCTTTGAAGATTTGAGGGTGCTTGTAAATTTCAGACTCCAGATAAGAGGGAAAAAATTAGATAAATGAATTTCCTTATACTTTTAGAACTTTTAAGTATCATTTAATATGTGATCAATACTCTCCAAACCTTTACATAGCATAATAGATCACTGTAATTTCGCTCATGAATAGTCCAGAGCACCACACACAAAGCTCATCCTTTTAAAGATAATGGGCGTGATTATGCGGGTCCGTTAGCCATGGGCACAAATCCCATTATGGCCGCTAAATCTCACGCGAGGGCCACAGTGGGTTTGAGCCCTTCCCTGCCCCTCAGCAGTGCCATCATCAGCGTGAACCTGATTCGTATGAATTTAAATCATAAAGTCACCATAGTCCCAGATGACCATAGGTGCTTTCCCCTTTGAGAGGGAGAGCTGACTGGTGGCGATTTAACTTGAGGATCACCACGCCTCAGGTGAGGGGCAAGGTTGAGAGGTCAGCGCCTTCATTAATAACCACAGCTGGGAATTGAACCCACTCTGATGGCCTTTCTCTGCATCACAAGCCAGTTGTCCAGCCAACTGAGCTAAATTGGCCACTTAAATCAAATTGAAAAGCTTTACACGCAGATTTTTCAAACTGTGGGTGGCTGGCGGGTGTCGGGAGGGCTGCGCAGTAATCGGTTGCGTCGTTCCTGATCACGGGAGAATCGGCGAATGGCTGCAACCGGCTTTTAAATTGTGTATGTCTTCCACAACCAGCTTTAAATGTTGATGATGCAGTCTTCCCACCAGAGGCAGCGGCAGAAAGCAGGACATACACACAGCACATAAACTGATGTCATGTATCCTGTACATCTGTATTTTCGGTGTGAAATCATTGAGGATAGATTCCTCCATTTTCTAACTGCGAGCAAGCAAGCAACAGGACTGTGAAGAGCTGAAGATGGATTGTTTTGTTATGAGGATGAGAGGACCAGGGACACAACAGGCCAGGGCCTCACAACTGAATCTGCTGGTGAGAGCTGCACAAGAGCATCCACGGCAGGGCAAAGCAGTGCTAGTGTAAGCTGTTTCCAGAGCTCCAGGGCGTCTGGTGTACAGCCTACTAATAAAAAACTGAAATCAGAAACAAAGTAGTATAAAGATGATTTCTTGTTAATTGTGCCAGTGCAAATCAGGTTGCAAAGCCCATGTGTGTTATATGCAGAAAGTACTGGCAAATGAGAGTTTTAAACCCTCAAACTGCAAAGACATCTGAAGATTAAGCATGGCAAGTTTGAGGCTTGATTTTTTTCAAAGGTTGGATAAGAAGTTGAACGTCAACTGAAGTCCTTAGCAGAATTGTAACATTGAATGACAAAGCACGTGAGATTGTGAGGACCAAGCAGGCTCACCTGTCACATTAAAGGTAGGCAAAAATGATGTGTTGCAAAGGTTGGCTGGCGTGGATCGCAAAGATCAGCTGGCGTAATGGTCAGCCGGCATAGGTTGTGAAGGTCAGCCTGCGTGGGTCCTGAAGATTGTCCAGCTTGAGTCCTGAAGGTCGGCCAGTTTGTAAAAGTGGGTCCCTGGGAAAAAAGTTTCAAAAACACTGCTTTACACCAAAGTGTGCGGTCCCGTGGACTGCTCCCCCACCCAATGGCAGCGTGATGTCAAGTCAGCGCAAATCACTACTGATTTTGGAAAACAAAAACCAGTTGTGATGACCAGGCCAGGGGTGTGGAGGTGTCTGGAGGCCCTCAGGTTGAGGGACGAGGCTGGGTTCTGTCCCCTGGCAGCCTGGAGGTTCCCCTAGCACTGCTAGGGGGCACTCAAGTGGGCACTGAGGTGGATAATGAGGTGGGAAATGAGGGCACTGCTCAGGGGACAATGCACCTTCATTGGGGGAGGGAAGTTTCCCTTATGTGTGGTGGGGGGGAGAGGGGTGAGAGTGCCCCCTGATCAGTCGATGGTGGGGGGATTGCCCCAAAGCCTGTGGGGGTGGGTTGGGGCTCCTCCATGGCCGTGGGGGGTTGGGAGTAGTTTATTTTTTTTACAGATCGGGACACCCTTTAAAGATAGTGCGCCTCATGCCCCTCCCCGCCAGATTGACAGCAACCGACGCCCACCGATTTATTTTGGCAATGCCAGACGATAAGGTCAGAAAACGTGGCTGAGTTTTTGGATAGAAACACACCGGGTTTCAGTCAGAACCGAACACTGACATTTTTATTGAAAATTCTGCCCAATAGTTCTGGATAGGCAAATCCTGGAATAGAAGCTGGTGCACTTCTGAGGTCATTCATCAGAAAGCACAGCTACTTGTAAATTTCAGGCTGCAGATCAGTAACTGTCTTCCCTTTCATATATTTTGCACCTGTATCAATGTAGAACAGATGCAAATTCAACTTCTATTTATATAGTACCAATTTTGTCTTGGTGGTATTATTGAAGATGTTTCTGGGCAAAAGGTCAGGGGTTCAAATCCAAGACTGAGATGAATGCAAAATCTAGACTGAAGCTTCAATTTGATATTGAGAAAATGCTGAGTGTTGGGTGGAATGTTAAATCAAGGTCTGTCTGCCTGTTTAAATGGATGTAGAAGATTCCATGGTATAATTTATGAGAGCAGGAGTTCTTTCTGTGCCTGGCCATCATTTATTCCTTGAATAACGTCACCACAGCAAATTAATTGGTCCTCTCTTTCAATGTTGTTTTATGAGACATTGCAAATCGTCTGCTGTTGTTCCCTACACTATAACAGTCACTGCACTTGAAACATCTTTCATTGCCTGTGAAGCACCCAGGACATGGAAACTGCTGCATAAATGTAAGCTCCTTCTTTATCTTTAGCATTGCTTATTGTGAGTGAAAGATAATCTTTTTATCATGATTGAACAATTAATTTAGCCAATCATATCTTTTGTTACAAATGATGAGGTAACAGAAATGGTTGATCAGGTTAGTGCAGTTGACACTGCATGTGGAATTTCAAAAGTCATCCGACAAGATGCCACCTAGCCTGATAAGATGGTGAATGCCCATGGAATTATGGGGAAAGGGGCAGCATGGATATGGAAATGGTTCAGTTACAGGAAGCAGAGGGCAGCCATGTTGGTTTGCTGTACGAGAGCAAGATACTGCAGGTGCTGGTATTCTGAAATAAAGATAGGCAATGTTGGAAATATTCAGCAGGTCTGGGAGCATTCCCAAAGAGAAAGAAACAAAAGCTAATGTTTCAGGGCAATGTTTTTTTTAAATCAGCAACCTTGTTCCTCAAGGATCAGTTTTGGATTCCAAGCTCTTTCAAATTTTATGAAGCAAGTTAGACACGGGTGTAGGGAACAACATTATAAAGTTTGGAGGTGTTACAAATCTTGACAACATAGCAGATGGTGATGAGGGTCGTTGTAGACTTCAGGATGACATAACCAGGATGTTTAGTTTGGCAGCAACCTGGCAGATGGAGTCCTATGCAGAAAAGTGTGGAATGGTCACTTTGGGAAGATTAATATGGAAATACAGTTTTTAAAACATTGTTCAGGAGATGTGGGTGTCATTGGTAATGCCAGTGTATATTGCCCATCTTTAATTATCCCCTTGAGAAACAGGTGGCAAGACAGCTGCTGTAATTGTGCTGTTATGTGGGTAGCATAGTGGTTAGCATTGTTGCTTCACAGCGTCGGGTTCGATTCCTGACTTGGGTCACTGTCTGTGCAGAGTCTGCACGTTCTCCCTGTGTGTATGTGGGTTTCCTCCAGGTGCTCCGGTTTCCTCCCACAGGGTAGCATGGTGGTTAGCATAAATGCTTCACAGCTCCAGGGTCCCAGGTTCGATTCCCGGCTGGGTCACTGTCTGTGTGGAGTCTGCACGTCCTCCCCCTGTGTGCGTGGGTTTCTTCCGGGTGCTCCGGTTTCCTCCCACAGTCCAAAGATGTGCGGGTTAGGTGGATTGGCCATGCTAAATTGCCCGTAGTGTCCTAATAAAAGTAAGGTTAAGGGGGGGGTTGTTGGGGTACGGGTATAGGGTGGATACGTGGGTTTGAGTAGGGTGATCATGGCTCGGCACAACATCGAGGGCCGACGGGCCTGTTCTGTGCTGTACTGTTTAAAAAAAAAAGTCCAGAAAGACGTGCTGTTAGGTCATTTGGATATTCAGAATTCTCCATCAGTGTACCCGAACAGGTGCCGGAATGTGGCGACTAGGGGCTTTTCACAGTAACTTCATTGCAGTATTAATGTAAGCCTACTTGTGACAATAAAGATTATTATCATTATTATTATTACGTATGGAGTTCTGGAGTTGTGATCCAATAAAGACCGGATGGTGTGTGATTTGAAGTGGAGCTCGATGGGTGTTCCCATGCGTCTGCTGCCCTTGTTCTTTTAGGTGATATCGGCTGTTTACTTGGAAGGTGCTGTCGACTTGGTGAGGGCTACAATGTATTTTGTGGATGGTATGTAATACAGTCATGGTGTGCCAGCAGTCGGCAAGCTGAATTTCTTAGTTGGTGGATGGAATGCCAATCTGGCGAGCTGCTTTATTCGAGATGGTGTTGAGTTTTGTTTAATGTTGCTGGAGCTGCACTTATCCAGGTAATTGTAGAGTATTTTATGACACTCTTGACATGCACCTTTTGTAGTGATGGAAAGCTTTAGGGAGCCGGAAGCTGGCAACTGTGATGGCAGAGACTTCTGGAGGAGGCCGAGATGGATGAACCACTCGGCACCTCTGGCTGAAGTTGTTGAAGATGTTGGAGGCATGCCTCTTTGTGGTGGCCGCACGAGGAGGTGTTGTGGTGAGGGCATTCGTGTTGGCTTTAGGAACTTGCTGAAGGCATTGGTTTTGACCTCTAGATTCTGCGCAGACCACTTGCTCCCAGTCCTGGATGCTGCAGTTAGAAACCTCCTATGCCTGCAGTATGACAGGGAGATTGAACAGAGGCAAAACACAGGAGGACAAGCTGTTCGCCTCAGGAGGAGTAGATGGGGAAAGAAGGGGCTTATGGTCTTATAGACGGATTTTTACTCTGCAAGGGTATCAAGGGTTCTGGGGATAAGGCGAGAAAGTGCAGTTGAGGAATTTTTCAGATCAGCCATGATCCCGTTGAATGGCGGAACAGACTCGATGAGCCAAATGGCCTGCTTCTCCTCTTACATCTTATTGTCTTATGGGCTCTCAGCAGAAGGTCTAATCCACCAGAGTTTTCAGGGAGCATCTCACCTCACTTCACATAAACTGTGAGCAATGTGTGTGGAGAAAAGGCTTGTGGAAATCTGCAATCCCTTTGGGTCAGGCTGCAACCTCAGTGCAGAACCAGGATGGCGATTATGAATGTGATCGTGCCGAGGACTTTCTGCGAGTCTGGATCCTTCCAGGTTGGAGTATGAAATATCTGTAAGTCTCCCATTTTGCCACCCATTTTCTCTTTTAACCAGGAGATGGAAGTATATTGCGAGCAGAGAGAAGCAGACGGAGTGTACACATGGCTTGATCAGGGTGGCCAGATTCTTCATGGTGGAAGGTAGCACCAACTTCACACATGGCATTGAAATTCAGTGATATAGTACAAAGGCAAAGGGTTCCTCTGCTTGAATGTGCAGTTGATGTGAAATCATCGCAGGTAAAATGTATATTGCTACTTGGGTTTATAAATAGAAGCAAAAAGGTCAGGCTACAACTTTCTAAGTCACTGGTTCGGCCTCAGTTGAAATATTTCAGATAATTCTGAGCACCATATTTCAGGAACAACAACAATAACAAATTGCATTTGTAATAGAGGTCATAGAGGCCATAGAAGTTACAGTGCAGAAGGAGGCCGTTTGGCCCATCGAGTCTGCACCGACCCTTGGAAAGAGCATGTTACACAAGCCCAGGCCTCCACCCTATCCTCGTAACCCCACCTGACCTTTTTGGACACTGAGGGTAATTTATCAAGACCAATCCACCTAACCTGCACATCTTTGGACTGTGGGAGGAAACCAGAGCACCAGGAGGAAACCCACGCAGACACGGGGAGAACGTGCAGACTCTGCACAGACTCTGCACAGACAGTGACCTAAGCCAGGAATCAAATCTGGGACCCTGGAGCTGTAAAGCAACTGTGCTAACTGTGCTTCAATGCGGCCCAGAGAGTGCCTTTAACATAGTAAAATGTTCGAAAGCACTTCACAGGAGTGTTGTCAAAAAAATTTGACAGGAAGACATCTAAGGCAATAGAAGGAAAGATGATCAAAGACGTGGTCAAAGAGGTTGGTGGACCATCTTAAAGGAAGAAAAGAAAAGCAGAGAGCTGGTGAGGGAATTCCAGATTTTAGGATCTAGCCAGCTGAAGATATGGCCAACAATGGCGGAACAATTAAAATCTGGAATGCTCAAGAGGCTAGGGAAGAGAGGTTGGAGATGAAGAACACAAAGGCCTCAGAAAGGGCACAGAGAAGGTTTGCCATGATATTATCAGGAATGGGGTTCTTCGGTTTGGAGGAAATGTTAGAAAAATCAGGACCATTCTCCTTTAAACAGAAAATGTTAAGAATTAACCTAAAAGAGGCTTTTAAGATGATGAAATGTTTTGATAGAAAGGGTGAAGAAAATCCATTCCCATTTGCAGGAATTCAGGGCGCGATTCTCCGCAAATGCGGAGAGTCATAAAGGCTGCCGTGAAACTGGCCGTGTTTCACGGCAGCCTCCGCGCCCCCTCCCGGGACCCGATTCTCCTCCCCGGTCGGGGCTAGCAGCGCGGCCCTGTAAAGAACGGTATCGCGGGCTTAGCGACCGTCGCTAAGCCTGCGCGCCAAGCGTCACGGCGGCTGACGCGCACGATGACGTCAGCCCGCATGCGCGGGTTGGACGGCTCCAACCCGCGCATGCGCGGATGACGTCATCACGCATATGCGTCAAACCCACGCATGCGCGGGCTGTCATGCCCCTCAGCCGCCCCGCGGACTGACCCTGCGGGGCGGCGGAGGAACAAAGAGTGCGCGGGTATCGGACCCGCTGCCTGCGATCGGTGGGCACCGATCACGGGCCCATGCCACCCTTGGCACAGCCGTGGTGCGGCCGTGCCAATCGGTGCCATGGTTGTCCAGGACGCCACTTTGCGGCCGTTTTCACGAACGGTGAGAGCAGGTGTGTTTGCGTTCGTGAAAACGGCCGTAAAGGCCTGGGAACTCAGCCCATCGGCCAGGGGAGAATCGCTGTTCGCCGTAAGAAACGGTGAGCAGCGATTCGTGTCGTGGGGCGGCCGTGAAGGGGGGAGAATAGCGGGAGGTCGGGTAAAATGTCGGGAAAGCTCTCCCGCTATTCTCCGACCCGTCGTGGGCAGCAGAGAATCGCGCCCTCAGTACCAGAGATCATAGATTCAACATCACTGAGAAAAGATTACGATGGGAGATGAGGAGAGCTTTTTCACTCGAGTGTTTCGAGAACCTGGAAGGCTGCATTATTGAGTGAGAGAGTGGTGCAGCGGTAATGTTACCGTGCTAATCAGTCCTGAGGTCTGGGCCAATGATTGGGGTGTGGGTTCAAATCCCATTGTGGCTGATATTCAAATTCAATTGTACAAGCATTCACAAGAATTTGAGGATGAGGAACTAACTGAGTTACAGACATAAAATGGTGGCGTGAACCAAAGC
Organism: Scyliorhinus canicula; assembly: GCF_902713615.1. Classification (NCBI taxonomy): domain Eukaryota; kingdom Metazoa; phylum Chordata; class Chondrichthyes; order Carcharhiniformes; family Scyliorhinidae; genus Scyliorhinus; species Scyliorhinus canicula. The sequence goes on from NC_052155.1 coordinate 76,383,343, forward strand.
ACAACTGCTTTTTCAATTAGTTTAATGACCTTCTTTGCTGCACATTTTCCACATTTGAATTTATGACGGAATTTAATAGCCTCCCCCATGGCGAGTTTGGCATGGAGACATTTAATCAGAAAGGGTGGTAACAGCTGAAGGCCTCACCTTCTCCCCACCACTGCTTCAATTAAGTCTGTGAAAGGACAGCTGGGGCAACCTTCCGTCCCTACTGCCAACTGAAGACTTTAAGTGGGAAGTCAATACATACTTACAAGTCTCATCTGTCACCGCTGGTATTCACCTAGTGGCAGCAAGCCAACTCACCATGTGAGCATCAAAAAACAATCTTTGCATGGGTTCCCTACAGGCTCATGTAAGGGGGTCGCTTGGTGCCTGATTAAGGAACCTGGCATCAGGAAGACAGGGCCACTGAGAGCTAGCCTTGCCGTTGCTGCCAAACCCTACCTCCCTCTGCACCCACACTGAGACCAACCCCCCAGATCACCGCTGGATGTAATATCAGCAACTACCACCGTCTCACCAGTGGGCGGAATATTGAGCTCTCAGCCTCTGATTGGTCAGCAACACTTGGCGGGTCAGACCTCCGCTCCCGGTGTACACATACTAGGGGAGCGCCCGCCACTGCCCATTGATGTACCTGATTAGCACTTAATTGGGTGGAACTTTCCAAAAACTGGCAATACCATCTCTTGCCGGCTCTCCAGTCAACAAGCAAGACACTTGCTACCTGAGGAAGGAGCTTTGCTTCAAAAGCTAGTGATTCGAAACAAACCTGTTGGACTTTATCCTACCATTGTAAGACTTCTTACTGTACCTTCATTACATTTTTATTCATATCCAGAAACGGGTAACAAGCAAGATTACATTTCAAAATGTATTGAATGCTCCTAAAGTTAGGCTTAATTCATGGTAAATGTATGATTAGTAATCTCTGCCATGATAGCGGTTTGTGATATAAGTAAATGTTCAGTTTAGTTGCACGACAGTCTAACTTATAACATTTTGGCAAAAGAAAAATACAGCGGACGTTGGAAAATTGAAATAAAAACAGAAAATGCTTGGAAACAATCAGTAGGGTTTGACAGCACTAGAATTGATGACATTTACATTTATACATTCCTATTTTATTTGAAGAGCATGTATGGTGAAAGTAAAAGAGCTCACAGTCTACCTGAAGTTGCAGAATCTAGCCATGGGGTGGCATTGTGGAGTGCCCTCTGATCTGCTCCTTTGTGCTGGCTAGGTTTCGTTACAAAGTAAGTTTTAAAGTATGCAATTTACAACATTTTTAAAATACTTTTAACTTTGAAAAGTATAAATACTATTTATCATGCTAATATGTTCTGTGACATACGCTCAAGGTTTCCTCGCCCCTCTATGCTTGCTTAAATGAGCAGTGGGACTCTGAGCTGATAGTTACTTTTCCTTTTGTCTTTGCAACTCTCACTCCTGACACAGTTCTGGTCACCACACTATAAGAAGGACGTGATTGCACTGGAAAGGGAGCAAAGGAGATTTATCATTAACACGTTCCCAGGGCTCTTCAGTGATCAGAAACCATGATATCTCCAGTCTTGGCCAGGTGCACCTATTACTCAACAAATTATTATTTCTGCAGAAGTTGTTCCTTACATTAAGAAACTGGTCTGACTTGTCCACAACAGATGATTGTTCTGTTTCTGTGTCTGGAATGAATAAGATGGGCCGAATGGCCTCCTTCTGTGCAGAAACGTTTCTATGATTCTAACTAGAATTACTTTTTAAAGATGTTAATTTGTCAGAAATATTCTTGACAAACTCAAACTGAAAAAGTTGACGGATAGATTAAGTAACTTTGAACAGAACTATCTACATTTCCTTATAGAGAACATAGACCCACTAAATATGATCCACTACATAACATGGATTGCCAAATAATACTGAAAGACTGGTATAATATGGCCACTCCTGTGTATATTGCCACAAAGTCACCAATCAGGAGTAGCTATTAAACAAAGACTTCTCTTCAAGAACATAAAGACATTCTGTGAACAAAATAGATGGGACATATCTTCAGCCCAGTGTAATAATTGGTAGCTAATAATCTGAAAAAATCGAATCTTTTGTAGTATTCTGCTATTCCAAGAAATTATCGACTTTCAAGGCAATCTGAGGTAGAATTACACTTTTAGCTGTTACAGTTTCAAGATCCAACTTTATGTCTTGGCGACTCCCAAAGTGAGGTGGCAATGCACGGGGCTAGAAGTATGAGCCGCCTATTATGACAGTTCACACAGTGAGTGAGCCCTAACCAGCCACAATCTCCTGCAACCGCACCCCGCAAAGGATACATGAGCCCGTGAGATGGATTGACCAGCACACATGCAGGGATTGCCCGGATGGAGAGTGGAAAGTGATGCTAAAGACAGGAGTCAGACTTTGTCAAATGATGAGGAGCAGCAGAGCTCATCTCAAAACGAGTCATCATCATCCTCAGTCCTGTAACCAAGACCCGCTGATACTGTCAACCCTGGGCCAACACCTTGCAGTGATGCTGATAGGACCCTCGGAGAACAGAGGGGGAAGTCTGCTGTGGGAAGGGGTGGAAGGCAAAGGGGAAGGTGGAGTGAAGGAATGAGGGATAGGGATGGGGTAGCAGTTATGGGGAAGGTGGTTTCATTTTGAAGTAGAGGAATGGGTAGGGTTGCTGGAGAGGTGGGACAGGGCGGCAGAGTTGTCGTTGGCCATGCCTCTTAGCTGGCAACTCTGGATGTGATACGGTTGTCCTGTATGCGGTGACCCTAGATCACATGTTGGGTGGCCTGCCTTGCCAGCCCAAGCTCATGTCTGGATCGCCCTGAATACCCTTCTCATCCCCCTCATCAGATGATGCCTGCCGTTCCTCCTCCTCCAGCATGTCCTCCCTCTGCTGAGAAAACCTTGTTTGATTGGCTCCAAACGGCACACTGCATAAATAGTTAAATACATTTGGATTGGGCAAAGGCACATCCTCATGAAAAGCAAACTTAAACCTTTGTTGTGATTAACTGAGGAGGTTGAATAGAGCGGGGCCAGTTCACTCCTTCTCACCTGGTTGGAACAATTTAATTCCAAAGTAAAAGAGAATTGAGGTCTCAAGGATAGTTAATCAGTATTTCTACCTGGATATAAGGCCCATATAATTCACATTGCCATAGAAATGGGCCTTGAGAGAGGACGGGGATTTTCGAAAGATATTCTTGAAACTCACAGGCGAGATAGGCCGCCATGATCCGGGAGAAAGAGAGCGATTATCTAGGGGCTGGAATTCTCTGTGGTTCACCATGCAGGAATGCATTTGGGAGCTCTTTGAGTAACATAAAGATAGAGGCCAGAATTGGTTTGTCATTGTGATTCAATTTGCTTGCCGGCAGCGCACCCCCGCCAGGGATTTCATGGTGGCATGGGGTGATTAAGTGGGAAATCCCATTTGCAAGCAGCGGGAAGATAAAATCTTGTTGCCAGTGAATGGCACATAGCTGAGGGGCAGGCAGCTGGCAGACCAGAGAATCCACGCAGAGAGATTGATTATTGCAAGTACAGCAAAGGAAAGCTCAAATGTAAAATATTGATCTTTTGCTACTTTAGTCAGACCAAACTAACCAACCTCACCCCCCTGAAAAGATGCTGCTGCAGAATTCTGCAGTGTTATATGGCTGATGTTCCAATAGTGCTATAAATGATAGAGATACATAACCTTTTTGCACAACTGACTGCATTCTCACAATTTGGGATGAGATTATCAGTAGGATAGTGGCCAACACTGGTTAGACATATTCCTGGATATTTTATCATATGATTTTCACCTCCCCCCAGCTGTTCTAGCTATCACGTGTAGTCTAATAGTCTTTAATTTCTCATTGGAACTCCCACACCATTACCCCCAATGACCACCCCCTTATGGGACTCTTCCTACACCCCCAGATACCCCCCAGAGAACTCCCCACACCCCCCACTACCTCAAACTAGACTTACCCCAACCCAACAAGATCCCCCACCAACCTAACTACCCCCAACTTCTCCCTTGACCTGACCAGGCCTGAACATCATCTACTCCAAAACTGACCCCTCTTCTCCACTCCCATTCTCCAGGCCTGACCTGACCCAAGCCCCCTAAATCCTGCTTACCTTGTGCACTTACCTTCTCCCTCGCTTGTTAAAGTGGCTGGACCTTTAAATTTACCTGGTTTATGGCAACCATAGAAACGGGGGAATGTCGTCCGTATCCCCTTGGACGGAAGGCCATGTGAACTCATTGCTCCAAACAGATCCTGTCCAGCCTGTGTCTGAAAGTCAGCCGAGATAGGAGCAGTTGGATTTCAAGGTAAGTAACTAGGAGCGGGTGGAATGTGACTCAGTTACCATTCCACCAGAAGATACAGACCTAAACCTCCACCTGCTTTGCTTGCTAAGTGATATCTTTACCACTGAACTTTCCTCTTTCCTACATTTAAGGTAGATATCTCTTCATGGGCCATTGTATTCAAGAAACATATGACCCGCCAGTTTAAGATGTAGGGCAGCACGGTGGCGTATTGGTTAGCACTGCTGCCTCACAGCGCCGAGGACCCGAGTACGATCCCGGCCCCAGGTCACTGTCCATGTGGACTTTTCACATTCTCCCCCTTTCTGCCTGGTTCTCACCCCCACAACCCAAAAAGATGTGCAGGATAGGTGGATTGGCCATTATAAACTGCCCCTTAATTTTAAAAAAATCTTTAAAAAAACATATAGGGCGCGATTTAATGGCTGCATTGTGCTTAAATGAGAGTGCGATGAGGCTGTTAGGTCGTGGGAACGGCCAAAATTGAGAACCATGCCAGGCGCCAATCAGTTTGTGATCTAACAATCCCCCTCTCGTTGGCAAAATCAAGATCCCACGGCTGCGTGGCAAAATCATAACAATCACCACTTAAAGCGAATCTCCATACAATTAATGACCCCCAATCTAACGACCTCCCGTGATCTAACTGCCTCCCCAGCAAGTGGTCACACCGATTAGTACATCTGTATAAAAATGTGAAACTAGCAGAATGGCTGCCATATTCGCTCCCGGCAATGAGCCAGGGGGATCTGGGGTTGATGCCCCAGTGCTCAGGGGGGAGAGCCCCCGTAGGGGGGAGCCTCGGTTAGGTGAGGGGTGGGTGTCCCAGAACCCGTGGGTCTGCCATGCCACCCCCTGGGTCGTGTGTACCCATTAAGGGGCAACCACAGCCTTTGCCAGTCTGTCCCACCATAACTCCCACTGACCACGGAGACCAGGGCCGGCCCAAGGTACCGGCAACTCGGGCAGTCGCCCGGGGCGCCATGTGCTAGGGGGCACCAGACTCGGGTCCCGCGCATGTGCAGTTGGGCCGGTGCCAACCAGCGCATGCGCGGTGGCCGCCCTCCCCCAGGGCGCCCCCCTCCGGCCCCCCTCCGTTCCCGCCCCCGCTCGCCACCCCCCGCCTTGGCCCCGCCCCCCGCCTCAGCCCCGCCCCCCTGCCTCGGCACCGCCCCCCCCCCCCCCCCCCCCCCCCGCCTCGGCCCCCCCCCCCTCCTGTAAGCACTTCACTGCTCCCAAGTGGATTTCCGTGGGTCGGCGTACCATGTAACATGTGGGAGTTATTGCCCAGCATCCCAATCAGACCTCGATGTCTGGACACTGTGCCTGAACACTGTGGGAGGCAACACTACACACACAGCAGCCAACATCCGAACACCCAGGGGCAGAACCCCAGTACTGGGGTCATCTCTGCGACCAGAGTGTGGGTGTGTCCACAGGTGAGGTAACCAGAGCACAGTCCAGATAACGTTATGCGCGGGTGTCTGGGTTACAGGGTATGGGGTCTGGTGACCAGGGCCCCCTCCTGAAACCGGGAGTGCATGGGCAGGGCGTGTCAGATGGCAGGGGATGTGGAGGGTGTTGTGTTATGCTTACCATAGTAACTCAATCTAACTAACCATTCTGCTCTAATCCATGCGATGGATGTGATGCTTCGTGATCTGCTCCTGTCTTTCTGAGTGTCGCATGTGGAAAGGGCAAGAGCATGTGTGCCCTGTCCTTTTATATGGGTAGCCCCCTTGTGGTAGTGTCACCTCTGGGTGTGTCTTGACTGCCCATTGGTCGTGTCCTATCTTACTGGTTGAATGTCTGTGTGTCATGATGTCTCTGGTGCTCCCTCTAGTGTTTATTTAGTTCTAGTGTATGTACATAAACCCCTTGTGTATCTACAGTGATGCATATCACCACAGAGGGAAGGGGGGAAGGGAGGGAGAAGGAGGGTTCTGGGGTGGAAGACACTGCTGGTCGCCAGTCTCACACCCTCTCCAATTCCTTACAGATATTACACAAGATGGATGATAGCTTGGACCCCGCGGAGGCTGTGAGGTCTCTGATGTCCGGCACCCCGCTGCCTGTCTGAGCCTTCTCCCGTCTGTTGTTGGCCAACTTCTCCTGCGGGGAAACAGACAGGGCATCATGAGCTGCACACATTGTTCATTCATTCAATTGTGGGTGAAGGGGACATGGGGTATCGAGGGGGATAGAGGATGGGGAATAAGGGGGTGGTTGGGGGGTGCTAGGGAGTATGGGGGAAATGCAGGGCCGGTGTGGGCGGCACTGCTGGACATGGGTGGGCTGGGCCACGGTGGGGTGCTGGGTGAGGATGATGGTAGGCTCATGGCCATGGCGGTCTGGGTGGCGGGGGTGGCGGGCAGGGTCAATGTCGGTGCTATCCTACCCGTGTGGCCCGGTGGAGGCCATTGACCTTCTTACGGCACTGGGAGCCAGTCCGCCTGGTAACAGTCCCTGAGCTGACGGCCGCTGCCACTTCCTCCCAGGTGGCACTGATTGCCCTGTGGCTGACCCTCCGAGCCCCTCCAGGGAACCAGACATCCTGTCTGATCTCGATCGCGTTCAACATTCTGGTCAGGTTGACGTCCCAGAATTGTGGGGCTGGTCTCCTCGGAGGCATAGCTGCGAGCTGTGTGGGGTTTATTCTGCAGGATCGGTTTAAGTGCTGTTCCCTCTTGTTAGCGGGGAGCTGGCGGGCATGGTCCTGGTGAATCAGCTGGCGGACCATCATTTGTGGCATGAAGCATGTGGGGCCTCGTTAAGTGGACCAATTAACTTTTGATACTGGTGACGGCCTCGCTGGGTTCAGCGTTGGGAAGCTTGTAGCAGTTCCCACTCGCTACCATACTTAGAAACCTTTCCATTAAATCGCGCCAGTAATGTGTTAATACTGAAGTAGATGGGCAACCACACTCCACTTTATGCCACTGAAAACGCATGGGGCAGAATCTTAGGGGCTGGGGGGGGGGGGGGGGGGGGCAGGTGCGAGAATGATGAAATGAGGGAAGGTGGAGTGCCTGTCAGCTGCCCTATGCCTTGGAATTTTAACAGCTTAAGGGAAATCGTAGGATGATCTCTGAGATACCCTCAATTACGATACAGAAGAGAAGATTGGTAATTCAAAGGCTTTAATTACCAGAGAACCGGACAGCTGCCGAGAAGTGTGGTCACAGCCTGCTGCCCAGTGAGCATCACCTTATATACCGTTTCCTGGGGGCGGAGCCAGAGGCGGAGTCCCCCAGGGTTCCAAGCCCGGTCTTAAAGGGCCAATGTATTAACGGCAAGGTACAGTTACAGCAGTTACCGATACCATTCTTCACAATCTCCTCACCAAAAGACTCACTGAGGCCCTCAACTGGCCAATGAATTACCTCTTCCCACTGCCACTGGCAGTTTACTAGTGCAGATGTGCCCTTCCACAGTGGGGTAGTTGAGACTACCCAGCAAACCCCAACAACCTCCCAACTAGGGGATATTCCTCACCAGGCAGTGCTGTAACGTACACTATCCTACCTCACCAACACATTGCCAGGGCTGCCATTGCCCCGACAATGTCAAGCCCAAGGTCCCAATGGTATTTACCTGGAGATTCTTATGACATCTAAACAAATTAACAAATTCTCAGTTCATGTGGGAGTTTAAGCTATTAGCTCCCTCAAAGGGCCATTCTTTTGGGGAAAAAAGTGGATGAAAATGAAACAAAAATAATAGTTTTTGCTGAATACCTTGCACTTTTAGATTATATAATCAGGTATCTTGCTGTGCTTTGATGAAAGAACATTTCTTACTCAACTACGAAGAACTGTCATTTTAACACATTTGCCACCTTTACCCCAAGACAGCTGGTTATGATGTTACAGTCTTCAGGCACATAATTGCAGCCAAACCTTGTCCTCTGTTGTGATTTATACCAGCAACAGAAGGGTGATTCATCAGCACAGAATTGGGTTTTTGATATTTGATGGATGAGTAGATCAGCACCAGCAAACACATTGTTCTAAACAATGTTGCACTTGAATGTCTAATAAAAACTGGAATTCAGTAAGTCCTAAAGGGGCTCTTTACTTTTCAAGAAATAATTCAGCAAACATTTTCTGTCAATTCTCATGTGGCAATGATGCAAATTGGACGCAATGCATCGCTGCATCACTTGAATGTGAGGTTACCATAGCACGCATTCATGGCTCTTGTATCTCTCCAAAGTTGACCAAGGTCAAGAATATTCACTAAATCCACGAAGCATATTATGATTGAGAATTAATGGGAACTGCACCTTATATTACTGTTACTAGTAATCCAGAGAGATGAACTTGAATCCCACCATGGGAGCTGGGGAATTTAAATTCAGTTAATTAAATAATGAACAGAACAGCAAGTATCAGTAATGATGACCAAGAAACTACCAGGCTCTTGTAAAAACCAAATTGGTTCACAAATGTCTGTCAAGGAAGAAAATTTGCTCTCCTTATCTGTTCAGGTCTGCCTGTGACTCCAGACCCACAGCAATGTGGTTGATTCTTCACAACCCTCTGAAACGGCTGCTCTCTGGTCAAGGCAGCAGTTCAACACTATCTTGTCAAGGGCAATTAGGGATGGCCCAATAAATGTTGACTCTGTCAGCATAACTGCAACACTGTTGATTCAGGAATGAAGTCAACCAAATCTGTTTGGTGTATCAAAACCAGCAATTTAAAAACCCCAAAATTAAATTGTAGGACGTAACAATTACACTTAAACTTCACTCTTCCAATTACGCCACATTTTTAAAACGTAAGTAAAGACAAAACAGTGCGCGTGCAAGAACTCTGCAATACAAACAGAAAATGCTGGAAATATTTGACAATTTAGAAAGCACCGTGTTGTGAAAAGAAAGTAGTATTTGACTGCAAATGTTAATTCGTATCATTCTCCAGAGAGTCTACATAGCCTCCTGAGTGGTTCCAGCAATTTCTGTTCATACTTTGGAATAAGTGGAATTTTTTAATTGCAGTAAAACTCGAATAACCTATAAATTGTTGCCAAGAAAGATTTAGTGAATAATGTTTTTGTATTCTTCATCCCAAGACTTCACAAACTTAACTGCCTGTTTATTTATTCTAAACGACTCCATGTATATTGTCATCAGAATATATTCACTTGGCTTAGTTGATAAGACACTCCAAATGAAGAGTTGCTTCTTTGGAAGTGTAGGATACTATCTGTGACTGTGGCTCTTCACTCCTTTGCACCTGTAAAACACAACAGGTTTAAAGTATAATGAAATCCATGCAGTGAATCATTTTAATTGGAAGAATATGAGGAAACAATACAAAGAAAGGATAGAGTTTTTAAAAAGAATATCAGAACAGAACGCTCAGGTTGCATATGCAAAAAATCTTTCATGGTGGAAGAACAAGTTACATCAAGTTCCAGTGCCGAATAAAACCATTCAGCCCATATTGCCATTTATGCTTCCCACAAGTCTCCTTCCACCTCTCTTCATCTAACTTTATCAAGTTTCTCCTTTTTCCCACAGGCACTATCTGAAAGGTATCAATGTTATTTGCCTCAGTTATTCCATATGAATGTTCCACACTCTTGCCCTCTTTAGGAAAATAACTTCCTCCTTAATTCCCTATTGGATTTATTGTCTCACATTTATGCCTCAATTTTTTGAATCTCCTTTAAGTGGAGGCATCTTATTTATCTCTACCCAATCAAACCCTTTAATCATTTTAAAGACATCCTCTCAGACGTGCCTTTCTAGCCAAAAGGTTCCAGCCTGCTCTTTCTTGATAGCCTTAACCTTTAGTTCTGCTATCATCCGTGTATGTCCTTTTCACCTTTTCCAATTCTTGCTCTATTTTTTATCCTATGGAGACCAGGCATTGGATTTTTGTGTCAGGTCAAGTAAAACACAATTGAGGACATTTCTCAACTTTGCCAAGCCAAACCTGTCACCTCCTCCCATGTCTGGCATATTTTTGACTTCCAGAGTGCAAACTCCCTAGGCAGATTTTGAAACTCAACCAAACATTCATAATGGGCTCAAATATCAAAACAAACCATCAAAGCTACAATGAAAATTATTAAATCTGAAAGAACAGATAGCTATTTTTCTAAGCTGCACCAGGTGACATGTCATTAAAAGCAGTCCAGAAGCAGGTTCCATAAATTTAGTAAGAAGTCTTCCAACACCAGTTTAAAGTCCAACAGGTTTGTTCAGAATCACAAGCTTTCGGAGCACAGCTCCTTCACTCACTTGATGAAGCCTACCCCGCCTGACAAAAGTACTGTGGGACATTAAATGTAAATTTCCCCAAGACTTGTCAGTGGCAACCCTAATATCACAGGCCATGCATGTAGGATTGCAACCCAAACCTAACCCAAATCTTTTTTTTTTCTTTTTTTTAATAAATTTAGGTTAGCCAATTATTTTTTTTTTCCAATTAAGGGGCAATCCACCTACTCTGCACATTTTTGGGTTGTGGGGGCGAAACCCACGCAGACACGGGGAGAACGTGCAAACTCCACACGGACAGTGACCCAGAGCCGGGATCAAACCTGGGACCTCAGCGCCGTGAGGTGGTTGTGCTAACCACTAGGCCACCATGCTGCCCTCCTAACCCAAATCTTTATGCACCACTGGGAAGTTTGTGTGGAACTCTTCTTCTGGGATAGCACGGTAGCACAATGGTTAGCACTGTGGCTTCACAGCACTGAGGGTCCCAGGTTCGATACCTGGTTTGGGTCACTGTCTGTGCGGAGTCTGCATGTTCTCCCCATGCCTATGTGGGTTTCCTCCGGGTGCTCCGGTTTCCTCCCATAAGTCCCGAAAGACGTGCTTTTATGTGAATTGGATATTCTGTATTCTCCTTCTCTGTACCCAAACAGGCACCAAAATGCAGCGACTAGTGGCTATTCACAGTAACTTCAGTGCAGTGTTAAAATGGCAGCCTATTTGTGACAATAAAGATTATTATTCTATTATTTGTTTTTCTGCACAGCTTAGGTGATGAGGGTTTTATTTTGCAAACTCGATTCAGTTGGGAGAAACAAATTGGAGCTGGAGCACGGACAGGAACTCCCGCACCTATTTCCATCTCCAGTTATATTCGGCAATGTGTGAAAGGGGGTGGATGGTAACCTCACATCCTACAGCTTAGAAGTTGGGCATTTCAGACTCCTGCCAATTTCAGCAAGGCGGCTGTATTTTGGAACTCTTCGTGAATCACACCTGGGGAGTGGAGACATAAGCCATGGACTGGAGACAGCAAGAGTCTAAAAGGTGAGAAAACATGGTGTTGCCCCCAACAGTTCATCATTAAATATTCTAATGTGTGTTATATCTATATTTACCAAACTGAATTATGACAGTGCTGTGATTGGAAAAGGTAAGTGACTATTAAATAATGTGGTTTCCAGGTTATTACTACTGATAATGAGAAATCTGTGAAGTGAAAGAACATCAGTTCAAAAGAAGAAGTTTATAGATGCATTAGAGTATATCATCCAAGGATAAAAGGCTATTGTATAATATTGAAAGCATAGCTCAGTGTGTGATGAATATTTAGTTGGTTGAACTTTTCCCATGGTTTTCATTCATCCTTTCCAGGGCATGTTAACCATCTGTTTGGCTATTTCAAAGCTTTGACAGATGTCTGAGCTTCATTTTTTAAAGAACATGCAGCCGTCTGTTTGGCTGTCTCCAAAGGCATTAATAGTTTTGATAATAAAGAGTCTGATTTCCCAGCTGTGCAGAGGAATGCTAGTTTGATGACTTGGCTTCCTTCCAAACTGCTAATAGATTCTACACTGCAGCGTTTATTTACACAGATGACCAAGGGAATGTGAGTTTGTTTATCTTGATAGATTTTTCCAGAGGGTAAATTTCCCAGAGGTTAATAAGTTTTCAAGTACCTGTTCAAATGATGCAATAGAGGTTTACTCTTCAACCAAAGAGAAAGATTAGTGTACCCAGTTGCCGAGAAAATCTGGATCGATATAAAAGCAAATTACTGCAGATTCTGGAATCTGAAACCAAAGAGAAAATGCTGGAAAATCTCAGCGGTCCTGGCAGTATCTGTAGGGAGAGAAAAGAGCTAACGTTTCGAGTCCAGATGACTCTTTGTCAAAGCTTTGACAAAAGGTCATCTAGATTCGAAGCGTTAGCTTTTTTCTCTCCCTCCAGATGCTGCCAGACCTGCTGAGATTTTCCAGCATTTTCTCCTAGATATCTGGATTTACGTTTTCCAGATCTTTTCCACAGCTTGCAGAGCAAAGAGGAACAGCGGATTATGGAGAGAAGCAGAGTCTTATGGTTTGTTCCAAAGTAATCCAGCAAAGTAACAATGGATAGGACTTTCTGGCCGTTTACAATGGTTGAATCTTATGGTCCAGACAGCACACCCCCATCATGGGTTTCACGGTGGCAAGGAGTGTGTTCAGCAGGAAACCCCGTTGACAATGGTGGGACCAGAAGATCCCGCTGCTGGTCAATGGCGAGCTACACTCCGCCACTGCAGAAATCCCACAGGATAGGATGGAAATTTTCAGCCCTGTCCACCACCTGAATCATCCAGTCCCACCGAACAACACTTTTAGCTAGCCCACCATAACGTCAGAGTTGGTCTCTCCTAGACAGGTCCAGCAAATCTCAGCCATGATCTTAAAGGCCAGAGAAATGCGTGAATTTTGAGCCAGGTTTGAGAGGAAATCGCGATATTTTCCAGATTTTTACCAGAGAGACTGGAAGATCGGGGCGAAATTCTCCAACCCCACGCAGGGTCGGAGAATCGGCCGGCGGCGCCAATATTGCCGCTCCCGCCATGTTAAAGATTCACCCACCCGCCATAAAACGGCGTTCTTCAAATCCCGCCGGCCGCCTCAGAAAACGGCTGGCGCCGGCGGGATGCCATTGTTTTTTTAAGCTTTTTTATTCACCGGCCCAGATGGGCCGAAGTCCCGCCGACGTGGCCATGGGTCACGTCGGTGAAAATCAAAGTAGGTTTATAATGGCGTCAACCATTGATGATGGTTGACGCCGTTCAGTCACCTACATCGAGTGCGGGGGGTGGGGTGGGGGGTGGGGGGGGGTGGGTAGGGGGGTGGGGGGATAGGGGAGGAGAAAGGGGGAGGGAGGAGAAAGGGGGAGGGAGGAGAAAGAGGGAGGGAGGAAAAAGGGGGAGGGAGGAGAAAGTGGGAGGGAGGAGAAAGGGGGAGGGAGGAGAAAGGGGGAGGGAGGAGAAAGGGGGAGGGAGGAGAAAGAGGCCCAGGGGGTGGGGAGGCAGATTTAATCCAAATTCCTGCTTATTTCCTCAGACTCTTCAAAAGGTTGTTTCTCCCCAGGATTAGAAAAGGTGCCTTTATAATTCACAGCGCAGAACCCTTTCTGCGCTGTGAATTATAAAGGCAAAACCCAGAAACTTTGCCAAAAGTTTTTCCCTCTCTCTCCGCGCGTTTTTCCTGTTGTTGTGAAACTGACCTGAAATCGCAGAGGCTGAAGCTGAAATAGACAAATCCAGACACATCTCCCACCCCGGGATCCCAGCATTTTCCTCTGCATTCTAACCAGGCAATATTCCTGGGTTTAGGCAGATTGCAATATACTCACCAAAGCCCTGCTCTCAGCCAGAGGACGGACGGGACTCCCTCTCTCTGTCTCTCTCTCTCTGTCTGTCCCCACAATCTCCCTCTCTCTCTTTCTCTCTCAAACAAAGACAAGGCAGCTGGGAGGAAGGGGAGCCTTGAGGAAGATCTGCTGATGCCCCCATCCAATGGATGCCCGGGGCCAACGCACCGTCGCCCCCCCCCACTCTGCACGCCGCTGCCCCCTACCCCTACCCCCTGCCCCACCCCCCTACCTCTACCCCTACCCCTACCCCACCCCTACCCCCCTCCCACATTACCCCCCCACCCCCCCACCGCCGCAACCCACCCCCCCACCCCCCCACCCCCCCAATGCCGCAACCCACCCCCCCACCCCCCAACGCCACAACCCACCCCCTCACCCCCCCAACGCCGCAACCCAACCCCCAACCCCACCAATGCCGCAACCCACCCCCCCACCCCTTCCCCCCTCCAACGCCGCAACCCACCCCTTCCCCCCTCCAACGCCGCAACCCACCCCCCCACCCCTTCCCCCCCTCCAACGCCGGGTGGCGTTGATGATGTCGCCCGACATCAACCGACGCGCCATTTCCGCAGCGGGTGAATCTGACGCATACAGCGTCACTCCGCTGCTGGCCCTTTCGGGAAGGGAGATTTTGGGTTTATAAGCAGGCCCCGACGCCGGAGTCACCAGCGCCGCTTTTGCCCGCCGGTAATGGGCGTCACGTTGGTCTTCGGTGAATTTTGCCCCAGGTTTGAGCTAATGGACAGATATGGTTTGAACTGATAGTTAACTTGAAATTTGGGCTAGGTTTAGCTAACTGAGCTAAATCGCTGGCTTTTAAAGCAGGCCAGCAGCACAGTTCGATTCCCGTACCAGCCTCCCCAGACAGGCGCCGGAATGTGGCGACTAGGGGCTTTTCACAGTAACTTCATTGAAGCCTACTCGTGACAATAAGCGATTTTCATTTTTTCATTTTCATACACCCATGGTTAGAAACAGTGTTTGAAATAAGAGCTTAAAAAGTAAAATGAAGATTTAGGTGGAGAAAAGGATGTGGGTTCAAGTCACTTTCCAGAAATTGCCAGGGCCCTGCTACTTTCAGGTATCACTGCTGCCTTCATTCATTTTTTGTTCAATCTTTATTGGAGAATAATCAAATTGTATTTGACATTTTAAATATTTCATAAAATGTTACTTACTGTTATTGACTTTTTGACTTACCATGTTAAGATACCCTGAACATTTCTGGTAGATGCATTTCCATTGAGTGTTGATTTTCTTTTGCTTGAAAAATTTGCCAATACCCATTATCTTAATTAATTGGAGTAGCACTCGGTCTTTTCAGTATCTCTTTTGTTAAGTTTGTTGCTGTCACTTAGCTGTTGAATGTGGCTGTTGGGCTTTCTATTGAAGGCAATGAGTTCTGACAAGTATATCAGTAGTTAATTACTGAGAAAAATTCATTCTTCTATTTCCATTCAACTGAAGTGGCACGGTGGCAGAGTAGTTAGCACTGCTGCCTCACAACTCCAGGGACCATGGGTTCGATTCTAGCCTTGTCTGTGTGGAGGTTTATACGTTCTCCCCATGTCTGCGTGGGCTTCCTCCGGGTGCTCTGGTTTCCTCCCACAGTCCATAGATGTGCAGGTTAGGTGGATTGGCCATGATAAATTGCCCCTCAGTGTCTAAAGGTTTGGTGGGGTTGCTGGAATGGGGATGGGGCCTCTGTGGGCTACACTTTCGGAGGGTCAGTGCAGACTCAATGGGTCAAAAGGCCACCTTCTGCACTGCAGGGATTCTGTGATATTCCAATCTGGGGCTGGTTTAGCACAGTGGGCTAAACAGCTGGTTTGTAATGCAGAACAAGGACAGCAGCGCGAGTTCGATTCCCGTACCGACCTCCCCGAACAGGCGCTGGAATGTGGTGACTAGGGGCTTTAAACAATAACGTCACTGAAGCCTACTTGTGACAATAAGCGATTATTATTATTATCTGCTTTTCTCCCCCTGAATTATTTGTTCTGTCTTTGAGTTATGTTCTTCTCCAGAAAGCCAGTTGAGGAATGATAGAACTGGAGCCAATCTTCACACACCTTTCCAAGCTTTATTTACAGAGCTACAATTACAAACATGTACTTC
This sequence comes from Scyliorhinus canicula, assembly GCF_902713615.1. Taxonomy (NCBI): domain Eukaryota; kingdom Metazoa; phylum Chordata; class Chondrichthyes; order Carcharhiniformes; family Scyliorhinidae; genus Scyliorhinus; species Scyliorhinus canicula. Next base: position 76,399,431 of record NC_052155.1, read on the forward strand.
CTAATCCAACCTCCACAGTTTCAGTCTGTCTATTTATAAGGATTCACATGAATCACCAGTTAATGCCAACCATCTGCATGCAATTAAACACCATTAATATAAAACTAACAGATTCATTTCTCTCTTTAAATAAAAATTAGTGTTAATACGTAGAAGCAAAATTTCGAAGCAAGTTAAATCAAATAGTTCCATACAAAGCATTACATTGCAAGACACCTCTCCACTAGGACTGCCAGCAATTTTTCATACCTACATATATTTTTGTAAAATAATCCAACAGTTCTTGGCTTGCATCAACCTATTTAATTTCGGTATTTCCCTTTCTCTCCAGCATTTGATTCATGTCAGCAAGATCAAAGTGTAATGTTTTCTCACTCACACGTTTCATAGTGTATCTAACCCCACAGAGGACAATTATCTAATAATAATCTTTTATTGTCACAAGTATGAAGTTACTGTGAAAAGCCCCTCGATGTCACATTCCGGCACTCAAGCTGGTATGGGAATTGAACCCACGCTACTGGCCTTGTTCTGTATTACAAACTAGTTGTCTAGCCCACTGAGCTAAACCAGCCTATGTAATAATCAATGGGTATACGATCTTCAATTTGCCCAGTGTGAAAACTTTCACTTAAAATATTTGACCAATAAGAGTCCCATATCAACTGCCTCCACAAGAGCCAGAGTTTCAGCTGCCAAAGTACTTGAGCTGAGCACTTCCATTCTCCTCTTCCTGTGCATCTTCTTACATCCCCATGAACCATCTGAAACATGTGAGTCAGATAAGATTGAGGGGGAGGGGGTGACAGAAGGAGGTTTTGGCACATGGATACCCTCATTATTGATCCCTCCAACTCCCCTAGTGGGAGAGAGTCAGCAATGCTGCTCCCCATGATGACCATGTCTGCTTCCTCCATGAGAATTGAAACATTTAAACATGCTTGACCTCCTCTAGTTTGGGAGAAGTATGTAATTGTCCTTCATTATTATTTGGGTGATGTGGCTGTTATGGTAGGATAGCTGCACGTGAGCTATGAGTCATGTTTGTGAGGATTACAAAAGTGTTAAAAGTGTGAGGGTGAGGTGAAGTGTATGAATAGTAAGGTTTAGTACTGATTGATAGCGATTGCTGGAGGTAGGTAATGGCAGTGTAAAGAATTGAGCAGTGGGCAAGGCTACTTGTTATGGTGTGAAGTTTCCATTCTTTGGTCGAAGCAGCGTTGTTATTCCGTGTTATTCACTAATGGTTGCCGAGTGGTAACTTACCTTTTCAGGTGCTTGATGATGAATTTAAAATAGCATTTAAAGAATTGGCACTCATCTTGACAATTTGCGGAAGTTCACTAAATGTCTTCCTGTAATGCACCCATGTTCTAGGAGCTGCATTCCTGACATTGACCTTGATCTGTACTTCTCCCTGTCACCTGAGCATATGTCTGTAGGGACTCCTGCTCCCTGTAGGCTGCCTCTCCTTTCCACTTCTTACACCAGTCTCTCCAGTCCATTGTTCACATGTTCAGCCATTCCTCAAGGTATAAATAGTAGCACTGGCTGCACAAAAAAATCATTTTAAACCATCAAGCGGCATGATTTTGCCATGCTTGTTCTACAGCAACAAACTGGAATGAGTTATTCATCTACCACTATCCTTCTGCCCATTTTCTGCGTTTATCCTGTTAAAGTCCAATGTCTCCAAACTATGGGGGACAGAAACTTGTTTCTGCAGGTGATCCAGGAGGTCGATGCACCTGGAACTTTGTGTCATTCTCCTATTCAGCTCACAAAGCATTTAAATAACATAACAAAGTCAAGAAAGGTAATTACAAGAGCACATTCACCTATCCCCTGCCCAAGATGTCGTACCCCCCAGCACCTTCAACTTACTTTTCAAGTTTACTCCATCATGTCATTCCTCACATCAACCTCGCAATTACAGGTAGCCTTCCTCCTCTTTCAATGCATATTCTCACATCCCCATTTATTCTACTGCCACTGTCACTCATCCTTGCGCAATTTGGTGCTTCTCCCTGATGGTCACACTCATCAAATGCACTGCATCTACTGTTGCAACAGAAGAGAGTGCAGAACACCAGGGAAAGGGAGAGAGCCAGAGATAGGTCTCCACAGGTCTCACAATTGATAACAGCAAAGGAAACAACTCTGGAGATCAATGGCATGATCCTCGGCCATTAATGAATGGTCAGAGGTGAGGACCTCCCAGCTACCTGCTGATAAAGTGAGGTATAATGCCACCCATGATAAACAAAAATCAGTTCTGTTGACCTGTTTTTAGCAGAGAATGTGAAATTTCACTTGGCTGATGAGGTTTGATAAAGGAGGTTGGGCCATTAGTTTCGATGAATGAGAGCAGATCTTATGGAAACATGAAAGATCCTGAGGGGGTTTGATAGTATGAACGCTGAGAGAATGTTTCCTCTTGTGGGTGATGTGTTGGGTAGGCTGGGACTATGTGGACTGCGTTTGATGCAGTGTAGAGAGAGACAGACATCCAACAATGGATGAGATGCAACACGATTTTATTTAATATCTAACTATTTTACATGCTTAACTGTGGGTTGACACTATGCTGACTTGACTGGAGATCTGAGGCTAACCTGACCAGACAAACTGACTACCACATGGTGTTTGTACTAGCTACTGCTCACGAGCTGTGACTGTCTCAGAGGCTGGATCCCGAGAGAGCGGGAAAACTGGTGCCCACTGGCTTTATAGTGGTCGGGTCCTGTCTGGTGATTGGCTGCTGTGTTCTGTGTGCTCACTGGTTATCCTGTGTGTCAATCGCTGCCTGTCTGCACTCCATTATATACCTGGATGTATATTATGACACCTCCCCCCTTTTTTTTGTGAAGTTTGTGTTAAGGTAATAAATATTGAGGTGCGTGTGCATGAAGATGTGTATATGTACGTGACTATATACAGAATATGCTAAAATGGACTTATATACATAGGAAGGTGTCGCTAGTGCAGATAAAAGGCAGATGAAGCAGTAAAAAAAATGATATTTACTAATGTCAAAACGATGAGGTAACAAAGTTATGCAACACTCAGTCTATAAGTTTAGTCTCTGTGGCAGGCGACAAATTCTGGTTGACCGCCTCAAGGGTGGATCAGGGGCTGCCTGCAATTGGACGGGCAGGACTGCCTCCAATGCGGTGGTCGCAGAGGCCAGCAGGATTGCTGGTAGATCGGTGGCCTCGTGGTAGGGCGCGTCCGGAGGAAGCAGTGTGTGAGGTGGGACATCACGGTTGGGTGGCGGGCGTGGAAGTCTGCGCAGTGCCCGCCTGTTGCGTCGTAGGAAGGAGCCATCAGCCATGCGGACGAGGAACGATCTCGGGGCCACTTGTTTGACCACCACAGCTGTGGCGGACCAGCCGCCGTCAGGCAGCTGTACACAAACTCGATCAGCTGGGACCAGCTCGGGGAGATCCGTGGCATGAGCGGCGTATGCTGATTTATGTTGGGCGCGAGACTGCTGCACCTTCTGTATGACCGGGAAGTTGTCAAGGTCTGGAATGTGGATGGCTGGAACCGTTGTTCGCAGTGGGCGGTTCATGAGAAGCTGCGCTGGCGATAACCCAGTGGACATCGGGGTCGCTCTGTATGCCAACAGCATCAGGTTGAAATCGGAGCCTGAGTCTGCAGCCTTACATGATAATCTTTTGATGATGTTGACCCCTTTTTCAGCCTTCCCATTTGACTGTAGGTAGTGGGGGCTGGATGTGACATGCCGAAAATTGTATAGCCGGGCAAAATCAGACCAATCCTGGCTGTAAAAACAGGGGCCGTTGTCACTCACCACCGTGAGTGGTATCCCATGTCTGGAAAAAGTTTCCTTGTATGCCTTGATCACCGCCGCCGACGTGAGATCAGACAGTCTGACCACTTCGGGGTAATTGGAAAAGTAGTTGACCAGAAGGACATAGTCACAACCCTTGGCATGGAAAAGGTCAACACCGACTTTGGACCATGGGGAGGTCACTATCCAATGTTGCTGCAGAGTTTCTTTAAGCTCAGCCGGCTGGAAGTTTTGACACGTAGGGCAATTGAGGACCGTGTTGGCAACGTCCTGGCTGATGCCCGGCCAGTAGACTGTCTCCCGAGCTCTATATCGACATTTCTCGACCCCCAGGTGAACCTCGTGGATTTGGCCGAGCACCATAGCTCGCATGCTCTGCGGGATCACAATTCTGTCAACCTTCATGAGGATGCCATCTACCACCGTCAGATCGTCCTTGACATTGTAAAACTGGGGACACTGTCCCTTCTTCCAGCCATTCGTGAGGCGCTGCATCACCCGCTGGAGCAGACGATTCCTGGCCATTTCCTCACAAATTTGAATGACCCTCTCATCAGAGGCCGGAAAGTTGGAGGCACAGAATTGTACCTGCGCGTCTATTTGACATACAATGTCAGTCTGCTCACACAGTGTGGTGATAGACCTGGAAAATGCATCTGCAACAATGAACTCTTTGCCCGGGGTGTAAACCAGGTCAAAAACGTAGCGGCGTAACTTGAGAAGGATGCGTTGCAACCATGGCGTCATGTCATTGAGGTCTTTTTGGATGATGTGAACCAATGGCCTGTGGTCCGTCTCAACCGTGAATTTAGGGAGGCCATACACATAGTCGTGGAACTTGTCAATTCCCGTAAGGAGGCCCGGACATTCATTCTCAATCTGAGTGTACTGTTGCTCAGTGGGCGTCATAGCTCTAGAAGCATATGCCACTGGGGCCCAGGAGGAGGAGTAATCCCGTTGGAGGAGCACCGCCCCAATACCGTCTTGGCTCGCGTCAGTGGATATTTTTGTCTCCTTGGCGGGGTTGAAAAACACCAGCACCGGGGCTTTGGTGAGTTTGGCCCTCAGCTCACGCCATTCTTTCTCATGAGCGGGCAGCCACTGGCAATTCGTCGACTTTCTGATGAGATGGCGGAGGGCTGTGGTGTGGGTGGCCATGTTGGGAATGAACTTCCCAAGGAAGTTGACCATCCCTAGAAAGCGGAGGACGGCCTTCTTGTCCTCTGGGCGTTGATCGCCGAAACTTTGTCAGCATCTGGCTGCACGCCTTGCTGCGAGATGTGGTCGCCAAGGAATTTGATTTCTGATTGACCGAACGAGCATTTGGCTCTGTTGAGTTGGAGGCCATGCTCGTAGATCCTGTGGAATACCCGCTTGAGGCGATCGATGTACTCTTGAGGATGGGTAGACCAGATTATGACATCGTCGACGTACACTCGCACCCCATCGATGCCCTCCATCATCTGTTCCATTATGCGGTGAAATACCTCTGAGGCGGAGATGATGCCAAAGGGCATCCGGTTGTAGCAGTAGCGGCCGAACGGGGTATTGAATGTGCACAGCTTGCGACTGGACGCGTCCAGCTGTATTTGCCAGAACCCCTTGGAGGCATCCAGCTCCGTAAAGAATTTGGCATGAGCCATCTCGCTGGTTAACTCTTCTCGTTTTGGTATCGGGTAATGTTCCCTCATGATGTTGCGGTTTAAATCTTTGGGGTCAATACAGATTCGAAGCTCCCCTGATGGCTTCTTGATGCAAACCATGGAGCTAACACAGTCCGTGGGTTCCGTCACCTTTGATATGACGCCCTGGTCCTGGAGGTCTTGCAACTGCTGCTTGAGGCGGTCCTGAAGGGGTGCCGGCACCCGACGTGGTGCGTGAACCACAGGGGTGGCATTTGGTTTCAGCAGCATTTTGTATCGGTGTGGGAGTGTGCCCATACCTTCGAACATGCTATGGCACTGCACTATGATGTCAGAAATTTGAGCCTGGAAGTTTTCATCAGATGAGACCGTCGCCTGTGAGGATGACATGGTGTGGACTCGTTGAACCAGGTTCAGGTGTTTGCAGGCCCGAGCACCGAGCAGGGAAGCTCTGTCAGGTCCTACAATCTCAAATCGCAGCGTCGCTTTAAGTGACTTTTTGGATACTCCAAGCTGGCACAAGCCACTGGCAGCGATGGCATTGCCATTGTAGTCAAGGAGCTGGCTGGCCGGTGGAAGAATGCTTGATCTGACGCGGATGGTGTCGAGATCGGATTTCGAAATGAGGTTCGCTGAAGCGCCGGTGTCCAGCTTGAAATGGATGCGAGCCTTGTTAACTGTGAGGACAGCACACTACTCGTCGTCAGGATCAGAAAGGCAGTGCATGCTTAGTAATGATGCTCACCATGAATGGGGATTTGAGGCACTCGGCGTCAGGATCTGGCGGGCTGTCGGGGTCGGAGTCTGGCACGGCCTGCTGTATCGAACAGACGCTTCTGCGCCGTGGCTGGGAACGCTGGCTGCTGGGCAGTGAAGCAGACCTGCAAAGGGCTGCGTAGTGGCCAAGCTTGCCATACTGGAGACAGCGTCGTGATTTTGCCGGACATTGCCGCTTTAAATGGGCGGAGCCACAATTCGGACACGTCATGACGCCAACGTCAGCGCGTTCAGCGCACCAACGCGCATGTGCAGTGTGGTCGAATGACGTACGCAACTGCGCAGGCTGGTCGTCGGTCGCGCAGGCTGGTCGTCGTTCTCGCCGTCCCCTTGGTCATGGCGTGCATGCGCTGGAGCCTGGGAAAGGCGCGCGAAATGGCCACTCTCATCAAGACTCAGGTCCTGCATTTGTGTGATGGCCTGCACCCGTTCTGCCTCGTGGGGGTTTAGCTTTTCCGTTTCTGCTGCTCTGATGTGGGAGTACCGGTTGTTAGCATGCTCCTGGAGAACACACGTTTCGATGGGGATGGTGAGGGTGAGCTGCTTGACTTTCAGGAGCTGCTGGCGAAGGGAATCGGAGTGGACCCCGAAAACGATCTGATCCCGGATCACGGAATCAGTTGTCGAGTCATAGTTACATGACTGCGTGAGGATGTGGAGATGGGTCAAAAAGGACTGAAAAGGTTCATCCTTACCCTGAAGCCTCTGCTGGAAAACGCACCGTTCAAAGCTCTCATTGACCTCGATGTCGTAGTGGCTGTCGAACTTCAGCAGGACTGTTTTAAATTTCGTCTTGGCTTTGCCTTCAGAGAGCAGCGGAGGCTGAGTCATTGAATATATCCAAGACTGAGTTGGAATAAAAAATTATTGAAAAGAGAGTGAAAGGTTATGGGAGGGGGGGTTCAGACAGGAAAGTGGAGTTAAGGCCACAATCAGATCAGTCATGACCTTATTGAATGATGGAGCAGACTTGATAGGGCAAATCCTATTTTTTATGTTCTTAAAAACATGTTCAGAAAAATAACTTGCCACAGTCTTCCCTTGCCAGTGCTACATTTTAATTTATTCACTCACGACATTTGGGTTTCACTGGAAGAACTAACATTGATTGCCCATCACTAATTGTGAGAAAATTCAAAGATATATTTATCCGACAAGGCTTGCTTGGCTGCAGCAGGAGTTCATAAATATTGCAGATGACAAATTCTCAGAGGTACTGATTACTTCGGAGGGTGCACTATCACAGGATTTATGCTTTTCTATGCATCATAACAGATACTAACTTTGGGTGGACGGATACTTGGGTTTTTATGAAGTGACTCACATTTCCCAATGTGCAAGAGAAGACACTGTTGGCAGGGACAGCAGCAGAGAGTCATCTCCAAGCACTGCTGAGCTAGACATAAATTCCCAGACCAGTGGTGAAATGGGGATTCAGCAATGTGCATGAGAAAATATGGGATTTATAGACTGGCCTTCCAAGTACAGTGTCCACCATTGCAAAAAGAATAAAGGAGTCTGGCTCAAGCATGAGTGGATTGATGGCACAGAGCATTGTGGGGATGTATTCTTGTTGAGAGTGTTCCAAATTCGAGCAACATCAATCATGGAAATCAAATGGGTCAATGTGCACCTTGACAATGGCCGTGCATGTTCTAGATGCCATTTTAAATAGAACGGGAGGCATCTTAGCCTTGTCATTACAGTATCTCACAAACCAACTGTTCTCCATAGTCCATGAGAGGGATGATGACAAAAAGGGGACGTAGAAGTCAGGACTCCAGTCAAAGGGCAAAATTAAATGAGGTCAGCCAGGGGCCCAAGCCCATCACCAAAGATGATGGAACTCCCACCAGCATGATCTCCAGGAGCCAGGGCAGCACTGTGGAGCCAGGTTAGCACTGGGACTACGGCGCTGAGAACCCCGGTTCGAATCCCGGCCCTGGGTCACTGTCCATGTGGAGTTTGCACATTCTCCCCGTGTCTGTGTAGATTTCACCCCCACAACCCAAAGATGTGCAGGTTAGGTGGATTGGCCATGCTAAATTGCCCCTTAATTGAAATAAAAAATAATTGGGTACTCTAAATTTATTTTTTTTAAATGATCTCCAGGAGCCAAGAGGGAATAACTGGCAGCGGCAACTCTACCACTAGACCCCCTGCCTCCACGGTGGATATTTAGTTGCAGGAAATACCCAGTAGGGCGACAAGCCCGCCCTTGAGATTTTTTTCAGCCAATCGCATGCCACGTGTGTCTTCAAGGATTGTAGAATCCTTGCAGAAAGGTAAGTGATGGTGTCATGGGGGACCCAAATTAACCCCGAGCTCCTACCACAGGTTTGATCCGACTGTCACCTGCCGAAACTGACCAATCTCCCCTCCCCAACCCCAACACAGTCACCATCCCAACCCCCCCAAATCTACCTTTCAATGTCTGACACACCTTCCCCAAGATCCAATGCCTCCCCATCCCCCACCAAAGTCTGACACTCAGTGAAGTCCAATGCTCACACAAGCTCCATCCCCGGGAGGTTCAACCCGCGCTATGTATCAACCCCCCCCCCCCCCCCCCCCCCCCCAAGTCCAACCAGGCCTCACCCCATCTGGCCTGAGTCAGGAGGTCGTGCGAGACAGGACTGGTAGAAAAATAATTGGGCCTAGAGTGTCAATCCAACATTAATTGCCATTCCCAACAATGCTACAGTCCATTGATTGTAAATAGCTGAGGCCCCAGCACTAATCCCTGCAGCACTCCACCAGTTACAGCTTGCCAACCCAAAAATGACACATTTATCCCCACTGTCTGCTTCCTGTTAGCTCCCAATCCTCTATTTATGCTAATATGTTTCCCCTAACGCCATTGGCGTTTAGTTTGTGTGATAATATTTTCTGTTATCCATGTTTGTGGAACAACCGTACATTGTAATACCCCAGCATTGTCTTGGGGGAAGCTTCCATAACGCTTTCAGGAGAAAAGTTCAGCTCCAGCATTTTGTTTTAAAATGGTGTGGAAGTCGGAATCACTTTGTTATCTGCCAGGTGAACGGTGGTGGAAGTAACACTTGCTCTATCAGAAATGAAGCGCAGGAGGGCCAGGTATCCCAATACAAAGAATATAAAATCCATCCGTTGCAAAGCTATTTCAGTTTGTGATGGGAACACCACGACTCTTAGCTCTGCGACCCTTCTGACACCCAGCCATGACCCACCCACAGGTCGCAACCCGCACTTTGAAAAACCCTGATGTAGAGGTAGGTGACTCCAACCTGATAAAACAGGAACAAGCAAAAATAGTATGGTCCGCAGAATGCGAAACAGTTTTTGAGAAATTCAGGGCAATACTGGTTAGAAAACCAATTGGCAGCCCCTGTTCATTAAAATGCCAGCGACCTGGGGATGGGGTTAGTGTTACTTCAGGATGACGAATCAGGAATAGACAGGCCAATGGGATACTTTTCAAATAAATGTCTGTGCCAAATGCAGTATTCCTCCATTGAGAAGGAAGCCTTAGCAATGCTGATAGCGCTTCAGAATTTTGAAGTTTATTTTCAGCATGATAATAAGCAAAATCTAATCTATGCTGACCATAATCTCTTTGCATTTGTGGACAAATGTTAAACTCGGAACGCAAGATTGTTTTGTTGGAGTTTATGATTGCAACCATTCAATGTAAAAATTATGCATGTTCCTGGAAAGGATAATATTATTGTGGATGGGTTATCATGAGTTTAAGTGCCGATAAGCAGCAGATATAAGATTGGTGGAACTTATTTAGTGGGAAAGGAAGGATGAATGTGTGTTTTTTGTGTCACATACCTTATGATGGAATGTCCTTGCAATGATATTTCATCCTCAAAAGGGGGAGGTATCTAAGAGTTCTTTCTGTTATTTCCTGCCTTCCCATTTCTTGTATTTTGTTTTATTATTTTAGTCCGTGGACCCATAATCGGAATGTGCCTTTGAGCAGCCTGCCTGCCAAGACACTGTGTTCCCAGATTTTGTTCTTTGGAAGGGAGAAGCCAGACTCTTCAGCACCGAGTGGATGTTATAAACCAGCTTCAAAGCGAATCGGTTTTATTGGTTAACTGGAAACCAGCGGGTTCGCCAGGAACAGTGTTCTACCTGACAACGGTCAGTGATTGGTTCCTATTTAGCGTACCCGATTCATTTTTTCCAATTAAGGGGCCAATCCACCTACACTGCACATCTTTGGGTTGTGGGGCAAAACCCACGCAAACACGGGGAGAATGTGCAAACTCCACATGGACCGTGACCCAGAGCCCGGATCGAACCGGGGACGTTGGTGCCATGAGGCAGCAGTGCTAACCACTATGCCACCGCGCTGCCCTTTCTGAGAGAACTTGGCAGATGTGTTTAGACCTTGGAAGTGAAAGGTACTCTCTCTCTCTCTCTCTCTCCTGCTTTCTGAAGTGAAAGAACTGCTCTATTGTCCTGAAAGAAGTGATGATGTCTAGTGATGAAGTGAGTGCCTGTAAACCTGAAATGATGCTGAGTTTGCAGAGAAACTAGACAACCTTGCCAAAGAAAAGCATCTCAAGCCTAGAAGGATAAAGTACCCAGACGAAATCCTGAACTTCAGAAAGATATTTACTTTGATTCTCTGTTCCTTCACGCCGGCAGAAAGAGTATTTGCGACTCAACATTTCAAATGTTGTCCCGAACATTTGACGCCCCTCAGCATCTCAACCCTGCCTCCACACTCCTCCACTGCACCCGACTTACCTCTCAGGGAGCTCGAGCAACCCCCCCCTTCACCACATGCCAGGGTGCCAAGGTGCCAGGCTGGCAGTGCCAACATGCCCAGGTGTCAGCAGGAATGCAAGGGTACCACTCTGCACAGGGGTTTCCTATGTCCTTGGAAGGAGCTCCCCCCCTCCCCCTGAGGTGCCGTTATCCCTGGCCATGTGGCCCACGTGAACAACGCCATGGCGAGGCGATCAGTTCCCAAAATGGCTCATTTAAGCATGTATATCTGGATCTCGCCCAATGAAGGCAAGATCCAGATCATGACATCTCGTTAAATCTCTCAAGGAGTATTGAACATCGTGAATCTCACGTGAGGTCTTGCATTGCCAGGTCGGGCATAACATTGAGCACTGGTTGAGAAGGCAGGGCCTTCATTAACAACCTCAGCTGGTACAGGAATTGAACTCACACAGTTGGCCTCACTCTGGATCACAAACCAACTGTCCAGCCAACTGAGCTAAACTATTGCCTTGTGCTTTCCCTCTAATTTACCATATGTCCACTCACTTGTTCCCTCCACCACTCCACCCCTGACTATTTAGGATAGGTTTGGGTGAAGATGAGTGGGAGGATAAACACTGACATAGACAATTTCTGTTTCTGTGCCGTAGATTCTACATAGCTTATTATAACATTCATGTCTCAACCAGAATCACCAAAACAGAGTGGATGGTGTTTTATCTCACTGCTGTTTCTGGAACCTTGACGTGTTGCCATGTTTCTCCACATAACAGTGATGACATTTCAAAAATAGTGTTTGGTTGTGAAGTGTTGTGGCACATACCAAGGGTATTAAAGTCATCATATAGTAGCAAGTCTCTTCCTCTTGAATTACCTTTTCAAACAGCTTTTCTATGCAGGTGACCAATCACTTCATAAATGATGATCAATCACGGAATACAAAAACACCTTTTTAAGTTCAACAGATCCCAGCTAGTTACTGAAAACTAAATGTGCAAAATAAGGTTTAATTTTTTTTAATGTCAGCATTTAAAACAAAAATAAAGTTACTGATCTGGGGTTATCTGAGCACTAATTTACAATCTTCAGAAACCATATAATCTAACATCATGGTGGGATTCTGTGATCCTGAGGCTAAGTGTTGATGCCGTCAGAAACACTGTCGCGTTTCTCGACGGTGTCAACATGGCCCCAGGATCAGCAATTCTGGTCCCTACAGGGGGCCAGCACGGCACTGAAGCGGTTCACGCCACTCCAGCTGCTGATCCCGGCGTCAAATGGGTGCCGCGGGATCCGCGCATGTGCAGTGGCACCGGTGCACCAACACACACATGCGCGGTGGCACCAGCGCCAACGCGGCATGCGCAGTGGCTTCCTTCAACGTGCTGTCCCCGACGCAAAATGGCGCATGACTACAAGGGCCAGCGCGGAAGAAAAGAGGCCACCAGCCAAAGAGGCCGGCCCGCCGATCAGTGGGCCCTGATTGCGGGCCAGACCACATAGGAACCCCCCCCCCCCCCGGGGTCAGACCCCCCCCCCCCCCCTCCCCCCCCCCCCCCCCCCCCCCACAGGCTGCCCCCCAACCCTTCCACACCGTGTTACCGCCGGCTGCGAGCAGGTGTGGGCGGCGCCGGCAAGACTCGCCGTTTTTATGACGGGCGCTCGGCCCATCCCGGGCCGAGAATCGGCCGGCCGCGGAGAGCAGCCCTCGACCGGCGCCGCACCAACCACACGGGCGCCAATGGCGCCGATTCTACGCTCTGCGGAGAATTGCATGCCGGCGCGTGGCGACATGGCGCGACTCGGGCCGGTCGCGGGGATTCTCCGGCCCAGCCCCGGGCTCAGAGAATCCCGCTCCAAAAATCTGTAATACAAATAATACATGCTGGAAGTGACAGCATCTGTGGAGGAACAAAGCAGAGTTAATATTTCAGGCGTTATATCAGAACTGGGAAAAGTTACAAATGTAACAGGCTTTAAGCAAGTGAAAGTGGGAAGGGCGGGAAAAAGAACAAAAAAGAAGAATTGTGACAGGCTGGAGGGCAGGAGAAATTGAATGACAGAAGGGCAGCACGGTGGCACAGCGGTTAGTACTGCTGCCTCACAGCACCATGACTTGGGTTCAATTCCGATCTGGGTCGACTGCCTGTGTGGAGTTTGTATGTTCTCCCCGTGTCTGAATGAGTTCCCTCTGGTTTCCTCCAGCAGTCCCATGATGTGCAGGTTAGGTGGATTGGCCATGCTAAATTGCCCCTTAGTGTCGAAAGGTGTGAAGGTTAGGGGGGATTATGAGTATATGGGCTCGAGTGAAGGAGAGGGCCTTGGCACGGTGCTCTTTCAGACAGTCGTTGCAGACTCGAGGGACCAAATATGCTCCTTTTGCACTGTAAGAATCCTAATAATTATCAGTATTCCTGGTATAAAGTCCAAAGGAATAGCAATGGGGCAAGTAAAAAAGAAAAAGATGTGTTTAGGGGGGATGTGAAAGGCAGGATCAGGAATAGCTACCATCCAAAAACAAAGAAAAGGAAAAAGTAGAGTGTGGTGAATGTAACTCTGTAATTCACACTGTGATATATATATATGAGACCGTACGATTGTAAGCGCAGTTGCGTTGCCCGACCACTAGGGGGAGTAGCTCTGGGAAGGCTTAGGAGTTTGTACAGGGCTCCACCCTTGGCTCCGCCCACGGCTCCTCCCCCTGGACTGCTGCATAAATATCAATGCCCAGAGCCAGCTGACCAGTTCATCGAGAGTTCAATGTATAACAGGCTGGCTCTGTAGTAAGTAGATTAAAACCACTGTTCATATCTCAAAGCACGTGTCTAGTGAATTGATGGTCTCATCAGAGAGAAACAAGAGAGAGAAAAAGCAAGCAAGCATGGAAAGAGGAAACAAAATGGAGTCAGAGGATATGATCTGAAATTGTTGAACTCAACTTTGAGTCCAGAGGCTGTAAAATGGCAAATCAAAAGATAAGGTAGTCTTCCTCGATCTTGCATTGAGCTTCACTGGAATATAAGGGCAGGCCGAGAACCGACAGGTCAGAGTGGGAGCAAGGTGGAGAATTAAAATGACAGGCGACTGAAAGTTTAGGATAACACTTGTGGTTGAATGAGATGTACTTGTCACCCAGTCTGTGTTTGTCTTCCCACTTTAGAGGGGACCACATTGCGAGCAGAATGCAATATACCAAGCTGAAAGAAGTATAAGTAAATTGAAGTTTTGCCTGGAAGGAAGGAGTGTCTGAGGCCTTGTTGCTGAGAAGGGGGGAGGTAAAAGGACGAGTGTTCATCTCCTGAGCTCACACGAAAAGCTGCCATGGAAAGGAGATATGGTGTTGGGAGTGAGGAGTCGACCAGAGTATCGTGGAGGGAATGTTGAAAGAGAATGTGACATTGTATTTGATATTGGCATAACACTGGAAGTGGCAGTAATGGCAGAGAATGTTGGGATGTCAGGTGAGGCAAGGGGACACCTATTGTGGTTCTAGAAGGGAGGGAAAGGAATGAGACCAGTTGTGCAAGGAGACAATAATGTTTTTTATTACAAATATATGCCAAAATAATGTTGAAATGATTTATTGATAATATAGTAAAAATGTAATAAGGCAATTTTGAAACTGGATTCTAAAAATGTCCATAATCGTCATTTGTTTGTTATTAGAATGTATTTTATAGACAAACAGAAAATGTGGTTCAATGCTATTGGATGTGTGGAGAGTTCATTGCTAGTTTTATTGCAAAGAAGCCTCAATGCGTCTTTCCTCAGCCAAACGTTGTAGCATCTGGAGGAGATTGAAGAACTCAATTTAGCGGATATCATAGAATCCTAATACCTTTCCAACTGATGTAATTACGTAGCAATGATAATATCCAACTATCATGCATAGTTTGTAACAAATGATTTGCATATATTGATAAACTGGAAAGATTGGGTTGATGGGAGCCTTTGATGGCTTTTTTTGTGAGGGCCACGAAGAATCCAGCACGAGTTTTCAGGATACAAAGAAATAACATTTATTTACAAATTAACATATATGGTTCCAAACTGGCCAGCTCTATTTATGCAAGGAGTCTGCGAATGATTTCTCCGCCCCCCCTCATTGAGGAAGCTCATACTCCCACAGGATTGTGGGATTGTCATTAGTCCCCAGCCAATGGTAAGCAGGCAGGTTATAACAGCTTTCTTTATATCTTATATATTCAATTTGATACAAAGTGTGCAATGGAATTGCTCGTTAAGTCAAAAATTATTTCCTGGTTGGACAAGTGCACTTAGCATTAAGGCTTTTCAGAGACCAGGGCCGGGATTTTCCGAAATCCCGGCCAAATGTTGATGCCGGCGTCAAAACCGGCGCGAGCGGCGCCGGCGTCAATGGACCTCCAGGCCCAGGCATTCACCCCTTCCTTGGGGGCTAGAATGGCGCCGGAGTGTTTTGCGCTGCTCCGGCGCCAAAAGCCGGCACGCACGGCCGTCTCCGCGGAGACCTACAGTGGCCTGGCGCAGAGGAACATAAGCCCCCCCCCCCACCCCGGAATGAGCCCGCCCGTTGATAAGTTGTCCCCGATCGCAGGCCTAGCCACCGTGGAGGCCCTCCTGGAGTCTCCATGGAGGCCCTCCCCCCACCCCCCCCACCAGGATGGCCCCCGCAGCCAGACCGGCGAGGTCCCACCGGGTAGGACCATACGTAAACAATGCTGGCGGGACTTAGCGGAAATCGGCGGGCACTTGGTCCATCAAGTGCAGAGAATCACCGGGGGGGTGCTTTCAACCGTGCTGCAGCGACCGCACCAGCATGATTGCCGCCGCTTCGCTGGTCGCTGGAGAATTGGCGGCCGGGCGTTGGAGCGGCGTGACGGGATTCACGCGACCCCCGGTGATTCTCCCACCTGGCACAGATGTTTGAGCTGAATTTTAACTGGGAAAGTCACAAGGGTTTGGGTTGATTTCAGAGATTTAAGGTCTAAGAAATCTGTTTCCCAATGCAAACACAACTTCAACTCATCCATTTCCATCATTAACTAAAGCCGAATGTTGAGTGGGCACCCAACCTGCTTCAAGGATGTCATTTGCAACTTTAAATAGAATGAGGAGGCCAAAATCATTTTCATTCAGTTTTGGCTGTTTGCTGCTATTGGTTGTACAAGGAACCCAGTAGCTTCCTCAAGCTTGAGGAAGGCCAAGGCAAGAACTTGGCAAATTCAGGAGTGCCTTCAATTACACCTCAAGCCAGGTGCCTGCCTGAGGACTTTCCCTCTGAGGCATCTGACCTCCCTCCCCACCAACCATACACCAATTCCTCACTCCAGCCAGGCCACAATCCTCTCAGCCGTACCAGGCCATGACCCTTCATTAACAGGCCCCAATCCCCAATTCTCAAGACCTCCAATTTTCCCCATCCACAAAGAACTTTGATACCCCCACCATGAAGCCTCCAATATTTTCACATTAAGGACCCAATCTCCCCTCCCCCCCCCCCCCCCCCCCCCACCAAGCTGTGATGCACAGAATCCTTCAAGATAACCCCTCTGCCTTCCAAATACACACATTCACAATCCCTCAGATTGGAACCCAACTCTAGTTTACACCCACTCCTACCACAGTCAACTCCCAACGTGCCGCAATTCTGGTCAATCTCAACATTCCCAGCACAACCATGAGTGGTCCCCACTCAACTGAAGGCCCAGCTGTCAACCAAACCAGTCTCTAGGCGGGGAACTAATCACTGATGTTACTAATATGCTGTGGGTGTCAGGTCAGTGGAAATTCTGTCCATGGAGATTATTCTCACACATTTCCAAGTGTCTTCTTTTAATATTTTAAATATTTAGATGTCATGTTTAACAGTCGTGTCTAAAGCTGTCAAAACTGATATGTAACGACTAATCCTAACTAATTGAAATTTGTTAACCCTCTGCCTCTTTTCTCTCTTGGTCTCTTTGTCCCTACATCATCCTTTATTTTTTTTATTCATTCATTCATGGAGTGTGAACATCACTGGCGAAGCCAGCAATTATTGCCCAACGTTAATTGTCCTTGGTGGTGGTTAGCAACCTTCTTGAACCGCTGCCTTAGCGCTGTAGGTACACCCACAGTGCTGACAAGAAGGAATTTGATCCAGCTACAGTGAGGGGATGGTGATGTAGTTCCAAGTCAGGGCGATGGGTGGCGGTGTTGGTGTTGATCCGCGCCTAGTGCCCCTGTCGTGCTGGGTGGTGAAAGTCGCGGGTATGGCAGAAGCACATCACAGCAGCCTTGGCGAGTTACTGCAGTCTATCTGATGGAAATGTTCAAAGTCTCAATTACCAATCCTGTAAAATAATTTCCAACAGCTGATGAATTGGTAACAAGGACGACAAATTTAGAATTAATACTCGAGGCAAAAAGATTTTTTGATTTTTTTTTGTCGTACACAATATTGTTAAAATATGGACTGCATTATCACAAGTAGCTGCTGAAGGCAAGTCAATCATGAGACTGAAGAGAGAATTATGTAAACATTTGAAGAAAATTATCAAGGATATGAATTGAAGTGGTATTCAAGTAGATAACCACTGTGGGACTGTCACAGGCATGATGCTCCCCTGCATTAAATTTTGATGATTTTTTTCTTTGCCATATTTCGCATCATCTATTTTGTTCACCAACTTTCCTTCATTCTTCTGAAATCTGGGTAAAACACCTCCTCATCTCACTTCTTTTCCTGTTTTAATGGCCAAAGAAGCCAGCGGTAGGAAGGAAAAGATTGATTTTACTTTTGACCCTAGGCTGCCCAAGGCAGTAACTATCTACAATCCCAGTCCCCGTTGGGACAACCAACATGCCGGTCCCTGCTTGGGCCGGCTTTTATGCTCGGTTCTACCAAGCCCCAACTGAGTGGGCCGCTGCCCCCTACCTGGGAAGCTCGTACTCCACGAGCCCCATAGGGAGAACAATAATGGTTTCCCCATAGGCCTCATGGGGTTTATTATATTTCTCCCCACCCAAAGTCCAAAGGTTCCTCCTCTGCTGTCATCAGTGGGGGCCTTCTGCGCTCCTTTGCCATAGGCTTAGCTTCTGCCTGCGACGGGTCTGGGTCGCATGGTGTGTAGCATTTGGTTGACCGCCTTTTCTTGGCCGACCTCCGGAGGGCTATCACCTGAACCTGGGCCCTGACACGACATTGTCCATCTGAGCGGATGCTTCTGTGTCCATAGCCCAACCTAGAGTCAGCTTCCTCCTGCTGGTCTGGTTGATTTAATAAGGACATGAGCATAAAAATAAGAATGAAGTTTTATTTACAAAGATATATATACACTTCTTGGTAGACCCCTACCGGTATCATGATCATTGGTGCCTTACTGGCCGACCTTAAATGCACTGGGTAATTGAGATACCTCGCCCCTAGCGGGGCAGCTCCTACTCCGCACCCGGGGAAGACAAGCATTCCCACCCCTTAGGTCCCATGCGGTACATTACAGTGGGGTCATTGCTGGCTGGGTTCATAGAATTCACAGACTTCCTACCGTGCAAAAGGAGGCCATTGGATCTGCACTGACCTTCCACAATAGCACCATACCTAGGTCCACTACCCCGCCCTATCTTCGGAACCCTACGTAACCTGCACAGATTTGCACTCTAACAGGCAATTTTCATGGCCAATTCAGCTAATCTGCACATCTTTGGACTGTGGGAGGAAACCGGAGCACCCGGAGGAAACCCATGCAGACACGGGTAGAATGTGCAAACTCCATACAGTCACTCAAGGCTGAAATTGAACCCGGGTCTCTGGCGCTGTTGAGGGATAGGCTTGTTTGTTCCATGTGGAAGAAATAACATGACCACGTGCTTAACCACTGTGCTGCCCTAGCTGATGGGTGGTTCTTGGTATGGTTGAGACATCAACATTGTCGGTTGGGCGTTGTGTAGCTCCGAGCTAGCATCTTCATCTTCAAGGCACCTAGGTGACTACTGAGTAGATCCTTCAGGAGAGACTTATGAACCTGGGGTGGGATGACCATACACGCTCGCAGAGTGATGCCATCCTCAGTATGTTGAAATGAATGCTGGAATACAGTGGGCAGAAGCGCCCAATGCTGAATCCAAACTGATGCAATGGGGGGAATCACCTTGTCCTTTTTAAAGAGGCCCAGTAGAGGCTTGAGATTGGTCAAAATGGAGAAATCCATTGTCTCCAAATATCATCGCCAAGCCTTCCTTCTCTATTTGGCCACAGCAGCGTTCCGCATCTTCCAGAATCCCCAAAGCAAAAGCAATAGGGCACTCCATGCCATCGTCCCATCTGTGGGCCAGCACCGTCCCAATGTCCTAAGTGGAAGCATGCATGTCAGGACTAGCAGTCGAACTGGGTCAGAATGGGTGAGGAGCTGCGAGGACAATAGATGCATCTTCACCTCGGCAAAACATGGCCGTGTTATTTCTTCCACACGGAACAAACAAGCCTATCCCTCAACATCGCCGAGAAAGACAGCCCAAACTCGCACTGCTCTACCAGACACCTCAGGTGGGTCAAAAGGTCAGTTACCGGCTCACCCGGAGACAGCACAACTATGTTGAACATATAATGTTGCATTATAACAGAGTTTGGATCATAATGCTCAGCCACTAGTGCAACCAACACATTGAATGATTTGGAGTCTGGTGCAGTTGGGTAAGTAAGGTTCTTTATAATCCCAAAGCTCAGGGCCCTGCATGTTGTCAGGAGAATCACCTTTTGACGGTCTTCCCCCAAGATACCATTGGCCTGAAAGATGTACCTCATATGTTCTGCTTATTGGCTCCAATCTTCCAGCCCCGTGTTGAAGGCCTTTAGCTTACCAAATAGCAGCATTTTCAAATTTTATATCCTCTTCTTTTTGCACGGTAGTCGTCCGTGGTGACTGAGAGTTTTAACAAGTGAGTCCGGAGTTTCCTTTTTCCTCATCGCCAGTTTAATGACTAATGAAGCCAGCGGTAGGAAGAAAAAGGTTTATTTTATTTTCAACAAAAGCTGGCCATTGCGTAAATTTCTACAATCACAGTCCCCGTTTGATCAACCAACATGCCGGTCCCTGCTCGAGCCGGTTTTTATGCTTGGTTTAGCGAACCCCAGCTGAGTGGGCCTTCCCCACCCCCCCCCCCCCCCACCCCCACCCCCCACTCTAGCCCTATGGGGAGATCGATAATGGTTTCCCATGAGCCTCGCGGGAGTTATGACACCTGTCCCTAAAATAGGTGATAATGGTTTCCTACCCTCAGTCAGTGTTACTTTGCCGTACAAATTCACAGTCATCACGCCTTTTTCAAATAATCGTTTCCAACCCCTCTGTTCTCATGAGCTACCATTCCATGCCTAAACTTCCCGCCATGTATGCAAAAGATTGAGCTGAAATATGGTACAAGCTGTTTCCTTGCTCCCCTCTCCCCATTGTTAAAATAGTCTGTTACTATGCACAGCTAAAATTCAGACTGTGCTTTGATTAAGTTAAATAATTAATCAGTAGTGATATTATCAATTGTTTTCCTAAGACCTTGGGTGCGATTTGGTGGCCTCTGTGGATGTCTGACTGCCGCAGGATGTAACTGTCATGCACACTCCCTGGAAGCCTGCGCACATGTGCATGATCTGCATGTGGTGGTCGCACAGGAGCTGGATATTCAAGGAGTGTAACCCCTTCCTGTTGATGTAGGGCATTCCCAGATGGCTTGGTGTGTGCAGGGTGACATGTGTGCAGTCTATCAACCCTTTGGCCTGGGGCCTCCCTTGAGTGAGAGCACGACGACGATGCTGAATATTGGGAGAGGCCAAAAACAAGAATTGCGCTGGGCGCCAACCCGCTCCCTTATGTGAAATTGGGATCTTGCTGCAGTGTGGTGAGAAATCGATGATCATCACTTCAGTCCTATTTCCATACAATCAACAAGAGCCACCTCGTATCCAATGGCCTCCCATGATCCAGCCGCCTCATCAGAAGCACAATTCTGACTATGGGCAACAACCCTGCAAGGACTGGATATCTCCGCACCTCCCTCACTCCTTGATCTAGTCCCTGATAAGCCAATCACCCTCCGCACGATCAACACCTCCCCCCTCCCCCCCTTCCGCCCTGCCCCACTCTCCCTTTCCCCGGTCTCCTACCACTTACCTCGCCTCAATATCCTTACACGTAGGGTGAAATTCTGCCATATTCCAACCAACAGGTTCAATGGGGACAAGAGGGTGAGTGGTGGGGAGAGAATTCAGCAGGAAGACATGTAGAATAGCCAATTATATCCCAATTAGGTGCAATTTTACAGCTTCAATGGGGGCAGACTGAAGGGGGATTTGGGGAGGGGGCTGGTGCGGGGGGAGCATGAGATGGATTCCAAGATGGAGTCTCCATGCCCTAGTGATGGGGCAACAAGCATAGAATGCTGCAGCAGCAGAGCAAATTAATCCTGAGGAGGCATTTCCCCTCCGCTCCAAACGTCCTTACTGTCTTTGACCCTCCTTAGTTTCTAGTTTCATGTTGAGGCACCCTCTCACTCTGCAACCTGCCTCGGCAGCGTCCATTTCTCCCAGTGGGGCTTCTAAAGCTCCAGAGCTGCTAGTCCTCTGATTGGGCCAGCAGCATCCAAATCCCACTAAGCACATCAAATGCAGAGGTGGCCAATTAAGCTGCCACTTTCAGTAAGATTGCACTGGTAGACAAGCTTCTGGTATCTACAGCTCAGGACTCTCATTTAATCCCAGTGTATTTTTTTAATTCATTTACGGGATGTGGTCATCGCTGGTTAGGTCAGCATTTATTGCCCATCCCTAGTTGCCCTTCAAGAAGGTTGTGGTGAGTTGCCTTCTTGAACCCTTGAAGTGTAGGTACTCCTAGTGTTGTTAGGGAGGGAGTTCCAGGATTTCGCCCCAGCGGCAGTGAATGAATGGTGATATATTTCCAAGTCAGGGTAGTGAGTGGCTTGGAGGGAAACTTCCAGATGGAAGTGTTCCCATGTACCTGTTGCCCTTGTCCTTCTAGATGGTAGTGGTTGTGGGTTTGGAAGGTGCTGTCTAAGGAACCTTGGTGCTTTACTACAGCGCATTTTGTAGATAGTACACATGGGCTGCCACTGTTTGTCAGTGATGGAGGGTTTGAATGTTTGTGGAAGGGGAACAATCAAGCGGGCTTCTTTGTGCTGGATGGTGCTGAGCTTCTTGAATGTTGTTGAAGCTGCACTCATCCAGGTAAGTGGAGAGTATTCCATTACACTCCTGACTTTTGCCTTGTAGTTGGTGGACTGGCATTGGGGTCAGGAGGTGAGTTATTCGCCATAGGATTCCGAGCCTTTGACCTGCCTTGGTAGCCACAGTATTAATATGGCTAGTCCAGTTCAGTTTCTGATCAATTGTAAGCCCCGGATGTTGAGTTTGGGGGACTCAGCGATGGTAATGCCATTGAATGTCAAGGGGCCATGGTTAGATCCTCTCTTGCAGAAGATGGTCATTGACTGGCACTTCTGTGGCACAAATGTAACTTGCCACTTGTCAGCCCAAGCCTAGATATTGTCTAGGTCTTGCTGCATTTGGACATGGACTGCTTCATTATCTGAGGAGTCACAAATGGTGCTGAACATTGTGCAGTCATCCACAAACATCCCCACTTCTGACCTTATGATGGAAGAGAAGCCATCGATGAAGCAGCTGAAGATGTTTAGGACACTACCCTGAGGAACTCCTGCAGTGATGTCCTGGAGCTGAGATGATTGACCTCCAACCACCACAACCATCTTCCTTTGTGCCAGCTATGACTCCAATCAGTGGAGAGATTTCCCGCTGATTCCCATAAGCTCCAGTTTAGCTAGGGATCCTTCATGCCATACTCAGTCAAATGCTGCCTTGATATCAAGAGTAGTCACTCTCACTTCACCTCTGGCATTCAGCTCTTTGGTCCATGTTTGAGCCAAAGCTGTAATGAGGTCAGGAGCTGAGTGACCCTGGTGGAATCCAAATTGAGCGTCCGTGAGCAAGTTATTGCTGAGTAAGTGGCGCTCCAGAGGAGACCAAGATGGATCATCCACTCGGCTCTTCTTGCTGAAGATGGGGGTTGGTTTAGCTCACTGGGCTAAATCGCTGGCTTTTAAAGCAGACCAAGTAGGCCAGCAGTACGATTCGATTCCCGTACCAGCCTCCCCAGACAGGCGCCCGAATGTGGCGACTAGGGGCTTTTCACAGTAACTTCATTGAAGCCTACTCGTGACAATAAGCGATTTTCATTTTCATTTCATTTCATTGTTGCAAATGCCTCAGTCTTGTCTTTTGCGCGTATGTGTTGGGCTCCTCCATCATTGAGGATGGGGATATTTGTGGAGCCTCCTCCTCTAGTGAGTGGTTTAATTGTCCACCATCATTCATGGCTGAATGTGGCAGGACTACAGAGCTTAGATCTGATGCGCTTGTTGTGAAATCGCTTAGCTCTGTCTATTACTTGCTGCTTATGCTGTTTGGCACACAAGTAGTCCTGTGTTGTAGCTTCATCAGGTTGACATCTCATTTTTCGGTATGCCTGATGTTGCTCCTGGCATGCTGTCCTGCACTCTTCATTGAACCAGGGTTGATCTCCTGGCTTGGTGGTAATGGTAGAGTGGAGGATATGCCAGGCCATGAGGTTGCAGATAGCGGTTGAATACAATTCTGCTGTTGCTGATGACCGACTGCCCCTCATGGATGCCCAGTCTTGAGTTGCTAGATCTGTTTGAAGTCTATCCCATTTAGCATGGAATAGCGCCACACAACACGATGGAGGTGTCCTCATTGCAAAGACAGGACTTTGGCTCCATAAGGAGTATGTGCTGGTCATTTCGATCGATACTGTCATGGACAGATGCATCTGCAGCAGGTAGATTGGTGAAGATGGGGTCAAGTATGTTTTTCCCTCTTGTTGGTTCCCTCACCGGCTGCTGCAGTTCCAATCTAGCAGCTATGTCCTTTAGGACCGGGCAGCTCAGTCTGTGGTGATACTACCGAGCCACTCTTGGTGATGGTCATTGAAGTCCCCTCACCCAGGGCATATTCTGTGCCCTTGCCACCCTCAGTGCTTCTTCCAAGTATTGTTCAACATGGAAGAGTACTGATTCATCAACTGATGGTGGTCGGTATGTGGTAATCAGCAGGAGGTTTCCTTGCCCATGTTTAACCTGAAGCCTTTAGACTTCATGAGGTCCAGAGTTGATGTTTGAGGACTCCCAGGGCAACTCCCTCCTCACTGTGTACCACAGTGCCACCGCCTCTGCTGGGTCTGTCCTGTCGGTGAGACAGGCCATACTCAGGAATGGTGATGGCGGTGTCTGGTATGATTCTGATTCTGTGAGTATGACTATGTCAGGCACTTATTTAACTAGCCTGTGAAACAGCTCTCCCAACTTTGGCACAAGTCCCCAGATGTTAGTAAGGCGGACTTTGCAGGTCGGCAGCTTTGGGTTTGCCGTTGCCGTTTCTGGTGCCTGAATCGATGCCAAGTGGTCCTTCCGGTTTCACCCCTTTTATGTGTTTTCGTACTGGTTGAATACAACTGAGTGGCTGCTGGGCCATTTCAGAGGGCAGTTCAGAGTCAACCACATTGCTGTGGGTCTGGAGTCACATATTGGCCAGATCAGGTCAGGGTGGCAGATTTCCTTCCCTCAAGGACATTCATAAACCAGATGGGTTTTTACGACAATCGACAATGGTTTCATGGTCATTATGGTCAGGATTCAGAAACCAGTGGGACAATCCAACCCAATATGAAAGAACATCAAAGATGATCAAATTCATTCAGAGATTATTTCTGTACAGAGGGAGGAGAAGCAGGGCTTCACCCAGCACTTAATTCCAGAAAGCACATCTCATACTTCCATCTCTTGTCAACAGGGAGATGCATAGGCACCACAAGGGCTACCATTTGATGTTCAGTTAATGTACATAATACCATGCACGGTACATCATATTGGTGAATGCTTGCTATCCTAGCAGCAGCCATGATGCCTTCATCTGGAGGCAACCCTCCATTCCCGCCACCTATGGGCCTCCAAGAAGAACCAGAGATGACTGTTCAGAGACAAGGAACACCAGTTTAAATCTAGACGATTACACCCACCACCTGACAACTTGAGGAAAAGGGATATAGAATAAAAGCCATGCAGCCATCAGGAGCTTATTGGGACAGACCATTAACATATTAAAGCAACACTTCTGTTCTCTGGGCTTCATGTGGGAACCCTCCAATACACACCAGAGCATGTCTCTATACCGTCACATAACATGATTTAGTGAAAAGGAGTCCAAGAGAGGCAGTGCCATGGTAAACTCAGAATAACTGATCCTTATTTAGAAACAAAAGCCAAGAGATAGCTAAAATTCGTACCACATTCAAGTAAGCCAGTAATAAAATTGATCAAATTAGATTGATTACAATACTTTTCACATTTTTCTGCAGGAACATAGTTGGATGTATTTGCATAAACTTTCCATTTTGATGTGAATAACCATTAAGTAGATTCATAATTCCCTACAAGCCTTTTACTTATAATTTTGCAACTACAGAATTGCATATGAATAAAGTGGGCAGCACGGTAGCATTGTGAATAGCACAATTGCTTCACAGCTCCAGGGCCCCAGGTTCGATTCCGGCTGGGGTCACTGTCTGTGCGGAGTCTGCACATCCTCCCCGTGTGTGCGTGGGTTTCCTCCCACAGTCCAAAGATATGCAGGTTAGGTGGATTGGCCGTGCTAAATTGCCCCTTAGTGTCCAAAATTGCCCTTAGTGTTGGGTGGGGTTACTGGATTATGGTGATGGGGATAGGGTGGAGGTGTGGACCTTGGGTACGGTGCTCTTTCCAAGAGCTGGTGCAGACTCGATGGGCCGAATGGCCTCCTTCTGCACTGTAAATTCTATGTAAAGCAACAAAGTGAAAATGGATTGGTAAACTTTAGAAAAATACATTTGTTTTCAAGTTTCATTCAGAAAATATTAAAGGATTTAACTGGGTGTGGGGGAGTTGCTGAAATATTTGGTGGCTCTATTCATGTAAATCAGCCCTGCTTCTGGGTATGATAAAGTCAATAATTTATCATCAATTTATCTGCATGCAATAACCACAGTAAAACAAGAAAGTTTGGTTTGAACTTATTACTCTTATTTATATTATTTTTATTTAGGCTCCTGTAGAGACAGAAGTTTGGTTTAGCAGAAACCTTTTTTATTCTTCTGCAGAAGGTTTTAGTCATCTTAAAAATATCACGGATTGTTTTTAAAATAGCAGATAAAGCCGGGATAATTGAATACATTAATAACTTGTTTTGGATCCAGTTTGAATTTTAATTTTCTTATTTCTTTTTTTTGCTCTAAATATTCACTAGACTATAAATAAAGCCGTATTAATGTCGTCATACAGCCCTTTCCACTAACCGCAGGCAACAGAGCCACACTTCCTGCTTCAATTCCTTCTCAATCTGCCAGTTTTAAAATATGTTTACATTTTCAGTGCCAGTGAGTCATGCAGCCAAAAATTTAGACTCGCGCTTTGACAGATTAAAATATACTATTTTGAGATTATTAACTGCAGCAATTCAAGTGGTTTGATGTAAAAGGAAATTGGTCCCTGTCTTTTTTGTGAATAAATGTATGCAAATGAAAGACTGTTGAATAACAATATTTATTAGACAGCCTTCGGCTAGATGTATACAGGATTCCAGAACAGTCAACTTTCGGTGATATAATAAACTTTGTATTTTCTACAAAACTTGCAGATGTTTGTTTCCATCTCCCGAATAAATCTCTTACAAATCAGTTTTCCCTCTTTTATGAACTGAGTAAAATTGAATACTGGAGAGTTAAGCAACAGAATTCTAATACATTTATCATTATTCATGGCTTCACAGCATTAATCTGCCATAAACCTTTTGAGAATATGGCTATTTTAAAATTTGTCAAGAATAAGTGACTTCAATCACATTGTTTATAAAGAAGCAATTCTGCCTTATCCTAATGATAAAATATTACAAGCTTTGATTAAAAAGGCATTTCGAGGAATTAACCATGGGCAGGAATATCTTTCCGGGGAGTAGGATTTTCTCTCCGGAGACAGGAAACAGAGATTGGGATTATTTCCATGTGCCAAGACTATCCCAGGGGAAAGTCACTCAGTGTGATTTTCACGGGGACGGCTCCTTAATTGGTTTGGAGACAGGTTCACCGTTACCATCACCATTTTGTCATTTGATTTCTCCTACCTTCCATCCTATCACAGGCTTTGTCTTCAGTTCTTTCTCGTCCTCCCTCTCTCCTCTCTCCCTCCCCCCGCCATCACTTTTCCCTGCCCTTGTGCTTGCTGAAAACCTGATACATCATCAGAATAGATGCCACAAAGCTGGAGAAATTATAAGATTTGACTTGACTGTGGAAGGAAATGTTGTCAAGATAGATGTGGGAGTGGAGATTAGTCGATAGCCTTTCCTCAAACAGGAAGCTTTAAAAGAATCAAGGAAGATCATGAAGAGTCTCAGGTGAACCATTTAAAGGTGAAAGAAGGGTGGCAAGTGAAGTGTGAACAGTAAAGTATGTGAATGAGTAAAAAGTTATTGCAAAAGCTCATCATGTTGACCGCTATCAAGTTACTAATTTGGGTTTAGAGTAAACTGTTTGGCTTGTGGTATTGCTTCTCTCATGGTCCAACAATAGAGTGATTTGCTGGATTACTAGAATTAAATTGGACCAAGATATTCAGAACTTGGAGAACATTTAATATAGCACTGCTTTTGGCTCACTGAGAGGTCTACCCCTTACATTATATCTGATGAGCAGCAGAACAAGATGTACAACACCCAAGGTTGTTTGGTGAGGCAACCTGGTATTAAGACTGATCCGGCCTCTAAAACCTCATTGAAATCTTTACATGCAAAGGGCCTCTCAACCAATGAAGCATGTCTAAATATAAAGCACGAATGGGAGAGGGTACCAGAATTCAGCTGAGACCTCTACAATGCATTGCTATATTGGTGCATTTGAATTGTCTGAAGGATTTGCCTATCATGGTAAACTCCTCAGTTCAGTGGAGTCATATTCTGGTTTTTTTTAAGATTCAAAATGTCTGCTTTTCCCACAGTTTCATCAGTCCACTGTTGCCTTCCCCTTAAGAACATAAGAAGTAGGAGTAGGCATTCAGCCCCTCAAGCCTGCTTAGCCATTGAATAAGATCATGACTGATCTGGTTGTGGCCTTAACTCCACTTTCCTGCCTGCCCCCCATTACCCTTGACTCCATTGTCAATGAAAAATCTGTCTTCCTCAGCCTTGAACATACTCAAGGTCCCAGCCTCCACTTCTCGCTGGGAAAGAGAATTACGAACACTAACTACCCTCTGAGAGAAGAAATTCCTCCTTATCTGTGTCTGAATGGGAGAGCTCTGTGCCCCCAGTTATAGATTCACCCACGAGGGGAAACATCCTCGCAGCATCTACCCTTTCAAGCTCTCTCAGAATCTTCTATGTTTGAATAAGATCACCTTTCATTCTTTTAAATTCAAATGTGTTTTGGCCCAAGCTGCTCAACCTTCCCTACATGATAAATTCCACATCCCAAGAATCAGCCTAGTGAACCTTCTCTTCCAATGCAAGTATGTTCCTCCTTACGGAAGGTGACCAAAACCGTACACAGAATGCTTGTTGCAACCTCACCAATGTTCTGTACAGTTATAGCAAAACTTCTCTACTTTCAAACAGCATCCATTGGTTTGCACTGAGTGCTGAATTTGGGTGCATTTGAGTGCTATAGTGAGAGTTTGGTGACTGTGGGAGTTAGGTGATGAGGGAGCAAGGTGCTCCTTTTCATTTCATTTCCTACATTTCCTCAAAGGGCGTGAAGGGAGCCGGGAGTTTACAGAGAATACAGCTGACTGTGAGCAGAGTCGGAGGGCGGAGTTCCAGTTGGTCCACAGTGCAGCTAGATTCTGTAAGGGAAGAGGGGATGGAGGCTAGGGCAGTTGCATGCTCTTCCTGTAGGATGTAGGTGGTGAGGGATACCACCGGTGTCCCCGCTGAGTATACCTACGGGAAGTGCGCCCAACTCCAGCTCCTCAGACCGTGTTAGGGAACTGGAGCTGGAGCTGGATGAACTTCAGATCATCCGGGAGGAAGAGGGAGTAATAGAGAAGAGTTACAGGGAGGTAACCACAGCCAAGGTAAAGGACAAGAGTAGCTGGGTTACAGTCAGGGGAAAGGAAACGAACGGACAGACAGTGCAGGGATCCCTCGTGGCCGTTCCCCTTCAAAACAAGTATACTGTTTTGGATGCTGTTGGGGGGGATGACCAACCGAGGGAAGGCCCTAGCAGCCAGGTCTCTGGCACTGAGTCTGGCTCTGGGGCTCAGAAGGGAAGGGGGGAGAATAGAAAAGCAATAGTAATAGGAGACTCAATGGTTAGGGGAATAGATAGGAGATTCTGTGGAGAGAGACTCCCGGAAGGTATGTTGCCTCCCAGGTGCCAGGACCATGGAGTTTTCTATAGGCCCCCCAGTAGCAGCAGAGATGTGGAGGAACAGATTGGGAAACAGATTTTGGAAAGGTGCAGAAGTCACAGGGTAGTAGTCATGGGTGACTTTAACTTCCCAAATATTGAGTGGAAACTCTTTAGATCAAATAGTTTGGATGGGGTGGTGTTTGTGCAGTGTGTCCAGGAAGCTTTTCTAACACAGTATGTAGATTGTCCGACCAGAGGGGAGGCCATATTGGATTTGATCCTTGGTAATGAACCAGGGCAGGTGATAGATTTGTTAGTGGGAGAGCATTTTGGAGATAGTGACCACAATTCTGTGACTTTCACTTTAGTAATGGAGAGGGATAGATGCGTGCAACAGGGCAAGGTTTACAATTGGGAGAAGGGTATATACGATGCTGTCAAACAAGAACTGAAGTGCATAAGTTGGGAACATA
This sequence comes from Scyliorhinus canicula, assembly GCF_902713615.1. Taxonomy (NCBI): domain Eukaryota; kingdom Metazoa; phylum Chordata; class Chondrichthyes; order Carcharhiniformes; family Scyliorhinidae; genus Scyliorhinus; species Scyliorhinus canicula. The sequence continues at coordinate 76,429,312 of NC_052155.1, forward strand.
GGCTGTCAGGGAAGGACACAAGTGAAATGTGGAACTTGTTCAAGGAACAGATACTACATGTCCTTGATATGCATGTCCCTGTCAGGCAGGGAAGAGATGGTTGAGTGAGGGAACCATGGTTGACAAGAGAGGTTGAATGTATTGTTAAGAGGAAGAAGGATACTTATGTAAGGCTGAGGAAACATGGTTCAGACAGGGCGCCTGAGGGATACAAGATAGCCAGGAGGGAACTGAAGAAAGGGATTAGGAGAGCTAAGAGAGGGCATGAAAAGTCTTTGGCGGGTAGAATCAAGAAAAACCCCCAAGGCCTTTTACACATATGTGAGAAATATGAGAATGACTAGAGCGAGGGTGGGTCCGATCAAGGACAGTAGCAGGAGATTGTGTTTTGAGCCAGAAGAGATAGGAGAGGTCTTGAACGAGTACTTTTCTTCAGTATTTACGAATCAGAGGGACCATATTGTTGGAGAGGACAGTGTGAAACAGATTGGTAAGCTCGAGGAGATACTTGTTAGGAAGGAAGATGTGTTGGGCATTTTGAAAAACTTGAGGATAGACAAGTCCCCCGGGCCTGATGGGATATATCCAAGGATTCTATGGGAAGCAAGAGATGAAATTGTAGAGCCGTTGGCAATTATCTTTTCGTCCTCACTGTCAACAGGGGTGGTACCAGGGGATTGGAGAGTGATGAATGTCGTGCCCCTGTTCAAAAAAGTGAATAGGGATAACCCTAGGAAATAAGGCCAGTTAGTCTTACTTCGATGGTAGGCAAAGCAATGGAAAGGGTACTGAGGGATAGGATTTCTGAGCATCTGGAAAGACACTGCTTGATTAGGGAAAGTCAGCACGGATTTGTGAGGGGTAGGTCTAGCCTCACAAGTGTTATTGAATTCTTTGAGTAGGTGACCAAGCACGTGGATGAAGGTAAAGCATTGGATGTGGTGTACATGGATTTTAGTAAGGAATTTGATAAGGTTCCCCATGGTAGGCTTAAGCAGAAAGTAAGGAGGCATGGGATAGTGGGAAATTTGGCCAGTTGGATAATGAACTGGCTAACCGATAGAAGTCAGAGAGTGGTGGTGGATGGCAAATATTCAGCCTGGAGTCCAGTTACCAGTGGCATACCGCAGGGATCAGTTCTTGACTTGGATGAGGGAGTTGAAGGGTGGATCAGTAAATTTGCAGATGATACGAAGATTGGTGAAGTTGAGGATAGTGAGGAGGGCTGTTGTCGGCTGTTGGAGATAATGACCACAATTCTGTGACTTTCACTTTAGTAATGGAGAGGGATAGGTGCATGCATCAGGACAAGGTTTACAATTGGGAGAAGGGTATATACGATGCTGTCAGATAAGAACTGAAGTGCATAAGTGCACCTCTTCTACCCCCTCAAAGAGTCGGCTCATCCTTGCCCTTGGCAGGCGTGCTCTCCAGACCACCTTCAGCTGTATCAACCCCAACCTCACACACGAGGTGGAGGCGTTCACCCTCCGGAGCACCTCACACCAGAATCCCTCCTCCATACCCTCTCCTAACTCTTCCTCCCACTTGATCGCTTCCAGTGGCGCCTCCTGCTCCTCCAAAATAGCCCCGTAAACCGCCGATACTACCCCCTTCTCCAGTCCCCCTTCATCAGCACCTCCTCCAGCAATGTGGAACCCGGCTCTACGGGGAAGCTCTATATCTCCTTTCTGGCAAAGTCTCGAACCTGCATGTATCTAAATATTTTCCCCTGCTCCAGCCCATATTTCACTCCCAGCACCTTCAATCCTGAAAACTGACCCCCAAGAAACAAATCTTTTAGTGCCCTAATTCCTTTCTCCTCCCATCTCCAAAAATTTCCATCCTACTTCCCTGCTCAAATCTATGGTTCCCCCGAATTAGCATTACCCTAGACTTTGCCCCCAAGTGCTGGCAGATCTGCCTCCAAATTCTCAACAAAGCTATTATTACCGGACTCCCTGAGTATGTCCTGGGGCGGTCGGTAGCGGCGCTGTTGCTAGCGCCTTCAATCGCGACTGCACATACAAACTCTCCTCCATTCTGACCCATTGGGAGTCAACCTCTCTGACCCAGCTCCGTACCTTCTCCACATTCGCCGGCCAGTAATTAAAAAAAAAAAAATTTCGAGTATCCAATTCATTTTTTCCAATTAAGGGGCTATTTAGCGTGGCCAATTCACCTATCCTGCAGATCGTGTGGTTGTGGGGGTGAAACCCATGCAGGCACGGGGAGAACGTGCAAACTTCACAAGGACAGTGACCAGAGCCATGATTGAACCTGGGACCTCGGTGCCGTGAGGCAACCGTGCTAACCTCTTCACCTCCGTGCTGCCACTACCCAGCAATAATACATCAGGTCCGGAAGACCCAAACCCACTGCCTGCCTTCCTCTCTGTGGTAGCACCTTTGTAATTCTGGCCACCTTCCCTCCCCATATTAACGAGGTTAACATCCCTTCAATCTCTCTAAAAAATGCCTTTGGCAGGAAAATCGGCAGGCATTGGAAAATAAACAGAAATCGCAGCAGCACATTCATTTCAATCGCCTATACCTGACCTGCCAGTGACAGAGGGAGACCATCGCAGGTATCTAAAGTCAGCCCCTGCCCTACGGAATTGCAGACCCTCCACCCCTGCCCCCACCCCGAGCCGAGACACTACAGAATACTCACTCTTGTCTAGATTCAGCTTGTACACCGAGAAAGACCCAAACACTCGCAGCAGCTCCAAAATTCCCCCTATCGACACACTCAGTTCCGACACGTATAATAACAAGTCATCAGCATATAAGGACACCCTATGCTCTATTCCCCCCCCCCCCCCCACTATTCTTTCCACCATACCCCCGAACTTCTTAACGTGATGGCCAACGGCTCAATCGCTAGTGCAAACAGCAGGGGAGACATAGCACATCCCTGCCAAGTCCCACAGTGGAGAGGAAAGTATTCCGAGCTGATATTATTTGTGCGGACACTGGCCCTCGGCTCCTTATACAGTCCACGAATCTGGGTCCAAACCCAAACCGCTTTAGAACTGCCATCAAGTACCCCTATTCTACCCGGTCAAACGCTTTCTCGGTGTCCAATGCCACAACCACTTCCGTTTCCTTCCCTTCCGCCGGTGCCATAACTACGTTCAATACCCTCCTAATGTTCAAAAAGAGCTGCTTCCCTCTCACAAACCCTATCTGACCTTTATCTATCACCTTCGGGAGGCACTTCTCTCGCCTACCTGCCAGTACCTTTGCCAATATCTTTCCCGTACCAGCCTCCCCGGACAGGCGCCGGAATGTGGCGACTAGGGGCTTTTCACAGTAACTTCATTGAAGCCTACTCGTGACAATAAGCAATTTTCATTTCATTGTCATTTTCAATATCTTTGCGTCCATGTTTAAAAGTGATATGGGCCTATACAACCCACACTCCGTCGGATCCTTATCTTTCTTAAGTAACAGGGAAATCGATGCCTGCCTCAATGTTTGTGGTAACACCCCCTTCCCTATCGCCACATCCCCACCATCAGCAGTACCAGCTTATTTTTGAATGTTTTTATAATATACCACCAGAAACCCATCTGGCCCTGCCACCTTCCCCGACTGTATCCTCCCAATCGCATCTTTTATCTCCTGCTCCACTATCACCCCCTCTAATGTAGCCCTGTTCCCCTCCCCTAACCTCGGGTACGCCAGCCCATCTAGAAATTCCTGCATCACCCGGCCTCCCCTAGGTGGCTCTGACCTGTACAACCTCTCATAGAATTCCTCAAAGACCTTGTTAATCAGATCCAGAGCCATCACCAACTTCCCTGCCCTGTCTCGCACCTGAACAATTTCCCTTGCTGCCGCCTCCCTCCGGAGCTGACCCGCCAACAACCCGCCTTCTCTCCATGCTCATAAACTTCCCACCTTCCTCGCCTCATTTGGCATACCACCTTCCTGGTAGATATTCAGTCAAAGTTCGCTTGGAGTTCCTTCCTCTCTTCCAACTTCGCTGGGTTCCTATCTTCTGCATACCTCCTGTCTACCTCCAGCATCTCATTTATTACACTCTGATTTCCAACCTCTCCTCTTTGTCTAGCCTAGCCTTGAACAAGATCACCTAACCCCTCACCACCGCCTTTAAAGCCTCCCAGACAACCGCCTTCGACACCGCACCCATGCAGTTATAACCTACATATTCCTCAATTATTTTTTCAATTTTGTCATAGAACCCTTGGTTCTCCAACAGTCCCACATCTAACATCTACCCTGGTCTCTTTACCACCCCCTTCTCTAGTACCACACCCACCCAATGCAGAGCATGATCTGATATTGCAATTGCCGAGTACTCCGAACCTTTAACCCCAGCCAGCAGCGCCTTCCCCACCATGAAAAAGTCGATCCGCGAGTATACCTCATGGGCCGCTGAGAAAAATGAATACTCCAGCTCCCTCGGGTGCAGAAACCTCCAAGGGTCCACCCCTCCCATTTCCACCATTAGCCCAGCCTGCGCCTTCGCCCCCACTGACAGGACCAGCGAGCGCGGTCATGACCTGTCCAATCTTGGCTCCTGCACCAAGTTCAGGTCCCCCCCCACCCACACTATCAGTTTGTGTGTGTCCAAGTCGGGGATGGCCCCACACACCTTCTTTGTGAATCCCACATCATCCCAATTGGGACCATATACACTTAACAGCGCCATTAATCTCTCCTCCAGCGCTCCTGTCACAATCACATACCTACCCCCTGACCTGCAACCACCTTCTCCATCTAGGACCATACCCTTTTGCTGACCATCACTGCTACCCCTCAAGCCCCTCCATCAAATCCAGAGTGAAACACCTGATTAACCCATCCCTTTTTCAGTCTCACTTGATCCTTCGCCCTCAGGTGACTCTCCTGCAGCATTGCTACATCAGCCTTCAAATGTTTAAGATGCGCTAGCACCCTTGAGCTCTTGACTGGGCCGCCCAGCCCCCTCATGTTCCACGTGACTATCCTAACTGGGAGTCTCACACCCGCGCCTCCCTTCTTATCCACAATCATCATACCACAGGGCCATGCCCCATGAGCCTGACCCGTCCCTTTCCATTATTAACACTGAACCCCCTCTCCCTTCCCAGAATCCCCCCCTGCACTTCCCCTCAAAAAAATCTCACCCAGTATCGATTTACCCCCCCCCCGGCCCTGCCCCGCACTTGCTTGGCTCGGAGGCCCATCGAAACCTACTAACCAGGCTGCATTGTCCGCAGCCCTCCTCTCCTTCTTCTGTTTCAGTGACTTATTTCCACATATACTATGGCCTTACTGTTCAATTGCCTGAATTTTCTCACTCCCCTTAAGCTTCCCACATGAAATGATGAATTGGAACAAATACAGAAGAAAAGTATATCAGTTATATTACAGACAGATAAGAGAAAGAGAGCAAATAAGAAAGGAACTGAAGTGAACGAAAAAATAGAGATCTCACATCTACATTTTACTCTCGATATCCTCAGATTATCCCAAAGCATTTTAGTGAATGCGCTTTTTTTTCAAAGGATTTCCTGAAGGGTTTGGTTCATGTTTGTAATTTGACTGATGAAATATTGATAAATGTGGAGTTTGTATATTAGATTAAATAAACTGTGATATCAGAATAAAATGAACAGAATACAATCAACACAAGGTGACTCGGGAAAAGACCTGTTACTATTAATATTTGGACAGTGTAGTGCTGTAATTAAAAAGTGTGGTGGAAATTTGAAATGCTCGCCTTGAGCAGCACAACATGCTGATGAAAGGAAATGAACAAAAATAGCAGATAACAGGTAAACTGCACAATCTAAGCAATCAAATCACACTATATTTTCAAAGCTGCCATCTATGAATTAGTTTAGTTGATTTTAACTTGGGACAATTAAGTTGACAGCAAGACCAAATTACCATAATAGGTGCAAGATGCGGATTATTCTAACTGTGGAGACTGATTGACAAATAAACCCGTCTGCTTCTGAGCCAAGTCCACCGGACAAGAACGAGATTTCCATTTCAACTAGAGAGCAGAGCTAAAATCGCGTTACATGGACATAAACAAGTTAAGTGGGTGGGAAAAGATCTGGCAAATGGAGTATAATGTGGGAAAATATGAAATTCCCCACTTTGGCGGGAAGACGGAAAAAAAACTTCTTGGGTTTCTCTGACCCCCCGCGGGGTCGGAGAATTGCCGGGGGGCCGTGTGAATCCCGCCCCGCCGCCCTGATACCGGCTGCCGAATTCTCGGGCGCCGGGGTTTTGGCGGGGGCGGGATTCGTGCCTCGCTGGTCGGCGGCCGCTAGCAGTGCCCCCCCCCCCCCGGCGATTTTCCGGCCCGTGATGGGCCAAGTAGCCACCTGTTTTCGACCAGTCCCGCCGGCGTAAATCAAACCAGTTCCGTACCGGCGGGACCTGGCTCTACGGGTGGCCTTCAGAGTCCTCAGGGGGGAGGGGGGGTGCGGGGGATCTGGTCCTGGTGGGGGGTGCCCCCACGGTGGCATGGCCCGCGATCGGGGCCCACCGTGAGGGCACTCTTACCCTCCGCGCCGGCTGCTGTCAACCTCTGCCAACCCCCCTGCGCTTGCGCTGGGATGACGCCAGCACACACTGGCAATCCCGCGCATGCGCCAACTCGCGCCAGCCAGAGAGGCCTTTCGGCGCCGGTTGGCGCGGCACCAAGCCCTTCCACGGCGGCCCAATGCCGGAGTGGTTCACACCACTCCTCGGTGCCGGTATGGCCCGCCCCGCCGGGTAGGGGAGAATCCCGCCCCTTATCAAAATGGTGAGAGATTGCAGAGCTCTGATATTCAGAGGGATCTGGCTTAGGGGACAGATACAGCAAGTAATTAGGAACGCTAATAGAATGTTATTGGATATGATTTTCCCAAATGCCCCTGAGCGAACCTGCCGGAAGTCCCCATTGTAGCGAGAGGTCGCTGAGGCCCCCAAAAGAATCCCCAACCTCCCCCCAGCCTGAACGCAATAAGGGAGGAGGGGTTCCCTCTCCCCCTCCCCCATCTCCCCCCACCCCACCCTGAAGGGTGTGAATGAAAAAAATCCACAAAGTAAAAAGGATAAAAGTTTCTGTTTCAGAAGGATGTTTTCCAGTACGTCCTTTCGCCTAGGCCTTCAGTTGGAGGTTCTTGCTTTCCGTCTGTAATGGTTTTCACTGTGGATTCACCAGGATCTCAAGATTTAGGGGGCAGCACGGTAGAATTGTGGTTAGCACAATTGCTTCACTGCTCCAGGGTCCCAGGTTCGATTTCCAGCTTGGGTCACTGTCTGTGCAGAGTTTGCACGTTCTCCCCATGTGTGCTTGGGTTTCCTCCGGATGCTCCGGTTTCCTCCCACAGTCCAAAGATGTGCAGGTTACGTGGATTGGCCTTGCTAAATTGCCCTTAGTGTCCATAATTGCCCTTAGTGTTGGGTGGGGTTACTGGGTTATGGGGATAGGGTGGAGGTGTGGGCTTGGGTAGGGTGTGCTTTCCAAGAGCCGGTGCAAACTCGATGGGCCGAATGGCCTCCTTCTGCACTGTAAATTCTATTTCTCTGCAGATTCAGAAGCAAAAGGCAAGAAACCATTTTTGGAGGAAGAGAGGGAGCAACTCCCAGCTTCTTTTATCAACATCAAGGAGAGTTCTTTTTTGGGTCCTCTTAAAACTTCCCACGTGTCTAAAGTCAATCACTGTCTGCTGCCGGGCAGAATACGGTTTTAGGCCAATCCATTGGCCACCAGCCAACCAATCAAATTGAATTTCTCCGATCTCTCAGATACCAGGAAGTCTGAGTTCTTCTGTTAAAAATCTAAAATCTTCATAAGCAACAGTGTATTGTTTTGCAACTTTTGAGTTCCTCATTTCCTCTGCTCGACTTAAAGGTTCATTAAATATCCATGGATCAAAAAACGATAACGACAAAGTAAAATAAATGGAAATAAGGGAATCAACAGGAAGAGTCCTTACAAGGTAACAGTTTCTTGATTAACAAGAGGTGAAAGGTTCTGGGGATAGGCTGGAATGTGGAAGGCTACAATAAGATCAGCCATGATCATCCTGAATGAAGGAGCAGGCTTGAATGGTCCACTGGCCTACTCCTGCTTCTAGTTCCTGCATTATTAGGTCCGTATTACCCCAGTGCCACAACAATATCACATACAAATCCCGCAAATAAATTCTTCCTGTTGTTTTCAGCTTCTATTTCCCTATTTCATTGAAGTGAGGCTGTACAACTACTAATGATGGGCTCAATTTTCTGAGGCTTCACATTACAGATATGGCGTGCAGTTGCAAGCTTATTGGAAATTGTATTGTCTGTAATTTTCTAACTATAGTAGCCATTCTTTCCACCCGAAAGTCAACATGTGCTCAGGCATACATTGTGTGCCTGTTAAAGGAAAAGAACTGGGCCATTAGCCTAAGAAGGATTTGCATTTGGAGTGGGTTAGTTAGCTGTAACATTGATAAGAAGCAGTGAAAGAGGTGGTGACTTTCAGTCACAAGGAAATCTGGAAATTCAAGAAATGCGTAGGTCCTGACAAAGTTAATTACAGCTCCCTATTTGATTGCACTTTCCATTTCGTTACTGTCAAGACCGAGGGGTGCAAAGCTGGAGGCCGACAAGGGTGTATGAAATACTGACAAATAAGGGGGTCAAAGGGATATCACGGGATGCTCCATTTTGCCTGCAGCCCGGGTGTTTCCCGACGGTGTGGGGCTGCCCCACAATGGGAAACCCCATTGTCCAGCCGGTGTAACGGAGCCTCCCGCTGGCGGGGTAAAACAGAAATGTGGCTCGACGGGGCGGAGGATCCAGCCCCACATCTTTGACTGGAAGGGGATACATGCAGGAGGGGTGCTGTTGTTAGTACGGCACATTAGGGATGGTTCACATGACAACTGAGAAGGTAGGGGGCTGGTGATGGGAGGGGTCACTGTAGTCTTTTGTCTTCACAGTAATCAGGAACTTTGTGAAAGTCCAAGTCCTTGATCTGGGGCTTGCAGCCAAGTACCACAGATTCTTGGAAGTCCAGGGGCTATGTGGACCTCATAGTCAGAAGTCAGGGATAGTGCAAGAGTGTAGTGAGCATGCACCAGGAGCAATCATTGGTAGCATGGTGTACTCCAACTACAGAGAGGAGCAAGGTCTGTGAACCCCCAGAGGATATAAGCACAGCTTGGTGTGCAGGGTTGTCTTTCCCTGGGCTTGGCTGCCAATGTACTGGGCTGCAGGCAGAATGGTGAGGGTTAACTGGAGGCATCTGCGGCCTGTAGGTTGAAAACACACAATAAGGAGGGAGGTATATGAAGCTCTCATGAGGGTGTTGTGACTGCACACAGATGAGGTGGGTAGAGGCCCATATAGGGCATGGGTACTTCACAGGTAATGGGCTGGGAGGGGAGGGTGTGGGGGGAGGTCGGAATGTCCACCACAACAGCTACTTTTGAAGGAAGTTGGAGAAAAACAGGAGGAAGCGCGATGTCCAAATCATGAAGGGCGAGGCATATATCTGGCACATGGACAATGAGACGGAGCAGCAAATTCCATCTGGAAGTAAAAGTGGAGAACCACCATCTTGCTCTCCCAGAGTAATGGCATTTCCAGAAAATGGAAGAAACAGCAAATCTGTGTGGGAGGGGTATGAGGCAGTCTGGGAAGACCACTATGCTGAGCTATGGGGCCTCTTCTTGGGGCACATTCTCACTTGTTGGTGCGTGCAGCAAGAGGGAACAGGAGTCAGCTTAGTTCGAAAGAAGGAAAACCTCCTTGGGAATAAAACTACTGAAAGTCAATGAAGGGGAGGGGGGCTTTGGAATATGCTGAGTCCATCCCATATCTTGGCAGCTACCTCTCTCAGTTTTTAAATTAAAAAAAAAAATTTAGAGTAGCCAATTATTTTTCTTTTTTCCAATTAAGGGGCAATTTAGCATGGCCAATCCACATAACCAGCACATCTTTGGGTTGTGGGGGTGAAACCCACACAGACATGGGGAGAATGTGCAAACTCCACACGGACAGTGACCCAGGGGCGGGATTCGAACCCGGGTCCTCAGTGCCGCAGTCCCAGTGCTAACCACTGCGCCACATGCCACCCCGTGCTACCTGTCTCATAAGACTTCCATTGATGATAAGTTCCAACACTGGATCAGCTACGACAGCTCAGTCTTCTACAAACTACAGCAGTGAGTGTTTGACAACACAGACCACCACTAGTCAACAAAAATCCTAATGTACAGGGCACTTATCATCATCATACTTCTGTACTGCAATAAGACCTGGGGGGGGGGGATTCTCCCCTACCCGGCAGGATGGAGTGGCGTGAACCACTCCGGCGTCGGGCCGCCCCAAAGGTGTGGAAGTCTCCGCACCTTTCGGGGCCAAGCCATAACCTTGAGGGGCTAGACTTGCACCGGAGTGGTTAGCGGCCCGCTGGCCGGCGGGAACAGCCTTTGGCGCAATGCCAGCCGGGGCCGAAGTGACTTCGCCGGTCGGCGTAAGTCGGCGCATGCGCCGGAGCGTCAGCGGCTGCTGACGTCATCCCCGCGCATGTGCAGGGGAGGGGGTCACTTCCACCTCCGCCACCATGAAGACTATGGCGAAGGCGGAAGGAAAAGAGTGCCCCCACGGCACAGGCCCGCCCGCCGATCGGTGGGCCCCGATCGCAGGCCAGGCCACCGTGGGGGCACCCACCTGGGGCCAGATCGCCCCGCGCCCCCCCCCCCCCCCCCCCCCCCCCGGGCCAGGAACCTGGAACCCGCCCGCGCCGCCTAGTCCCACCGGTAAGGTAGGTGGTTTGATTCACACCGGCGGGACTGGCATGACAACGGCGGGACTTCAGCCCATCGCAGGCCGGAGAATCGTCAGGGGGGCCCGCCGACAGGCACGGAGCGAATCCCGCCCCCGCCGAATCTCTGGTGCCGGAGACTTCAGGAGACGGCGGGGGTGGGATTCACACCGGCCCCCAGCGATTCTCCGACCCGGCGGGGGTCGGAGAATCCCGCCACTGTACAGTGTATCAGAAACACATCAGGGCACTAAGCAAATTCAGTGGGAGGACCATCAAACAAACATTAGTGTCCTTCTTGAAAGCAGTTCCACAAGTATTGGGGCAAAACTCCTGCAAAATTAAGTTGATGGACTGGATACTGTGTCCACATGGCTGAGGTCTCCCCATCAGATCCTGTTTCCTCAATGCTCAAATGACCATCGTTCCAGGGGTGGAAAACAAAACACTTCAGAGTCACTCTGAAGTTGTACTTGAAGTGCGGCAGAATTGGCATTAATGAATGGAGGAGCTTGTTGCTAATTGTTCAGAATGACAAAAACCTGTCCATCAAGCTGTATCCTGCTTTGAGTCCCAGTGGGCGGCGGAATGTGACCTTTTTCTGCAGAGTGTGGCAGCAGACAGCAAGAGTGAAGTTGAAACTGCCAGCACCAACAGCGGCTTTCTCCATCGTATTGTTGAGAAACATAGTGCAAAAAACTGCAAGGGGTATGTCCCACAACGTCATGTTGGACCAGAGCACACCCCGCCAGCAACCTCATTTTTTGAATATTTATATGCCTGTTCACAAGGATGCCCCCCCCCCCCCCCATTCTGCACTCCTGCCCCATGTAAATCACTCCGGCACTGCTTCCTGGCACTACCCAGGCATGACCCTCTCTTCCCTGAACGATGCACTCACCGGAGCTCTTATCGGAGGCCTGCCCATCAGCTGAATGCTATGGGAGGCCATTTATAATTCACACGGGTGAGCACTCATGCTGATGTGGATGGATTACCCAATGGTGGGGAGGGGGGTGGCGGGGGCAGGGAATGATCAGGAGTAGAGGCCTGATAATGATACTTAAATTTATAATAATAATTCTGACATTAAACATCTAGATTCCTGTTATGCAACTGATGAAGGCTGGGGGTCGGCTGGGGGCTGTGGGGTGGGGGTGAGGGGGTTGGGGGGGGGGGGGCAGTGACAATCGCATCAAGAGAGATGTAAAACAGAATTTTACATCTCGCAAGATTTTCCACTCCTATCGCCAAATCCGACCAAAAAGAACTGGACCGGGGTTTGAAAATCAGATAGTGGGAGTGTTGAAGGTGTGATAATGGGGGGGGGGTTGAAGATTGGATATTGGGGAGGTTGAAGATCTAGTAGTTGGAGTGTTGAAGTTTGGAGAGTAGAGGTTTTGAAGGCGATATTGGGGGATTTGAAGACTGGATAGTGGGAAGGTTGAAGATTGGATAATGGGGGTGTTGAAGATTGAATAGTGGGGGTTTTGAAGACTAGATAGTGGGGGGGGGGGGTTGAAGATTGGATAGTGGGGGTATTGAAGACCGGATAATGAAGATATTGAAGATCAGATTGTGGGGGGTGTTGGAGATTGGACAGTGGGGGGATTTGAAGAAGAATAGTGGGGGGGTGAAGGTTCGATAGTGGGGGGTGTTGAAGATTGGACAGTGGGAGATTTGAAGATTGGATAGTGGGGGGGTTGAAGATTGGATAGTGAGTTTGAAGGTTGGATAGTGGGGGTGTTGAAGATCGGATAGCGGGGGATTGAAGATTGGATAGTGGGCAACACGGTAGCATAGTGGTTAGCACTATGGCTTCACTGTGCCAGGGTCCCAGGTTCAATTCCTGGCTTGGGACACTGCACGTCCTGCACGTTCTCCCCTTGTCTGCGTGGGTTTCCTCTGGGTGCTCCGGTTTCCTCCCACAAGTCCCGAAAGATGTGCTTGTTACAGAGGCTGTTTAGCACACTGGGCTAAATCACTGGCTTTGAAAGCAGACCAAGCAGGCCAGCAGCACGGTTCGATTCCCGTAACAGCCTCCCCGAACAGGTGCCGGAATGTGGCGACTAGGGGCTTTTCACAGTAACTTCATTGAAGTCTACTCGTGACAATAAGCGATTTTCATTTCATTAGGTGAATTGAACATTCTGAATTCTCCATCCGTATACCTGAACTGGCGCCAGAATATGACGACTAGGGGATTTTCATAGTAACTTCATCGCAGTGTTAATGTAAGCCTACTTGTGACAATAACAAAGATTATTATTATTTTATTGTTAAGATCGGATAACGGGTGTCTGAAAATCAGAAGTAGGATGGTGGGGGAGGTTGAAGTTGGATATTGGGAGGGGGTGGCATTAAAAATCATGTAGAGAGGCCAGCAGCTTGCCAGTGCAGTCAGCGCCACGGAGAGTGGTGGCTGCTGGCAATACTACAGTGAGACCCTCACCGGAGATCATGGAGATACTCTTGGAGATATTAAATGGGTTTGTTGGGGGTCATGGGGAGGAGATTGCTGGGTGTGTTCACCAGCAAGGAAGGAGGAAATTCAATGCAAGCATAGTGGACTGGCACTGAGCAGGCACCCCTTATTCTTGATTCTGGGACCCAATGGCAGGCCGTTGGCAGCCCGACAGATGACCTTCAGGGAATATAGAAACTCTATGCAAGTAGGGGGGAACGTCTGAGCTACGACCAAATCTCCAGCAATACCGTCCTTTAAGTGGCACATTGTCAGCTTAATTAGCTTACAGGAAAGCTCCACATGTCATTCCATCCCTGCTGTTGACTTAATGTGGTCAGTTTTCCTGGCGACTGGAAGGGGTCTCACAGCCTCCCCTGTAATATGTGGGCTGGCCCACGACCTAGCCCACTCCAGTGAGCGCCACTAAATCCAGCCCAATATGTCTGCTCTCATTCATATTACCCGTACTTGGGAACTTGACATTACTTTAGATTCAGGAAGGGAGAAACTCTCCAGTATATTTTTGTTGGAGATTTATACACCTTACACCATGAGAGGGAAATTCTGAGGTAATGGTATTTGTTTTCTGTACCTTTAAAGGAGGACTAATGTTTCACTCGTTGCAAGAGATGGATGTTTATTTGAGATGCTTGGATGCTATCCTCAGACATTGCTACCAGAACCTTGATTATGGTGAATGACTACCTGAAGAGTTACTGGCCATCTGAGGCTCAACGGTGAGCAAAGAAAACATACTGGGTAGTGATACAATAACGGTGCTGTAGCATGTACATAGTTCCATTATGGATAGACAATGGGAGCGAAAAAAATACATTAAAAAATATTTCAGTACCTGCTTCCTAGATTCAGAACAGCAGGAACATAAAAGTATCAGCTTGTGGCATCCACCGGGATTGTTGAAGGAACTCCCTTGAATATATTTATGTTAGGATCACAGAAATCTGGATTTAAATCACTGCTCAAGTTGGGAGTAGCAGTGGACATGGACCAAATAGTCCCTGAGGTCTATTACCAGCCTAGTAACAGGCAGTTTCTCTGGCAGCTGCTTGACCTCTTTCCTTATTATCTCTACATTTTGTTTGAAAGTGAGAATCAAGAAAAGACTTGCTGAATGTTTATAATGATTGTGTCATTGAGATTTGCTGTACCGAAAACAAAAACATTATGGGTGGAATATTACGCCGACCGGATTTTCCGCTCCTACCCAAGTCAATGGACTTTTGAATGGCTCACCACATTTACCAGCCCACCCACTCTGCGGCGAAGCAATATAATTCTGCCCTGGAACTCCACTATTCTGGATATGCTGAAGAGATTTTTTTTAAATTACAATTAAGGAGCAGTTTAGCGTGGTCAATCCAGCTACCCTGCACATCTTTGGGTTATGGGGGTGGGACCCACGCAGACAAGGGAAGAATTTGCAAACTCCACATGGACAGTGATCCGGAGCCAGGATCAAACCCGAATCCTCGGCACTGTGAGGCAGCAGTGCTAACCACTGCGCCACAATACACTGAAGACTTGCCAGTATACTTGCATTTGTAAGTTTGCTGCAATATTGTGAATGGTACATAGAATCAGAGAACTGTACAACAGATGGGGCAATTCAGCCCATCAGCTCTTTATCAGCTCTTCATAAGACAATTCAGTTGGTCTCACTTCTGGGCTCTTTCCCCAAATCTCTGCATTTTTTTCTCTTTCATATTTTTAAAGCTTTTATCTGAGCTGATTTTGACCTGACTATTGAAGCTGTAGTCAGCACCCTGTCAAGCAGAAGAGGATTCCAAATCCGAAACTGGCTCTTTCCAAATCATCTTAAAATCTATGCCCTCTGGTCACCAACACTTCAGCCACTGGAAACAGTTTCTCGAAATTTATTCTAAGCCCTTCATAATGTCAAACAGCTCTATCAAATCTCCTCTTAACCTTCTCTACTCTTAAGAGAACAACCTGAGATTTCCCAGTCTATCTACAGAACTGATAATTGAAGCCCTGGAACCATTCAAGTAAATCTCTCTGGGACTCTCTCCAAAATCTACATGTGCTTCCTGAAGCGTGGTGCTCGGAATTAGATACAATGGTCCAGTTGGGGCCTACCTCATGTTTTATATTGGTTCAACCTAACTTGCATGTCTTTGTACGCTAAGGGGGAGAAATTGGGATGAACCCACTTTTCGGGTTGTGATTCCTGATCTAATATATTAGCTTGGATAGAGGATTGATCAACAGACAGGAAACAAAGAGTAGGAATAAACAGGTATTTTCAAGTTGGGAAGCTGTGACTGGTGGAAAGCTGTAAGCATTGGTTCTGGGAAATCAGCTATTTACAACCTATATTAATGATTCAGACAAAGATATTGAGAGTAATGTATCCAAGTTTGCTCATGTTAAAAAGCTGCCCAGGCATGCAAGCTGCAAGCAGAACAAAAAGTGGATGCAGATTTTCAGGACCCGTTCATCGCGGGTGCAAATCTGGTTATGGCCGCTAACTCTCGCGAGAGGGCATAACGGGATTTGCGGCGCTGAGATCTCACTTTGAGATATTTCCCGCCCCCACCCCCCCGCCAGCGATGAAATCAGGTTCACACCCAGCAAGGGCATGAATATGATTAGCACTAATTTGCATGCATTTTAATATTCAGAAGTGGCTTAATGCCATTGCTTCTGGGCGCATCAGATGTTCCCACCCACCGGCGTCACATAATACCGGCAGGAATTACTGCTGGTTTCCAAAAACAGAAACCAGTCGTGATGAACATGCTGGGGGTTCAGAGGTGAGTATAGCTCCAGGGTGGTGAGGGACATGGTCAGGCAGTGCCCTGGCACAGCCCCCTAGCACCCTGGTACTGTCAGGTTATCACTGCTGGGGCAGGGGCGGGACCAGTGGGCAGGGCCAGAGGGCAGGGTCAGGAGCAGGTTCTTTAGGGAACTCCTTTGGGGGATTCCCATTATGTTGGGGAGGGGGAGGGGGCGCAATGGTGTAGCGGGGGGGTGGGGCATTATCTTGGGGAGGTTGGTAACTGAGGATGGGTGGTGGGGTGGAGGTTGGCGCTCTGTGTTGCAGGATTGGAGGTGTTCCTCATGTCTGCCAGTGATCAGAAGATCTAGAATGAAAACCTGGCTAAGTTTCTGGGGAGAAGCATGTCAGTTTTCAGTCAGGACCTGACACTTGGGCTATTTTTAGGAAAATTCCACCTCTTGACTAGGTTAAATGAATGGACAACAAGGTGGCAGATGGAATATTACATGGGAATTGTGAGGTGATACAGATTGGTAGTTAGAATAGAAAAGTAGAATTTTTTTTCAAAGCTAGTATATGTTGATGTTCAACGGAACTTGGGTGTAGTTGTACAAGTAACACAGAACATTTCATGCAGCTAAGCGAGAAATTAGGAAGGCTAATGACATCTTAATAATAATAATAATCGTAATCGTCACAAGTCGGCTTACATTAACACTGCAGTGAAGTTACTGTGAAAAGCCCCTAGTCGCCACACTCCGGCGCCTGTTTGGGTACACACAGAGAGAATTCAGAATGTCTAATTGACCTAACAGCATGTTTTTCGGGACTTGTGGGGGGAATCCGGAGCGCCCGGAGGAAACCCACGCAGACACAGAACAACGTGCAGACTCCACACAGACAGTGTGCAGGGAATCGAACCTGGGCCCCTGGCGCTGTGAAGCAACAATGCTAACCACTGTGCTACCGTGCTGCCCGCATCTTGGGGTACAATTTAATGGAAACATTTCAAAGTCCGGTTTTGGGTGCGTTTCGTGGGGTGTTTCGCGACAGTCGCGTTGGTGATATTGCGGCCTGTGTTCAGTGGCACTTAGTGCCAAGAATGAGCTCCCACGAGATTCTCGACATTTCTGCTGCCTCGCTGTCTGATTCACCTGACCCCCGCCTCAGCTCCTCATCGATAAGAGGGAGCTGCTTTTAAACACTCCCTCACCACTCACTCCCAGTCAACACACAAGCATGGCAGCGCGCAGACCTGCACCTCGCTCTAGCGATGCTGACCTGGTCAGGATTTTCGATGCTGTGGATGAGGGGCGGTCACTCTGTTCCCCCGAAGGGGTGAGAGGACCAGCAACAGAGTCAGCGATGCCGTGTGGGAGGCAGCGGCAGGGACCGTCAGTGTGGGCAGCATGACCAGGAAGACCGCTGTCCAATGTTGGAAGAAGACAAACTACCTCCAAGCTGCAAGGGTAAATTACCACCTCTCTCCTTGCATCAGTTCCACCAGCTACCTGTCAAATTCCCAAACTCCTCGCAAATCTCTGGCTCGTACGCTCCCCACATCTGATCTTTATGTTTGCTCCACGGAACCCGCTGGTCCCACCAGCACAATTCTTCATGTCCAGTTGTGGTGCCCACACATGACACCTGCTATTGACCCCCCCCCCCCCGCGACCCATCAAACATGTGGCTCACAATGCCCTATTTTTGTCCCCACCAGGAGAAAATAGCCCAAAATAAGCAGGATAGGGCCAAGACTGTGGCAGAGTCCCAGAGATTCGATTCCTCACCCTCTATGAGGTACGGGCCCTGGAAATCGCGGGGCTGCCCAAGGAGAGAGCAGTCACCGACAACGGGGTTGGCCTGTGCTGCGGAGGTGAGGA
Source organism: Scyliorhinus canicula (assembly GCF_902713615.1). Classification (NCBI taxonomy): domain Eukaryota; kingdom Metazoa; phylum Chordata; class Chondrichthyes; order Carcharhiniformes; family Scyliorhinidae; genus Scyliorhinus; species Scyliorhinus canicula. Next base: position 76,447,196 of record NC_052155.1, read on the forward strand.
TCCATTGCCCCTTCATCCAGATAACCTGTCTCAAGTGAGTAGTTAATTTCAGACAAAATGATCCTTTCCTCTCACTGACCCATGTCCATTGTCAGGCCATCCGGAGTCGTACCCCACCTGTCACCCCACAGTGCACCTTGGAGAAGAGCTCTGAGGAGACTACCATCGAGGCATCACAGCTCTCACCTCTATCTTCCATCAGTGCAGAAACACACACTTCAGTGGACAACATTCATGGACAGGCTTCTGATGCACATTAGGTAAAGGCAGGAACATCCAAGGGAATCAGCAGTCGGAGGTCTGCTGGATCCCAGGACTCAACTAGGTCCAAGCCAGATGCCAAGCCTCTGGACAAGGTTCTCCCAGAGCTGATGCAGATGATAGCACACAGCTGTGATATTTAGGAGGGGGTGCAGCAACACTCCAGAGACAATAAGGCCAATTGGAGGACCCCAAAGCCTTCGGACATAGGATATGGTGCCGGCAACATGTGGCACTGAGGCTAACACTGCTAGGGTGGCGACCGCAGTGGAAAATCTGGAGCATGACATCTGCGTCTTGAGTGGCGGTGTCCAATGCATGGCTCAGTGAGTAATGACCATGCTTGAGGGTCTGGACACCATGTTCCAGTCACTGAGAGATGTCTCCCAGATGCAGGTGGACATTGCTGAGGCACTCCAGAGCATGGCGCAGTCACTGAGAACCATCGCTGAGGGTATCAACACCATGGTGCAGACAATGGGGAGCATCCAGAACTAACAACGCCAGATGACACAGAGGCCTCTGTAGCTCACTCCAGCTGCTCCTCCGTCCTATGGATTCCCCCAGGGCCTTACGAGCACCATCAGGGAGGAGGAAGTGCTGGAGGCCAACCCAGGGCCGGCCACCAATGAGACGACGGCTGTCTCCAGTCCTCCCGAATCCCCCTTTCCTGACGCCGGCGCATCTTACGGGCAGCAGGTAGGACAGGGTGCACAGCAAGTGGGATAGGGCTCCCTGGTTCTAGCCCCTCCAAAGGAAGTCCGCCAAGATCATCAAATCCCACAGGGAGCAGAAAACAGCAGGCTGCCTCCACCTCTAATGTGCATCCTGGGGACAAACTTAGACTTAGCAGTAGTCCACGAAAGATCAAAGACAGTGAGGAACACTGAGTGAGCACTAAAGGGGGAAGGGGGGTGCTGCTATCAATCTCTGCAGTAAATCTGTCACAGTAAAACGTTCCCTATTAAAACATGTCACACCTGATACGTGTGAAGCCTCTGTCATGTTAATCTTCTCAGCACCAGAGCTTTCCTCACAGCAAGTGGTCATCACTCTCCTGCCTTGTGTCGTGTCCCACTGACTGTGGCAACACAAACCCATCACCTTGGAGTGATGGTGCACATACCCTTGGAGGGGGGAACAGAGTGGTCGGGGAGGGGAGATGTGATGGGGAGTGGGGAATGTGTGGGGAGGGTGGAGGGATTGTGGGGTGGGGGGGGAAATGCGGGTGGGATGGGGGCATTTGGGGGAGGGGGGAAAGGGTGAGGGAGGGGGGACTGGGGGGAAAGGGTTGAGCTGATGGAGTCTTTATATGTAAAATTCTGACCCAACTCTTAAAGGCAGTCGATCCTTGTTCAAGAGAAGGTGCAGCACATCACTAGAACTGAATGTTATTGCTGCAATTCTGAACAAGGGAAATGAAACAACGAGCTAGAAAGAGGAATCCCAGGTTCACCAATGTGGTGCTGGGAGCATTAGCAATGAAGGTGTACAGAAAGAGAGAGGCCATGATTCTGAGGGGGCCAGGGGTTTTGGAGGGCCTGAAGGCAAATCCTCAGAAGGTTGTAGAAACAGAGGAAATTCAGTACCCTAAGGCTGGCCCCATGACCTTTGCAACAGAATTGGAAGAAGTTCAATGACGTTACATGCATGGTCATGGTCTGTCAATACATATTCACATAACATCTTATTCTTGCTAAAACATTAGCCTCTCACACGGCTAAATGTATTACATCTCCAACACTCACTTATTAGCAGCCCGGACTCATACCTAAAATTCATATATTCCACCTCAGCCTCAGAAACCATCAAAAATTCTTGACTCATGCCCACATTTCACTCCCTCCCCAGATCTCTAGCCATGACAGGCACAGCATTATAGAACATAGAACAGTACAGCACAGAACAGGCCCTTCGGCCCTCGATGTTGTGCCGAGCAATGATCACCCTACTTAAACCCACGTAACCCGTATACCCGTAACCCAACAATCCCCCCATTAACCTTACACTACGGGCAATTTAGCCTGGCTAATCCACCTAACCCGCACATCTTTGGACTGTGGGAGGAAACCGGAGCACCCGGAGGAAACCCACGCACACACGGGGAGGACGTGCAGACTCCACACAGACAGTGACCCAGCCGGGAATCGAACCTGGGACCCTGGAGCTGTGAAGCATTGATGCTAACCACCATGCTACCGTGAGGCCCGTATCATTATCATTGACATTTTGCTCCCTTTCATGTAGGAGAAGAGGCCCATAACTGGAGTGAGCAGCAAGGAACCGGGGTAGGGGTTGGGGAGTGGGGAGGTGGGGTTGAATTGCCGGACTCAACTGGGTTGCCTATAGAGCAGCGGCAAGAGTAGTTTCTGGGATAGCTTCCCAGAGGAAGTACTCAGAGTTGAGTTCAGCTGCAGGAGATTCAGATGAGAACTTGGCATGGAAGTGTACAGAAGAACGCAGATGAACACGCATCACATAATGCTGGGTTCTTTGTTTTCACCAAGCCTTCAGTTACTGTCAAGGATAATGGAGAAGTCTGGCTTCAAAGTGGCAGAATCTGCTGCACAGAGCTGGAGCCCATCCTTCCCACAGTGGGATGACGGCTTTGTCAAACCCAATAATGATGCAGCATCTGATGACCATTGTTTCAACTTTCATTGCAGAAACAGTCATAAACCATTCAAAGTGTCAGTACTGCATTGGAAGCTCATGAGACCATGCTTGTTGCCGTTTCGGAACAAACTGTTGCCATTATGGATGCAAATTTCAGTGCTCGAAGGGCTTGCAGTCTTTCACAGCAGTTAAGAAATCTGTCTTCCAACAGATTATTGGGATTGTGGAGTTGCTGCCCCATGGGAGAGGCAGTGGTATCATGGAGCATAACTCGCTGTCTTCTCCATAATGGCAGCACTCTGTCTCCCACCATTGCCACTCTGCCAGTGCCCTTGCTATTGCCTCTCAGCCCACAAAGTACTGAGGCAGTACAGCTCAGATCGAGAGCATCCCACAAGGCCACTTGCAACAGCAAGAGCACTGGCAGAGCGGCAATGGTGGGAGAGAGTCCTGTGCAGTGAAAACCAGCAGCTTTCCTCCAGGCATGCTGTAGCCACTGGGGCAGCACTGTATAGGAGTACCATGGCAGGCAAAGGCACCTCCAAGACAGACATTACAGGTTGTACAAGTCAGTGGTTCATTTCTGTCTGTGTAATTGGGCATGTTGAATAAAGATATTAATGAAAATGTTTCTGTGGCTGGCTTTTATTTTTGGATGGTAGGCAACTAGTCCCTGTTATGGGAAATCTCAGATGGATAAGATAGTGGTGAATTATGTCATATTGTCAGGAGAGGTTCCATTGAAAGCAGAGTTCCAAAGCACTCTTGGACAACCCGGCTGGAGCATACAGCTCCTGGATGTGTCCTCCTGATATCCTCCTATCCCTCCTCCTTAAACCAAGCTGGAATTCTGACTCTGGAGGCAATAGCTACACCCTCAAGATGGCAATGTTATGGAGGACACAGCAGACCACGATGAACTTTAAAATCTATTCCAGTGTACACTGGAGGGCACCCGCTGACTCGTCAGGAGAGTGAAACCATTGCCTGAGAAGGCCAGTTGACTGCTCCACCATGTTTTGTGTTGCTCTCATTATATATATGCTATCCTCACATGCTTGGGTGGGGTTATCAGCCGTAAGTACAGGGAATAGCTGAGCAGCTGGTAACTATCCAACTAAACACATTGGAACTGACCAAAGTCTCTGATGCAAGATTCCAGGGGAGCAGGGAAATTGCTCCTCGGAAGTTTAAAAATCCTGGGCAATCCCACAGAGATCAGCTCATTGGGACGTTAGCACAGCCCAGTCCATCACTTCCACCCTACCAACCTGCCACCTTACCGACCTCACTCACTTTCACCCTGCCACCTTACCCACCTGCCACCTCACTCACCTCCATCCTACCAACCTGCCACCTTACCCACCTACCACCTCATCCGTCTGGGGTTCTCCAGATGGTGATCATGGCACACTGGTGCAGGATTGGGCCTGCTGCCAGGATAGAGGGCATTCATTGTCATGTTGTTGCACAGTCGCATACCAACTGCATGTCAAACAAATGCAGCACTTACAGTTGTACCTTTTCCCATTCTCATGGGCGGGTCACAGAGCAGCACGTTTGCAATGGTATCCTGCACCATCAGTAATTCTGTTGTCCTGGCCAAGTGACATACCCTCTTGTTCTGCAGGCCCAGGCTGCGGAAGAAGATGGTGCACAATCCCCTTCTGGAGCAGGCTGTGATTTTTGTCTCCCAGATGTTCTGATTGATGGTGTGCTGCTGAAATGAGGTGTCTCTAGCTCCGCCCCCCCCCCCCCCCCTCCTCCTCCTCCCCGAGGTGATGTTCCAAATTGGGTTGTACGAGGTGTCACAGTTTAGTGATCAAAACCTTGTTGAACCTGAATCATTTAGGCATTGCTCCTAGAGGAGTTAGAAGTAGGAGAAGTAGTCTTGAAAACGCCATTGTGGGTTGGACAGCTCTCTACCTCCCTCTACACAGAGCTTCCGCTCTCTCCAGCTTCTGGTCCATCTGATGGTTATGCTGTTGACCCAGTGGCATTGCAACCACAGCTCCCATTCCTCAATCACTAAACTCTGCCTTCTCTCTAAATGAAGGACTATCTCTCCAAAACATCTCCAAAACTGCCACAGTGTTTCCAGTTTAAACAGAAGTAAGTCAAATGAACCTCACCTATAAGTTGGTGATTGGCTCTTTAAATAACAGTAGTGTTGGAGGGAGGAAAGGGACCGGCCATGTGCTGCTGAATGCCTGTTCAATTGGGAGTGATCCCAATGGAGGTGTTGTTTGGACCAAGCAGACAAAAGCCTGGATCTTCTGTGAAGTGACAATCATAGTCGGATTGCCATTATCACGATGCCGCTGCATATTTCTTACCTGGTCTTTTGAGCCCGGCTTCTCCAGAAAGGCGGAGCACGGTGTCCAACAAAGAAATCCATTGTAACTGTGGCATTGAGGGATGGCAGACATGCCCCATTTTTAATGGCACTAACTGCCATATTGTAAATGCCAATGTGGATGAGGTAGTAGGTTGGTAGAATGGAAGAGAGTGAGTTGGTTGGTGGGTAAGATGGCAGGTTGGTAGGGTGGAAGTGAGTGAGGTGGTAGGTGGGTGAGGTGGCTGGTGTGAGAGGTAGGAGATGAGTAAGGTGACAGATTGGTGAGGTCAGAAGGTGGGTGAGGAGGGCGAGTAGTTAGGTGAATCAGAAGGTAATTTTATTGGGTCAAGGTGGTGTCAGGTTGGGGGGTGAGTGGTTTGGGGATCAGTTCTGTAGTTAGCCAGGAGTTAAACTTAGTTTTAAGCCGTCTAATGTTTCCTGGATAACTATCCAACTAAACACATTGGAACTGACCAAAGTCTCTGACACAAGATTCCGGGGGAGCAGGGCAATTGTTCCTCGGAAGTTTAAACATCCTGGGCAATCCCACAGAGATCAGCTCATCGGGACATGAACACAGCCCAGTCCATCACGCGAATCCACCTCCCACCCATTGACCTCCCACAGCCTTGGGAAAGCAGGCAGCATAATCAAAGACCCCTCACACCCGGGTTATTCACTCTCCCAAGTTCTTTCATCGGGCAGAAAATACAAAAGTCTGAAACACGCACAAACAGATTGAAAACAGCTTCTTCCCCGCTGTTACCAGACTCCTGAATGACCCTCTTATTGACTGACCTGATCTCTTGAAACATCTTCTTTACTGAGTAGTACTGCACTCCTGTATGCTTCACCCGATGCCTGTGCCTATGTATTTACATTGTGTATTTATATATGTCCTATGTTTTTTTTCCTCATGTATGGAATGATCTGCCTGAACTGTACGCAGAACGATACTTTTCACTGTACCTCATGTCGCCATCTAAAATGGCCACCTGCAAAGGACCATGGGAATTGTGGTCAACTCGGACACAGACAAGTACACAGCCTCTGTGTATTGTGAAAAGAAGCCAGACCTGACCGAAACTTGCACCCATTAAAAGTCAATCATCATTTCCCCCAGGACAATAGAGTTTAAATCAAGGAACTACAACAGTAGCAGACTAACCGGCAGCACTTCCCCTTATTTGGAAAGGCTACGTGCCGAGGTCAATGATAGCTGGGACCCGCCCAGCCACTGAGGTATCCGCTCCCTAATGGGCCAGGATCAATGAGGGTGATCCAAACCCTATCGATCCATTCCCCACCTGACACCACCTTGACTCAATAAAATTATCTTCTGATTCACCTACCTACTCACCCTCCTCAACCACCTTCTGATCTCACCAATCTGTCACCCTACTCATCTACTACCTCTCCCACCAGCCACCTCACCTACCTATCACCTCACTCACTCCCACCCTAACAACGTGCCACCTTACCTACCTACCACCTCACTCCCACCCTAACAACGTGCCACCTTACCTACCTCACTCACTTCCACGCTGCCACCTTACCCACCTACCACTTCACTCACTTCCACCCTACCAACCTGCCACCTTACCCACCTACCACCTCACTCACTTTCCACCCTACCAATCTGCCACCTTATCAACCTACCACCTCACTCACTTCCCACCTACAAACCTGCCACCTTACCCATCTACCACCTCACTCACTTCCACCCTACCAACCTGCCACCTTACCCACCTACCACCTCACTCACTTCCACCCTACCAACCTGCCACCTTACCCACCTACCACCTCACTCACTTCCACCCTACCAACCTGCCACCTTATCCACCTACCACCTCACTCACTTCCAACCTGCCACTTTACCACCTACCACCTCACTCACTTCCCACCCTACCAACCTGCCACCTTACCCACCGACTACCTCACTCACTTCCCACCCTACCAACTTGCCACCTTACCGATGGATCGCGCCAAATGGGCGCGAAAGAGAAAGATAAGAAGCCCTGCACAGTATGGATCGGCCTCTTTTGGACCGGCCTGTGTGTGACCAATTGCAGCATATCAACCAGCCAAGGTCAAGGACCCGCGATTGCTACCTGAGCCCAGCCAAGACAAGCCTGACGAATTCCAACCGACCCTCATAGACAGATATAAAGGCCTTATCTCCCACACAGAGCCAGTCACCCCGAAGTTAAGTAAAGGTCATCTTAGTTATTGGGTTTAGTTTAATGCGCAGCCGTGTGACTCATTGCATATAAAACATGTGTGTTTGTCAATAAACTATCTTTTGGACTAATATACTGGTTGTGTGGTCATTCGGTCAATATAAGAAACAGCTTGTTGTTCACATAAAAATAAAGAAGTCAACATTTATTGGCGACTCTGGCGGAACCTCGATTAGAAGTGACTTTGTTGCTCCAAGAGAGAGCCCACAGCTTTGAATTGAATTGGGAAAAGAAAACGAGCCACAAGAGTAAGTTTCGTATTGGCCAAATAACCGAATTTCGGAAGTGTGCACTAATCGCATGCATCACTAACATGGAAGAGTAAGGTAAACTCGTCAGACGTGCATCCAAATCTAGAGGGATTGTGAACCGTAATATAGCCGTAAGCCTTACCCATCGTTCGATCGACTCCTTATCCCCCCTGTTCCAAATTATAAGTAGATACGAGATGGCAGCCCAGATGTTAGAGAAAATGATGAATCCACAGCAGCAACCTGAGGTCGCAGTCGTCGACAAATCAGAGCAGTGTCACATATGGGAGGATGTATTGAGAAAGCATTTAAAGGGGAAAGGATGGCCCCTTTGGTCAAATATTTGTGCAAATACTGAGTCAGGTCCAGGAAAGATAGGACAAACATGGTGGGAGAATTTATGTGAAGTTTATAAGAAAATCGCAGTAAAGTTCAGAAAGCCAATGGCAATAGTTTGCTGCTTGGCACAGTTACGAGGCACCGAGGAGGTAATTGAGACGCTCCACAGTCAGTTAGTAGAGAACGAAGAGGAGAATGAGATCAACCGTAAGGAAAGCGAGAAAATTATTGAGGAACTCTGGGAGAAGTTAGCCGCTAAAGACAGGAAAATCGCTGATGTTAAACGTGCCCACCAGTCTTGCATAGTACACCTTAGCAGCTTCAAAACCCAGTACAACAAGGCCTACCAAGACACACAGCGTGCAGTCTTGGAAAGGGAGGAGAGTGAACACCAGTTCAATCAGTTAACAAAAAAATGCGCTGATTTACAGGCAGCTTTAAGAGCGCTCCACCAGCCCACTAAAGAACAAAGGCGGAGTACTGTTGACCACGCTAAATGCCAACGAAGATTTCTAAGCTCCAGTCGTTACTTTCCATTCAGAATGGTTTTATGTGTACCTTCAGGACAGACGAGGCAGATGAAGAAGAGATGGCAGATTGGGAAGAGTTAACTGAAAGCACGCACATGTATGTAGTGAGAACGGAGAGTCAAAAACAACCGCCATGCAACCCAAAAAGAAAGGCACCAGCTGCACAGGTCACACCAACCCCCACAGCTGCCCCGACACCCATGAATCCGGTCACCACTGAAAGAAGGATAAGGGATCAGGCAGGTCCAGATATCACCTACATCACTCCAGTTAAGGGACGCTTGCAGTAAAATTACTCCATTTCAGCCCACCGCAGACCCGCATAGTTTCTTTGAGGAGGTGCACCAACAAAAGGTTATGTACAGATTAGAAGAGAGGGATGAGGTAAAATTGATCGTAATGAGTCTCAGCCAGTCGGTAAGGTCAGCTTTGCCAGACCCCCAAAACGTAGGAGGAGGAACCCTAGAGGAAATGAAGACCGCAGTATTAGATGCTATCGGATACAACAAAGGGGATCTGGTAGAGGGATTAAACAAATGCAGACAAAGGAAAGGGGAACACCCAACCCAAGGGGAACAGAGGCCGGTCGCCTCTGGATACATTTTAAGGCAGTATACAGAAATTTAGACCGTGCTCACTTAGATGAGGAAGAAACGACTAAATGGTCCCGTACTTTAGTTTCACATGCTACTGAAGCAGGTAAAAAGGCTTGCACAAATTATGACCCAGCAGATACCATACGCAATGAGATTTGGGTACTCAGACGCCTATCTAGGGCATGGGAACAGTCCCTTCAGGATCAGATGGATCAGGACGGAGTAGAGGCCACAATGCACCCAATTAGAACTAGCCAGGAACCTGCATGGGCAAATGAGGGCGGAAGAGAAGAACACTACCCCCGAGAACAGCACCCTAGAGCACAAGGTCCAACTCATGCACCACGAGGTTCATGTTATACTTGTGGACAAGTAGGACATTTCACCTGCGATTGCAGACAAAATCCCCCACATAATCAACGACCCCAACAGCCCAACCCCCCAACCAGAAACAATAGGCCAGACCACAATCGCCAGCCCCGACAGCTAGAAGGCAACGTTCGCCCCATGCATACTGTGAACGCCCGCTCAGACAACCTTGCTTATAACTCTTTAGATTGACGGTGTCCGGAGTCACCAAAATGGGTCTGTGACACGCGCTGGGATAATGTCGGACAACCGGTAGTCACAGGCACATGCAATTGATGTTCTCTGGTACAAAGGAGGGTCCCGCACCACACTAAACTCCTCAAACCTGCTCCAAAAAACACCCTGGCCAAACACAGATACCATTACACTCAGTGGATTCACAGGCCACATGCAAGAGGGATACATGACAGTCCCCATACACGTCCAGATAGGAAATGTAACAAATAAACACCCTGTTGTTTTAGGAGGCCTACTCCCAATTGCAGAACACACCCTAGGTATAGATTTCATGAACCCTCATAACCTCTCCTTCGACCCCGTAAACAAGTGTGTCTGGCAAAACAGCCAGAGCCCCCGCCACGCTCTCGGTAGGAGATTATGAAAACAGGATTTTCTCAGTAGGGGACTATTGGTTTAACCCTTCGGCAATTAGCACAGAAGCACAGACACCACCATTAAACAGGTACTAGCCGCACACAAAGGTGCTTTTGCCCAGCACAAGCATGATTGTGGGCAGATTCCAGGCACAGTATGATTTCAGGTCCCGACCCCAAACCTTAGAAACAGTACAGATTCCCACAGCAGGCTGAGAGCGAGATGTTAAAGGTCATTAACAGTCTGTTAAAACAAGGAGTGATTCGACCCGTAGCTTCCACTAATAATGCCCCTTAACTCACTTGATGCACGCAAATATCTGAGGTGTCCAGATGAGGAGAAATGGACATCAGCTAAGAATTAAGGTGTCCTAATTTTGATGGAGCCTGCCCCTCTCCTTCTTTCCACGTTATCTTCCTTCTCAATACATGGTTTTAATTAATGGCAGCCTGACACCCGATTTCTTTATACAGTCATAGTTACTCTTCTCACAGAGACATAAGACGCGGTCTACTGACCAATGGCCGTTAAAGGCACACTTGTTGGATCTCACATGACTATGAATTATTTCCGCTCATTTCGGTCACCCAGGTAGGGAGTCACGGCACTGATCCCCGCCCTACCTGAGGGCCACAGAATTATCCGGTCAAATCAAACTCGGGGAGTGGAGTAACGGCACAAACCCCCACCCTACCCAGGGATCCCACCCATTCTTATCCTGCAGCGGCTCACACGCACCTCATGTTCCCTTCATGCTCCCTGGAATGGTTTACTACACCCTACAATGACCTGGGCAGGTCTTGAATCTTCCTGTCGCTCCACTCTCTAAATCCTTACTTCTTTCACCTTTCTTTAGACCCCTTTGAATCACTTCCACGGGCGTGAGTCCGCACGTGCGCATGGGTTCCCATGTCCGCACTGGTGCCCGGGAAATATGGCGGAGACCTACAGGGGGTCGGCATGGAGGAACATACCCACCCCGGAACTAGCCCGCCCACCGATCGGTAGGCCCCCAATCGCGGGCCAGGCCACGGTGGAGGCCCCCCTGCGATTGGATCCCCCAGCCCCCACCAGGGCGGCCCCCGCAGCCAGAACTCCGAGGTCCCGCTGAGTGGGACCATACAGACCCAAGTTGATGGGACTCAGCCGAACTCAGCAGGCACTCGGCCCGACCAGGCCCGGAGAATCGCCAGCCCTTGACCAGCGCCGCAGCGATCCCACGGGCGCCCAAGAATTGGTGGGCCGGCGTGACGCGATTCCCATGCCCCCTCCGGCAATTCTTTGACCCGGCGCGGGGTCGGAGAATCCCGGCCAATATCTATGAAATTTATTCTTTAACCACTTTTTTAAATTAAATGGTTCACTTTGAATTTCTGTTGGGAAATTAACAGCCAACGTTATTTGCACATCACAAAAAATTGTTTTATTGCTTTACGACAAGGTTTGATCTTGAGCTGAAGCAGCTCCAAGTCTGTGATGCTCACAAGACAATCATGTGGTTTCTTTAAAACAGTTTGAGGGGAATGTTGGGAAATGAGGATGGGCCTGATTGCAATAGGTCCAATTGTCAGTGGGGAGTCCAATTGTTGTCAGTCAGTTCTGATGGTGATTTGGGCTGAGAGTTGGGAGCAGAAGGTGGTGGGAGCCCTGCTGCTGATCAGGAGGTCCATAGTGATCAAAAGGAACAGATGATGCTTGGAAGTGTCCATTGGTGGCTTAGGGGGTCCTATGGTGGTCAGAAGGGACAGTCAGTGTTTGGGATGTCCAGCAGTCATGAAGGTGGGGCCTGATGTAGTTAGGGGGATCTAATGGTGGTCATAAGGGGCAGTTGGTAAGCTGAGGTGTCTACAATGGTGGTCACTGGCAGCAGCTAATTGTCAGGGAAGGGGCCATTGGGTGGCCAACAAGAAGAGATGGTGGTCAGGTAATTCACTGATGTTGGGAAGATCCGACTGTTTGTGGAAGAATGGGTTAAAAAAGGAGTCAGACAAGTAAGCAAAAGGTGATGTTTATTTATAAGAACATTCTATTTACAGTGGGCCCAGTTGAACCTCACCGGGTCATCTCTCTCTTGCTCGGTTCCTATCTGGCCGACCTTTTATAAAACATGGTATGAGCCCCGCAGTTAACGGGGAGCTCACACTCCTAGAGACACCCAGGGAATTCAATCGAACCCACCCCATGTGTTCCGTGCAGGTTATTACAATTGGATAGTTTGTTAGGCCTAGAGGAAATACTCCTGCTGCTCCAGGTCCACAAAATGTAAATGAACTTAGCATAATAGATTCGGCCTTTTCATCTCCTTTCACCTGCTGGGCTTCCTATGGCCTCTGAAACCTAATGGCTTTCTTTAAACCAAGCTGTGTTTAACATTAGCAGCGTTAAAATAAAGGCACGCAACCCTCCATTTAAAATGATTAAGGGCGGCTCGGTGGCGCAGTGGGTTAGCCCTGTTGCTTCACGGAGCCAAGGTCCCAGGTTTGATCCCGGCTCTGGGTCACTGTCCGTGTGGAGTTTGCACATTCACCCCATGTCTAGGTGGGTTTCGCTCCCACCACCCAAAGATGTGCAGGTTAGGTGATTGGCCACGCTAAACTGCCCCTTAATTGGACAAAATGAATTGGGCACTCTAAAAAAAAATTTTTAATGATTAAATAATAATTCAAATATTTTAAATTACTAACCCACGACTCATCCCACCAGCATCAAAATCAAACGTGGGCAGCATTGAGGTAGGACCAGAGTTCCGATTTTCTGAATTTTAATATCTTGCCTAACTTCAACCACCACCTCCAAGTTCTTTGAGAGTTAAGATTCAGCCCAAAGTGTAGGTTTGCTGTGCAATTTCAATTTTTAATCTATGAACAATAAATCAATTTTCCATATTGTCTTGGGCTTTTGAATACACCGCCTCACTTCTGGATTCGCTTTATTAAGTGTGGTGCCAGGAAGAGGTTCCTTGTTGCTTACTCAAGGTGAATTTGAAAAGAATGAAAATATCTCTGACAATACATTGCATGATTTCAATCTTTAACAATGATGGTTTGCCCTTGTTCTCACCCTCTCATCATAGCTGCAGTGTCAGCCATTGTATAGAGTTCTTTTCTGAATACAGGCAAGGATTGGTGCAGAGAGGCAGTTTCAAAATTACTCACTGCAATGGCCTTCACAATCTGACATCAAATTCCACTACAAACCTTTTTATACTTGTTGAGACCCAAGCAAAGTGTTCAACGGTTTCAGGAAATTTTAAACTATGAAATGTATGAAAAACTTTGGAAGCATCAAGAGTTTGATCTGTCAATGTCTCCTCTTCCTCAGTATATACAACCACGTATTCCATGATGTACTTAATGACAAAGGTGGCTCTTAATAATTTCACACTACCTTGTGTAACTCAGATAGAAAGTTATTGGGTATATATATGGCATGCATTGCGTAGATCAATGTGTATTTCAAAACAAAACATGCTGTGCATCAGGCACTCATAATTAAAAGTAACATGTTATTGGATGTTCTATGATATACTTCAGGATTTATTTCCCAAACCAGCAAGGACCCTAATAATATTCGAATGGATTATTCTCCGGGATATGTCAGCAAGTGTAAAGTTGTCCAATTTCCCCATTCGCCCAAAACACAGTGAGATGGAATTTTAATAGGGATGAATTATTTAATACACAAAATAATCTTTAATCTTCCATTACTTATAATCAGGAATATCAAATATGAGGGATAACAAAAGATGAAGGGCTACATTCTCCGATCCCCCGGCCCCGTGTTTCTCGGTTGCGTGCCATTCGCTGGTGGTGGGATTCTCTACTCCTGCTGCTCGTCAATGGGATTTCCCATTGAAGACACCCCACGCTGTTGGGAAACCCATGGGCAGTGATGTGCTGCCAGGGGGAAAAGAGAATGCCAACGGCCGGAGAATTCCAGCTGGACTTTGTGAACAGATGAAGAGATTTACATATGACAAACTGATTATTCCTCCCCATTGCCCAGGTACAAGGTATTGACAGCTGAAATGTTCTACGCCAGTCCAGATCTCCGAGTGTCAGAGTTTGTTAGCATGGCCTAGTTATGCACCCAACACATGGCAAGTTCATGTGACAGGAAACAAAAAGAAGGTTGGTGGGTGGGGAGGGGGGGGGGGGGGGGGAGAGAGGAGCACAGGCACAGCGGCAGAGCTGAGATAATAGCTATTAATAAAAACAGAAGGCCTCCAGTCTAACAATTGTTCAAGAGGCAGCATCAGAGGGTTTCACAGATCCTCTCAGGGAAGTACTTTCTATTCCGGTCTAAGTCCTGCGGCAGAGGTGCAAACGGAAAATGTTCCCACCGCAGAGGTCGCTGGGAATTCACAACATATCGGGTGACCCCAGTCTCATTAATGATCCAGCTGTGGATTTCCCAACATATCGTGCAGCAAGGCGGGGGTGGGATAACCCCAGCCCCATTTTTGAAAGGTGCCCAGATAGTAACCAACCCAACATTGAGGAAGATTTGGCCCAAAGAAGCGAGGGTGCGCTGGCACCCAAATTCAGAGCTGCCTCAGTGTGTGTCATGCTCAAACAAGTGGAGGCCATGAAGGATGTCCTCTAGCCACAGGATGGAAGGAGGAGGCTGAGCAGGGAGACAAACACGGGATGGGAAGAAGTCTCCAGGTCAGTCAGTGCCTAAGGTGTGCACCGGAGGATTGCCCTGCAGTGCAGGAAGTAGGTGAATGGCTTTGTTTGGTCCACCAGGAAAAGTGAACACTCAACTGCTCATATCCACCTCACCGAATGGTAGAGAGGGCTTGGGCATCAAGTGCAATGTAAAAAGGTGACTCATAGCCCCATTAGTTCATCTACTCTACAGGTGGCTAGGCCATTGTTGACCCCTCATCCTTCCACACAGAGACCTCACATGCTATCTGGGAGGGTTTGAAGAGAAAGAGGAGTTCAAGTCTTGAGGGCACAACCAAGCACCACTAATGACAGGCCTCTCAGAGCTACAACCTTGTATCTGCATGGGTTCCCTGCACTGAAAGTGCTGGCCTGAACCCCTCCAGACAAGCTGCAATGCATCAAACAGAAGGATCACAATGGACTGAGTTATTTATATGACTGGAAGCATGAGAAAGCTACAGGAAACCCACCTCCATCTTCTCTCTATGTGCAGGAGACGTTAAGTCATAATCATGAGGGGGGAGAAGATCGTAAGGGGTGTGGTGGTCAGCCACAATTCAAACAACTGACTGACTTCAAGGAGTGGGCAGCGCAGCAGGCAGGGATGGAATGGGACAGCTCATCGGATATGGAGATATTGGCTTCTGGCCTCCATCCAGTAAGGATCCAAGCATGTCATTGAAACCTCAGGGCAACTGTGCCTCCTTGTTGGAGGCAGTTCATGCAGACACTCACTTGCTCCTCTCTCACTTACAGGTGCCACAAGAAAGAGGGCAAGGCCCGAAAGAAATAAAACCCTGACCAGCACTTAGACAAGCCCAGAAAGGACCAAGAATATTGCGGAGGAAGAACGTGCACCTGTAGAGATGTCATAGCAGCCACATGTACCCTCTATGAGCCAAGAGGCACACACCAAGGTGTGTATTAATCTAGGAAGGGTCTCACATTCTGATGGTTACTGCACAGACATGTGTCCGCAGCAGGAAGAGGTAGGGTCAGCCAGGAGGACTTTGGGGATGAGGTACCTACGAGATTCGCACCCAATGATAAGCCTCTAGAATTGGTCTTCCAAGAGAAGCTGGAAAGGCTGCAAGTGATGGGAAACAGCAGGCAGAGATGACAGAGACCCTCAAAAGAATGGCACATGAGGCAAAGGAGTCTATCCACCTGCTATCTAACGAAGTGGTACTGACTTGTTCACACGTGGAGATCTCTATGGGGAGGGTGGGAGGCAACATGGAGAAACTGGTCTGGTAGATTCTGCTGCAGGTATGTATAAACCTGCTCTCTATCCTTATTGCCATGGGTGAGCATTTGCAGTGGCTACTTGAGAGAGAGATGGGGCACCTCAGTCTCCCTCCCGGTGCCCCTTCCCATCAGAGTCAAGCAGTGATTCTTAGACACCCAAAGGGAGGTGGTGTAGCAGTTAAAAACCCCTGGGGCCTCCACTCAGGACTTTCTCAGGGTGTCCAGACCTTCCAAATCCTCCTCGTCTGTTACCCCATCAGCCTTGGCTTCTATGACTGCAGAGGGAACAGCTGCCCCACAGCAGGACAGCCAAAGTAAACTGGGTGCCTCTTGGCCTCTGGTCTCCATAGGACAGGTGCAAAAGTCATCCAAGGTAACAGGGTCAACAGGTCAGCACACCTGCTGCAGATGATGGAGAAGCACATAGAAGCGATGGGGGAAAAAAATAAGAACTTCTGATTTCACAAGTGGTTTCACGAGAGTACTATGATGGTTAAACTTATCACACTTTCGTGAATATAATCCACTTGCATTTTAATCATGTCTGATTGATTGATTGATTTGATTTATTGTCACATGTACAGAGGGACAGTGAAAAGTATTTTTCTGCGGCCAAGGAAACGTACACAATACGTACATAGTAGACAAAAGAATAATCGACAGAGAACATTAACAAATGGTACATCAACAAATAATGATTGGAGAGCAGCATAGGGCATCGCGAACAGTGTTCTTACAGGGAACAGATCAGTCTGAGGGAAAGTCATTGAGGAGTCTTGTAGCTGTGGGGAAGAAGCTGTTCCTATGTCTGGATGTGCAGGTCTTCAGACTTCTGTATCTTCTGCCTGATGGAAGGATCTAGAAGAAGGCAAAGCCTGGGTGAGAGGGGTCTCTGATAATGCTGTCTGCCTTCCTGAGGCAGCGGGAGGTGTAGACAGAATCAATGGGAGGGTGGCAAGCTTGTGCAATGCATTGGGCTGAGTTCACCACACTCTGCACTTATTTGTGATAGCCTGAAGCCTGTGCACCACCATCTTCAGCTGCTTCATCAGTAACCTCCCTTCCATCATAAGGTCAGAAGTGGGGATGTTTGCGGATGAATGCACAATGTTCAGCACCATTTGCGATACTTCAGATAATGAAGCAGTCCTTGTCCAATTGCAGCCACACCTGGATAATATCCAGACTTGGGCTGACAATTGGCAAGTTACATTCATGCCACACAAATGTCAGGCAATGACCATCTCCCACAAGAGAGGATCTAACTATCGCTAATCCACTATCTATACCAGAACAAGACTTCCAAAAGGAAGTCTTCGGTAACGAAACAGACCTTTGTGCGTCACTGTGGTGAGAAGTGGCTGTGATTTGGCACCCACATTCATCTGCAGCTATGCCTGTGAAAGATCAATTTGACTGAATTTCTGTCCTCCAGAACGTCTAGCAAACAAGTATTTTATGATCAGCAATGGAAAATGGCCAATGCACAAAACTGAATTAATAGTAGTTTTAAAATCTTCACAAATTCTTACTGAGCCGTCCTGTTTCAAAACAGGAATAATTGGTGTCGCCCAATCACTTGTAGCAACAGGATCAATGACTCCTGTCTTTACAAATCTTTCTAGATAGGAGCAGAATGATGAAACAGTAGTTAACACTGCTGTGTCACAGCACCAGGCACCTGGGTTCAATTCCGGCCTTGGGTCGCTGTCTGTGTGGAGTTTGCATGTCCTCTCATGTCTGCATGGGTTTCCTCCAGGTGCTTTGATTTCCTCAAATACATTTCCCCTTAGTGTCCAGAGATGTGCAGGTTAGGTTGTGTAATTACAGGGAAAAGGGGGCGGGGGCATGGTTAGAGTGCTAATTTAAAGGATCAGTGCAGAACCGGTGGACTGAATTACCTCCTGAACTGCAGGGATTCGGGGTTCGTCAACTTTTGGCCTAATGGTGTGTGGTGTGGTTCTAGCTTTGAGAAATTGGTTGTGCTGTCTGGCTTGAATTTTAGACGCAGCTCCAGTCATAGAGCCTAGTTAATCTATGAACACCTCCTTGGACTGCTTCAAAGGTTTTTGCAAGATGCTTCCTGAAAACACTAATTAAATGATAGTTTACCAGTAAGCCTAATCTCAGCCCACCATGCTCTATCAAATAGAGGAGGAACGTTTCCACGGACAACACGAAGAGACAACTTGACTGTCAGCCCACTTGCTTCTACTTTGACCATAATGCAACCCTTTAATGGTATAATCTCTTCAGTGCATCTCCTTACGATCACATTTGACAATTTTAAAGTAGATGCATCAGCTGTTGATGATAAATTGTCTCAGGTATTAGCGATACTGCTGCAACCTTACCCACTTCCATTTTAATTTCATGAACTTCAGGTTTTGGATATGCCCAAAACATTGTTGATCGCCATGCATTGACAAGATATCTAGCTTTAGGTCTTGCAATAGTTCGGTTTCACTGTCTTTTGAGTGATCATGAGCTTCATCCACTAATTTGAAGACACGACTAGCTTATTTATTTGTATTGTTCTTATTGCACTTTCTTGGGGTAGGAGTGGTTTTCTAAGCCCAACCGCTTTGGCAGTGTGGCCATTTTTTTCACAGATCCTGCATGTCTTTGATTTACTCCAGCAATCCTCCACTGGGCGTCCAACCTGTGTATAACAGTGACATGGTTGCACCTTTGCAGCCTTGTTCCTTGAGGTATCCATTTTGTGGATGCTCACTCCAGCCCCTGTGAAGCTTCTCTTACTCAAAGCTTCACAAATGCGTTGACTTCCATAGCTATACTTCCCTCTGCGACCTTGGTGGGATCACACTGCTGGGATCAGGTGAATCACATGTCCGTCCCATTGGTGAGGTATGACTATTTAGTGAGGGTGGATCATTTGCCGGGGCGCCGCTAATAATGTGGCAATGTATTAAAATGAGGCTCCTGCCCTTTGTGTGCATGAGTCTCATGACGTCGCCGGCGAGGGGTGGGAAAAATCGGGAAACGTGATCTCTCCGGCAAGAATCGCATTTCCTGATTCTCTCGAGATTTTCCACCCTCGCTGCCAATCCCACGGGCAGTGAGTGCAGGCTGAAATTCCGCCCTGTGTCTGAATGTCTTTGGGCAATTCAGGAAGTGGCAATTCTGACTCATTTATACTTATTGTCCTTGGTGGGCTGTGTCCTTGCAGCCCAACCCCGTTCTGCTACTTGGTAAATCAGAAGGTGTAGTTACGTAGATTTTTGGCTATTTTGAGACCTGCTGTTTAGGCCAGTTCAGTCTGTTAAAGCCTATTCAGTGGCTTCAGCACCCTCAATGAACAGCCCTTTTTTGATATAAACAGGGTTTTAGAACACCACGGGAGAGGTTTACTGAGCAGCCTGCAAGTGCTTCGCCGCAGCAGGAGGCGGCCCGCCATTGGCCGACGACAGGATCTTCTGGTATTGCCAATAGGGTTCACCCCCTCATTGCTGGAAAACCTGTGGAGGTGGTGCATTGCAAGCGGGGCAGGGTCGATCCTACCAGTGTGAATGGCCGGAAAACATCGCCCTGGGTCTTTGTAACTTTTCCATAGCCATGACTCTTTTCCCCTTCAAATTATTACCCAATTTTCTTTTGACAGCCACAATTGGATCTGCCTTCACCACAGTCTCAGACATTGAATTCCAGCACTCGCTCCCGAAACATTTTTTCTCATGCACCTAAACTTTTTTCATCAATCACCTTAAATCAGTGTCCTCTGATTCGCAATTCTCTGCCAATGGGAACAATTCTTATTGTGCAGACCCCTCATGATTTTGAACATCTCAATCAAATTTACTCTCAATTTTCTTTTCTGTGAGCAGAACAGCCCAGCTGCTCCAATTTATCCAAATAACTGAAGTCCTTCATCCCTGCAGCAACTTTTGTGAATTTTTTCTGTAACTTCTCAAATGCCCTCACATCCTTCCCAAGGTCTGATGCCAGAACGCTATCCAATATTCCAGTGTTTTCTAAAGGTTTGTCATAACATCTGTCCATTTTGTACTCCATGTCCCTATTTAAAAAGTCTAGGATCCCCTGTGCTTTATTAAACACTTTTTAAACCTATCTTGACACTTCCATTTCTACTGTTGTATTTTCTTTTCTCCTTTTACTTTTTTTCTCTTCACCTTTAGAATATAGAACATAGAACAGTACAGCACAGAACAGGCCCTTCGGCCCTCGATGTTGTGCCGAGCAATGATCACCCTACTCAAACCCACGTATCCACCCTATACCCGTAACCCAACAACCCCCCCCGCCCCCAACCTTACTTTTTAGGACACTACGGGCAATTTAGCATGGCCAATCCACCTAACCCGCACATCTTTGGACTGTGGGAGGAAACCGGAGCACCCGGAGGAAAGCCACGCACACACGGGGAGGACGTGCA
This sequence comes from Scyliorhinus canicula, assembly GCF_902713615.1. Taxonomy (NCBI): domain Eukaryota; kingdom Metazoa; phylum Chordata; class Chondrichthyes; order Carcharhiniformes; family Scyliorhinidae; genus Scyliorhinus; species Scyliorhinus canicula. The sequence goes on from NC_052155.1 coordinate 76,467,665, forward strand.
GACTCCGCACAGACAGTGACCCAGCCGGGAATCGAACCTGGGACCCTGGAGCTGTGAAGCATTTATGCTAACCACCATGCTACCGTGCTGCCCTTTCCGAGACCCTTCTGTCCTGTCATTATGCCTTCTTTCATTTCTTCCTTCTCAGATGCTCTGCCTTTCCAAACCTTTATCCCATCCCTTCAGTACCTCTTGACATTCCTAATCTCCTGTCACTGTCCTAGCCTTCACCGTCTCTTAGATAATCTTACTGTCGCCCTCTGTGACCGTCTTGGCAATCGCCAAAGGGCCCATCACTGGCAGCAACTCCCACTGCCCCATCCTACTCTCTCGCTGATCTTCCCGGTCAATGCATAAGCTGGAGAATGATCTTGCCAATTTTATCCTTGTCCACCTCACCCTTTCTGCGTTGACCCTATGGATTCTGCTTGTAGTCCAGTGGACAGCACCAGTCTCCACGTCTCCCTCTAGAGGGCTTAACAGCTATGAATACAATTGGATGGATGTCCCAGTAAATGGAGAGAGGCCTTTCAACCTGCCAGCCTTGCAATCTTCCCACCTCTGTTGGCGCTTCTGCCTGCAGCCCGAGGTAGCAAGTCTGGCTCCAGCCCATGCCCTGCCTCCCCAGTACATAAAACAATACAGGGTCAGGCCCACTAATGATATACAAGCGATGTTTACTGTACGTGCATTCCAGGCCGCAATGACGCCGCTGTCGAGGTGAGGGAGAATTGCGATTTGGCAAATCAGCACCCACCAGGACTGTACCACACCATTCAGTGACCGTGCCATATCCCTCGGAGAGAGACTCAGGTCAGCCAGCACCAGGCCAATGCTTTTGGTGCCCATAGCGATATCCATGTGGACCTGGTACATTGCTGCCTGAGACATGGCTGCCCTGTCCTGCTCATCCACCACAGCCTGCACACTGTGCCCCAGGCCTTGGACGACCTGCCTCAATGTCATATTACACTGTCCACCCGGGTGATGGCTTCATGTGTGCGAGCCATTCCATCACACGGGTCCACATACCTTCAGGAGAGGCGTGGTGGGACTGGATTCGGGGGAGAGGGCAAGGAGAGTGATTTGTCATGGGGTGGCAAACTGTGATGGCTCACTCACCAGGTAGGCCATTCCACATGGCACCCCCACATCTCCAACCCGGTCCCCCTCAGCACCCTGGGGGTACTGCGGACTGTCCAGGGGCCCCTAGCCCATGCCATCCTCCAACACCCGCCCCTCACATTGCCGGCACACCACACCTGTGCACAGCCGCCACCCTCCCACTCCCCCCACTCCACCCACCACCACCCCACCCAGCACACCCTCTGCACCCACCCAGCTCAACTCTCACACCTTCAGATTGAGGACTAAGGCAGTTCGGAATGTCGGTGAACAGGTGGTACATCAGAGGTGGAGGCGGCCTGCTGTATATCTCACCCTGCGCCCTTTGGCAGCTGTCCTCTGGAGCGACTGGGCCTGGATGGGTACGGAAGTCTTCCGGGTGTCACAGATGGCGGGAGGCAACCCTGTTCCGCCCGCTGCCCTATGGATGCACGCGGGAGAGGTTGGGGGAATCCAGCACCTCTCCTGCGGGAGTCACCTCCTCCTCCTTCAGGGAGCCCGATGGCCCCCAGGCTACTCCTTGGGATGGGTGTGCAACCAGAGCAAGCTCTGTGGGCTCCGTCATCACCTGGTTCTGTCAATCATGGAGGGCTGCTCTTGTCTTGACCAGGGTCTCAATGCTCGCAGCCATGGAGCACAGAGACTGTGTTACTTAATGGCTGTGCCAGGTCCCTCTGTGAGCGGTTCAGGTGAGCCAGGGCTAGGCCAATGCTCTGGACGCCCGCAGCCATGGCCTATTGTGACTCGGTCATGCTCTGGAGTGCCGCAGCAATGTCCATGTGACCCTGGTACATGGCTGCTTGTAACATGGCTGCCCTGCCTGCGCTTCAGCCACTGCCAGCACACTGTGCCCCAGGCCTTGGACATCCTGACCCATGACCGATATCTCTGCACCTAAGGCCTCCATCGCGGACGCCACCCTTGCGGTATTGGCCTGGGTGGCACACATAGTTGGCACCACCTCCGGCCCCTGCAGGCAGTTGGACTCCTCCAACTGCAGCTGCAGGCGCTGGATGGTTGCTGACAGCCCCGTCTCTGCACCTGCATCTCCAACATTAATGGACTCGCCCTTTCCAGAAGCAATAGACTTGTCTGAACAGCAGCTAGTCCGTGGGGTCGGGCCACTCTCCGACCATCCTCCACCTGATGTACTAGAGCATGTCTGTGGTGTGCACCAGATAGGGCCCCAGGAGCCTCTTCACTAAAGTACCCAACCGAGGTGAGTGTCTCTGGGATGGTGGAGGGTGTTGGTGACAGAAATGATGAGAAGTCAGTGTCATCCCCAGACATGTGCTCTGGGGATCTGCAGTGTTGTAACTGGATACGAGGGACCCCCCAACGGTTCAACATCATGGGCAGGTAAGTCACACTGTTGCAGCTGGGGGCGAGGGACCCAGATGGACCTGCCACGTCGGGGTATGATCCTGCAAGACACAAGACAAGACGCATTGTGAGATCGGGGTACTGGTGGTGTGTGTGTGTGTGTCTGTGGTGGGGGAGGGGGGGGGCGATCTGCGTGCCATAGAGACATCGCAATGCTATTGGTTCTCCCCTGCTGACTTCCACCTCAGTCATTCTCTCACCCCACCGACCAGGCCCAGAGCCCTCTGCCCCATGACAGTGAAGGGCCACAGGTCCGGCAGGCCCAGTCCAGTCTTCTCCCACTCCCGGCGGTTATGGGCCGCCTTCTCCTGGGGCGACAGATATTGCAAGTGTGAGACACTTGGACGCGGGAAGTACAGGGCGTTCGTGGCTAGTGGCCTGTATGTGCAGGGCAGCTGGCCATGGTGGGCGATATGAGTGTCGGAGCCTGGTGCAGGGTTGGGTGCAAGCGGACTGCTGCCGGTTGAGGTTTGGTTGCTCTCGAGGGGAAGGGGGAGAGGTGTGGGGAGTGTGAGACGGGGGTCATGCCAGGGGCACAGTACTGGTGACTCACCCTAGCTGGTCCATCTGGTGGGGGCCACATGGAATGAAGGGGGGTGATGGGTGTTGGACTGTGGTGGTGCCAGGCCACGGTGGTGGTGATGCAACTTGACTGGCCTGGGGTGTTGCCCAGTACTGCCTACCGGTCTGCCTGGGACGAGTTGGGGTCTTGGAAAGGGTCCAGAGGAGGTTCACAAGAATGATCCCTGGAATGAAGAACTTGTCGTATGAGGAACGTTTGAGGACTCTGGGTCTTAACTCGTTGGAGTTTAGAAGGATGAGAGGGGATCTTATTGAAACTTTCAGGATACTGCGAGGCCTGGATAGAGTGGACCTGGAGAGGATGTTTCCACTTGTAGGAAAATCTAGAACCAGAGGGCACCTTCTCAGACTAAAGGGACGATCCTTTAAAACAGAGATGAGGAGGAATTTCTTCATCCATAGGGTGGTTAATCTGTGGAACTCTTTGCCGCAGAAGGCTGTGGAGGCCAAATCACTGAGTGTCTTTAAGACAGAGATAGATAGGTTCTTGATTAATACGGGGATCAGGGGTTTTGGGGAGAAGGCAGGAGATTGGGGATGAGAAACTATCAGGCATAATTGAATGGCGGAACAGACTTGATGGGCTGAGTGGCCTAATTCTGCTCCTATGTCTTATGGTCTTATGGATGGTACCAGAGGCATGGAGCTGGTGACTCATCCGGACTGCCCTGAGGAGGTTGTGCAGTTTCTTTTCTGCACTGATGTCCGGTCCTTGTGGTGGGGATCATGGCGCTCACAGTCTCTGCCATCTCTGCCTGGGCCCAGTTGAACGGGGTTCCTATAATTAAGGGGGGCAATGGGGGGTCTCCCTATCTAGGGGTTCTCTGTGCGGGTGTCTCTCAATGTAGGTGGGTCGCTGGGGGTGTCTCTGGTGTGGGTACTATGGGTGTCTGGTAGGGGAGGGTTGGGCAGGTCATACATTGCGGCAGAGAGGGTGGTCCACAGGTGGACTTTGGGAGCAACTCCATTCAGGGGTTACCCCTTTGGCATGCGCCGAGGTCCAGCATGTCAGGCCCACGCTGGTAAATACCTGTAGTGCTCTGCACGCATGTGATACCTGCCCCAGAGGACCAGAGAATCCTGAGGGCCCACTGAGCTGATGCAAATGGGTCATTAGGGTCCATTTGTATCCATTACCACAGAGTCACCCAAGATCTCGTGGGAATTCACATCGACGTAAAACCAATTTTTAAATACCCACCAAATTCTGTCTCCACCCGCTGCACTGCCACCATTGAACACACCGGCGGGGACAGGAGAGAATTCCACCCATGGAATGTGTGAACCCTTTACAACATGGAAAAGTGGTGACTATCAAGCATGAGACATTTGAAAGTCAATATTCTTGGTTTGGCTGGAAAGTTGCAGATAATTTTACATCAGACAGCATCATACTCATCTATTCAGGAGGTCAAAAGCTCGATAGAAGTGTAAGAATCATCTTCAATTAAGAAGTTTAAAACTATTCTGGGTTACTGGGCTATCTCAGACAGAGTGATCCATAGAATCATAAAATCCCTACTGTGCAGAAGGAGGCCATTTGGCCCATCGAGTCTGCACCGACCCTCTGAAAGATCACCCAACCTGGCCCCCTATTCCCCCACCCTATACCCATAACCTCACCTAACCTTTGGACACTAAGGGGCAATTTAGCATGGCCAATCTACCTAAACAGCACATCTTTGGCTATGGGAGGAAACCGGAGAACCCGGAAGAAGCCCACGCAGACCCGGAGAGAATGTGCAAACTCCACACATACAGTCACCCAAGGTCAGAATCGAACCCGGGTCCCTGGCACTCTGAAGCAGCAGTGCTAACCACTCTGCTACCGTGCCACCCCTAAATCCTACTTCAAATCAAAGACCAACCTTTCACTCTTGTCTTCATCCAGGTCTACACACCAACATCTGACAGAGATATTGTTCACTTTTATCAAGACCTGATTCAAGTCAAACATCAGTGAAAATCTAATGTGGTGTATTTTTTAGTGGGTGAACTAAATGCAAAAATAGGTTCCATCAGGAAAAGTAACATAGTTCCATCTCATGGCCTGAATGATCCCAATGAAAGAGGAGAAACATGGATCAATTGGTGTACACAAAATGATCATGTTATTCTAAATCCCTGGTTCAAAGAACACCCAAGGAAATACACCTAGAAAGGTCCTGACAACATGACCAGAAATCAAATTGACTATGTGGCAATAAACAGCAGACTCCAAATGCAGTTTAACAAGTAAAACCCTACCACCAGAGTGATGGCTGCAGAAGCAACCACGTACTGTCACGTTTAGTACACCATCAACAGCACCCACATGTCCGCTCGCTGGGGAGCCAGTTAGATCACAGGAGGCCGATTGATAGGAGGTCTTTCTTGTTAATGAGATGGAGATTGGCCTTAATTGATGATAACTGGTTTCTCGTCACGTCGGGTTTCTGAATCTCACTAACAGGAATGGCCGGTTAGATCGGAAACCAATTGCTGCCCGGCGTGGTTCCTAAATTTGGCCTTTCCCACGATCTAGCCGGCTCACGTGAATTTGCATGACACAGCCAGTAGGTCGTGCCCCAAGTGTTGAGAAATGGGCAGATTACATAAAAGGTTGATTTGAGGACAACTGATGGAAGAAAATCCAACAATTAATGAAATCATGGATGGTCCAAAGATTGTGAAAGATGAAGTAAGAACCAACAATAAATAAAATAAAAAACATTAAAGTCAAAGACCCAGATTATATAGTCACTGGATAAATTAAAAGTTTAGAAGACCTTTCGAAAAGCCAAGCTGACTCTCATCTGTAATGAAGTTTACGACGTTGGAGAAACCCCATAAGGCTTAAGTAAATCAATATTTATTGCACTGCCTCAAAAGCCTGAAGCAGTTCGATGTGAACTCTATCAGTCTGATCAGTCAAATTAGAAAGATGCTTCTTTGAGTATTGATGAATAGGGCCAGGAGCAAGATAAAGCTAGAAATTTTAGCTCTTCAATTTGGTTTAATAGAAGATAGGAGAACGCAGTATGTTATCTTTATGGTACGCATGCTATCAGTAAGAGCCATAGAGTTGAAAAACGAGGTGTCCATGTGTTTTATTGTTTATAGTAAGATGAAACATGAAGAACTGGAGAGCATGTCGATCATGTCTAGATGGCAAAGATTAGATTGATAAGAAATCTTTATTAAGAACAAACCATAAAATTTTAAAACAATCCAATTGATTCTGTGAAGATTAAAAGAGGGATCAGACAGGAGTGTGTTTTCTTCCCAGATTTATTCAATTTGTAGAGTGAAAATATTCTTTGGGACGTTGAAGACCTTTCTAGATTATTAGTTGCTGGTTACAACCTGAATAATATAAGAAACACCGACGACACTTCTTATTGATCTGAATGTCCTGGTGTGTGAATCACAAAATGGTATGCAGTTGTCGAGGAGAATTATTTTCTCTCAGAGGGACATTAGATGTGGAATTCTCTTTCCCAGAAAGCAGTGAAGGCCGGATCATTGAATTTATTCAAGGTATAGTTTGACAAATTGTTGTTAGACAAGGAAGTCAAGGGTTATGGGGAGCAGATGGCAAGGTGAAGTTGAGACCACAACCAAATCATCCATGGTCTTATTGAATGGCAAAGTCCTGAATGGCTTACTCCTAAGTCCTATATTCCTATGACTCTTAAGGGAAACTGAAGAAGATTTCAGGTCGAATAGTGAGTAAAAGTGAAAAAGGACTGACCATAATTTGTCAGAAAACAAATAGTCTCCAGAAACCAAATTCGACTGGAATGTAAGAGCACAGTGATGAATGAAACAGTCAGACAGGGGGACAGATTTTGTCACTAGGGAGGATGTTAACATGGGACGTAAAGTGCAACCAAGAAATAATACAAAGGATTTGAATGGCCAAAGATGCATTTAAAAAAATGAAAAAGTTTATGATCAACTCAAAATTAGCCATGAAAACAAAGCTGTGATTTATGGAATGCGACATTGCACCAATTTTGAAATACGGAAGTGAGTGTTGGGATGGTCAATGAAATAATACAGGGAAAAATTAAGACTGCAGAGTCGTAGTTTTGAGGCAAATAATGAAGATATCTTGGACAAGTCACACTATCCATAAAGCGGTGCTACTAAAACCTAAGCACAAATGAAAGCTGCTGACAAAGATCAGGAAGAAACAGTTGGAATTTCTTGGGCACATAATAAAAAATCATGATTTAGAAAGTCTGATGCTGGTGAGAAAGATTGATGGTAAAAGAGATTGAGTTACAAAAAGAATGATCTTTCTAAAGCACCTCCCAAACTGGTTCAACGAGCAAAATTAACATGGAGGTCCGTGGTGGCTAATGCTTCCTCACGGCACGTAAATTGAAGAGAGAGAGAGCTATCACAAAATGTCTGAAAGTAGTATGTAATATTTTTGGTGGTGTTGCAGTAAGTCCCTGGATTGTCCAGAGCATGTAGATACAACCTCACATGGATGGCAGAACCACAAAAAGACAACAACAGGTCTGGGGGAAGCAATAGCAGTGCCTTTGGGTCAGCAACGTGACAGGGAAATTAAGCTGTGGAACAGGCAAGCTCCATGGAATTCCCTCTGTTAACTTGGAGCCAGATTCTGCTGTACCCCTTGGTAACGGTAGGTGGCTATCTGGCAGGACAGTCAATGCAATTAACATCTCGATGTCAATAGCCATCGTCGCATCATCAAGGTTTCCATCTGCATCCCTTGCATCAGGACCCACCTGCAACTTCACCCACTGAGTTGGCAAACACGCCATCCTTTCCCACAGGCCTGGCTGCAAAAGAGTCATGCCTGGTGACTCACCACATGCTGATTCCAATTCTATAATCATTTCTAAAGTGTATGTAGTGCCAATATCCGAACAGGTGGTTGCAAGCGTCAGATCCAATGACAAGGTCTCTTTATCAGTGCTGTGCTGTTACTTTCTCTCTTCCTCTTTGCGTTGTTGTGACTGGGCAGGAGGTAGATCTTGAGTATCAGAAAACAGGGAATCAGAAGAGACAGGTTGTTATGCGGGAAAGTGGGTGGGATGTCCATGGTCATACCATAAGCAACTTGCACATCATGACAGATGGCAGGAAAGGGGTGTACAAGGAGTTGAAAAGGGGCTCAACGTTGGTACATGCAATCATAGAATGGTTCCAGCATATAAGGAGGCCATTCGACCCATTGTATTCATGCTAGCTCTGTGTAAGAGCAGCCTTTTCCCCATTGCCCCGCAAATCTTTCCACTTCAGATCAATTATCCAATTCCCTTTTGAAAGCCCCAGTTGTATTTTCTTCCACCACACTCTTAGGTAACACATTCTAGACCCCAACCACTCAGAAGGAAAAGGTTTTTCCTGACGTCGCCATTGGATTTTATTTGATAATCTTCTATCAGTGACCTCTGGTTTCCGACCCATTCACCAATGGGAACAGTCTCTCACTATCTACTCTGTCCAGACCCCTCATGAGTTTCCACAACTCCATTAAATGACTCCTCAACCTTCTCTTTCCTAAAGAGCTTCAGCTTCTCCAATCTATCCATATGATTGAAGTTCACATAGTGATTGGTTGGTGAGTATTTTTCTCATTTATCTTTCAAAACTTTGGTGATTTATTAGTAATTGTAAGGTTTTGTTGGCAGTAGTAAAGCTTATTCGGAGTGTTGGGCTTATTACTTAAAATTAATTAAGGAAAACTAATGAATTAACACATAATAAGGATGGCAGGGAAGGTGATGTGCCAGAGCTGCAGTATGTAGGAGCAGATGGGTGACAGTGGGGTCCACGGCAACCACAACTGCAGTAAATGTCTGCGGCTTGAGGAACTTCAGCGCACGGTCACTCAACGGGAGGCCAAACTGTAATGTGATGCATCAAGGAGGGGGAAAGTTACCTGGGAACTTGTTCCAGAAGTCAAAACCATCTCATAGGATAGGATCTGATTTTGTCAGCGGTCGGGGACAGAAGGGTATGCCTGCAGTGAGGAGCATCGAAGACCAAAAAAAGATAGAAGTGGAAGAGTCTCAGACCTTCCAATAACAGGGTCAAAGTTCTTGCTGCTTTGATGGCTGAGAGCATGGGCTGCAAGGTGGATGAGCGAACTAACCATGACATTGTGGTACAGACAGTCATTCAAGTGACAGAGGTAAAAATCGCTTATTGTCACAATAAGGGTAGATAGGAATGTAATGGTAGACGGAAACAGTATAGACATGGGGATAGACACAGTTCTCTGCAGTTGAAATCTGGTTCAGAAGGCTGTGTTGCCTGCCTGGTGCCAGGGCATGGGACATCTGCGCTGGGCGAGCAAGGAACTTACAGTGGAAGGGTGGGGGGGGGGAGTAGGATCCAGTTGTGCCCAGACCACATCTGGAGTACTGTATATAGATTTGGTCTCCTATCTGTAACAAGATATAATTGATTGAGAAACAGTAGGGAGGTTTATTTGATTGATTCCTGGGAAGAAAGGCTTATCTCATGAAGAAAGGTTGAATAGGTTGGGCCTATACCCAATGGACTTCAGAAAGATGTGATGTGATCTTATTGAAATACGTATGTTCCTGAAGGGACTTGATAGGGTGGATACCAGGAGGATGTTTCCTCTTGTGGGGAATACTAGAACTAGGGATCACAGTTTAAGAACAAGGGGTCTCGCTTTTAAGAAGGAGATGAGGAGAAATGTTGGGCTGGATTCTCCCAAAATGGGACTATGTCCACAGGCCAGCGTAAAAACACTGGCATTTCACTCCCGAGTTTCCGATAAAAAAGATCAGCTAATTTACTCACCTTCAGGGGGCTAGCAGGGACCCAAAGTGATTCACGCAGCTTTAGCTGCGGATGCGGGCCCCCGCACTTCCGATTTAGAGTCCGCATATGCGCACGGCGACGGCCTCCAGCAGCCGCGCTGAGCGCCATGGTGGAGGCAGCTGAAGAATATAGGCCCCCCCCGAATGGCCGCGCACCCAAAGATCCGACAGGCCTGATCTGACCCCCGGCAGCCCATAAGGCACCCACCCCAAGGTGACGATCCCCTGCCCCCACCGAGGCAGCCACGGACTGAGTCCGCAGCCGCCAAGCGAGCTTCCCAAACGGCAATAGATGGTTAGAACCATGTCGTCGGGAACTAGGCCGGTTGTGAGCAGAGGATCGCTGGGCGGGCCTTTGGCAATGGCCCCCCAGCCGCGCGGAGTACTCCGCAAACACGCCAATACTCAGGTCCCGGAGAATCGTCGGATCGACGCCGGGCCCGATTTCAGCGTGAAAATTGATTCTCCACCCCCGCGCCCAGAGAATCCAGAACGTTTTCTCTCAGAGGGTCATCGGTATGGAATTCTATTCCCCAGAAAGTTCTGATGTTCCTTTAGTCTCAGGAATCTTTTCTTCACCCTCTCTACAGCCTTCACATCCTTCCTAAAGTGCATGCCCAGAATTGGACCCAATTGTCGAATTGAGACTGAACCAGTGTTTTAAAGGTTCATTATCATTTCCTTGCTTTTGTACTCTCCGAATATTTATATAGTACAGTATCCTGTCTGCTTTTTTAACCATTTTCTCAATCTGCTCTGCCACCTTCAATGATTTGTGCACATGCACCTCCAGCTCTCTTTCTTCCTGCAGCCCCTTTAGAATTGTGTCTTTTGGTTTATATTCAATCTCGTCATTCGTCCTACCAAAAGCACCACTTCAAATTTATCTGCATTCAATTTTGTCTGTCCACGTCTGCCTATTCCACCTGCCTGTCTATACCCTCTTGAAACCTATCACTATTTTCTTTACAGTTTACAAGTTTTGCAATCTGTAAATGTTGATAAGTACCCTGCACACCCATTTCTGGGCTATTAATACATCTCCAGAAAAGCAGTAGTTTTAATACCGCTCCTGAGGAATCTCCCTCTATCGCTTCCTCATGTCTGAAAAACAACCATTCGCCACTACTCTGTCCCTTGTCACTCAGCCAACTTTATCCATATTGTCACGGTCCCGGTTATCTATAGCTTCTACTTTGTTGGCAAGACTATTATGTGACATTTTTGTAAAATGCTTTTTGGAAGTCAACCATATCAACTGTCTTAGCCTCATCAGCCATCTCTCCGTCAAAAAAAGCTTAATAAAGTCAGTTAAGAATCAATTGTTTTTAACAAATCTGTGCTGGTTTTCCATAATCAATACAAATATATCCAGGTGATTGGGCTGGATGTTAGGTACCCCAACCGGGTGTGTTTTGGTGGGGTGCGGAGGGGCATGCAAAATAGTGCGAATGCCCATCCCCACTATCGTCCCACCCACCCTGGAGCACACCCCCATAAACACAGTAGGGAGGCAAAGTTGGAACATGGTGGTCGCAGGAAGGTCGGTGTCAGCTGATCACAGCAGCAAGGACAGGCCACGATCAGCAGGAGGTTTGCTTGAGGGCTCTTGATGTTTGCTCTTCTGTACTCTTTAAATAGTTACCTGACCAATCTGTCTGCTCAATTCCCCATTAAGCACCCGCATTGTGGGAGTCACGAGTTGGATGGAGTAGACGCAAATGCTCTTAAAGAGCGTATACAGTAGCGTGGGCTGCACGTTAGCACAATGGTTAGCACTGTTGCTTTACAGCATCAGGGTCCAGGTTCGATTCCCGGCCTGAGTCACTATCTGTGATGAGTCTGCACATTCTCCCCATGTTTACTTGAGTTTCCTCCGGGTTCCTCCCACAAGTCCCAAAAGACGTGCTGTTAGGTAATTTGGACATTATGAATTCTGCCTCCGTGTACCCGAACAGGCGCCGGAGTGTGGCGACTAGAGGCTTTTCAGAGTAACTTCATTGCAGTGTTAATGTAAGCCTACTTGTGACAATAAAGATTATTATTTAGGCCTGTTTAAATGTCACGGTCTGAGGTTTTTCCCAAAGCTCTGTACACAGCATTCATCGTATTGCGACAAATAACCATAGCTTCTCAAAGAATTAAATGAGGTTCCTTCAGAACAACGATCATATTGAAATCAGTGTTTTAAACAGTTCTCCTGTTCCCCAGATATGTGACAATGTAGAATGAGGCAAATTGGTCCATTGAGTCTGCTTCACAATTCAATCATGGTTGACATGTTTGTCATCCCTATCCTCGTGCCTTCTCCCCATAACCTCTGATCCCCTTATTAATTAAGAACTTATCTATCTCTGTCTTAAAGAAACTCACTGACTTGGCCTCCACAGCCTTCTTTGGCAATGAGTTCCATAGATTCACCACCCTCTGGCTGAAGAAATTCCTCCCCATTTCTGTTTTACAGGATTGTCCCTTCAGTATGAGGCTGTGCCCTTGGGTTCTAGTTTCTCCTACTATTGGAAACATCCTCTCCTCATCCATTCTTTCTCGGCCTCTCAGTAGTCTGTAAGTTATAATGAGATCCCTCCTCATCCTTCTAAACTCCAAACTCCATTGACTGCTGACCCAGAGTCCTCAACCTCTCCTCATATAACAAGTCCTTCATTCAAGGGATCATTCTGGTGAACCTCCTCTGAAACCTCTCCAAGGCCAGCACACCCTTCCTTAGACATCGGGCCTAAAACTGCTCACAATATTCCAAATGTGGTCTAACCAGAGCCTTATACAGCCTGAACAATACATCCCTGCTCTTACATTATATCCCTTGCGATATAAATGTTAATATTGCATTTACCTTCCTAACTGCCAACTGAACCTGCATGTTAACCTTAAGATAATCCTGAGCTAGGACTCCTAAATCCCTTGTGCTTCTGATTTCTGAAGCCTTTTACTATTTATAAAATAGTCTGTGCCTCTATTTTTCCTACCAAAGTGCTCAACATCACACTTTTCTACATTTTATTTTATCGGACACTTCTTTGCCCACTCGAGGTCCGACAAGCTGAATTCAGGGAGTTAGGAGTTAAACTAAAAAGTAGGACCTCAAAGGGAGTAATCTCAGGATTGCTACCAGTGCCACGAGCTAGTCAGAGTAGGAATGTCAGGATAGCTAGGATGAATGCGTGGCTCGAGAGATGGTGCAAGAGGGAGGGATTCAAATTCCTGCGACATTGGAACTGGTTCTGGGGGAGCTGGGACCAGTACAAACCGGATGGTCTACACCTGGGCAGGACTGGAACCGATGCCCTTGGGGGGGTGTTTGCGGGAGCTGTTGGGGAGGGTTTAAACTAATGTGGCAGGGGGATGGGAACCGATGCAGGAAGTTGTAAGGTAGTAAAACAGGGACAGAAGCAAAAGGAAGTAAGGGGAAAAGTGTAAGGCAGAGAAGCCATAGTCAAAAATCAAAAAGGGCGTCAGTACAAGGTACAGTGACTATGGGGAGCTCAGTGAATAGGCCCAGTAATACTAAAAGGAATAAAACAGAGGTAAAAACATTAATGGTAAGCGACGCGGCAGGTTGTTACATGAAGATATGGCTTCAGCGACAAGGAAAATTAGGAGAAAAGTTAAGAGGAAATATAACTTAGGAGAGGTTACTGATCGAGGTGTTAAGATTCAAAACAGAGGTAAAAAAGCCAACATAAGTGTCCTTTACCTGAATGCTCGTAGTATTCGGAATAACGCAAATGAGTTGATGGCGCAAATCATCGTGAATGACTATGATTTAGTGGCCATTACTGAAACATGGTTAAAGGATGGTCACGACTGGGAGTTAAATATCCGAGGGTATCAAACTATTCGGAAGGACAGAGTGGATGGTAAGGGAGGTGGTGTAGCTCTGTTATTTAAGGATGACATCCGGGCAATAGTAAGGGATGACATTGGTGCGATGGAGGATAAGGTTGAATCCATTTGGGTGGGAATCAGGAATAGTAAGGTGAAAAAGTCACTGATAGGAGTAGTCTATAGGCCACCAAATAGTAACATTATGGTGGGGCAGGCAATAAACAAAGAAATAACAGATGCAAGTAGAAATGGTAGAGCAGTTATCATGGGGGATTTTAATCTACATGTTGATTGGTTTAACCAGGTTGGTGAAGGCAGCCTTGAGGAGGAATTTATAGAATGTATCCGCGATAGTTTCCTAGAACAGTATGTAATGGAACCTATGAGGGGACAAGCGGTCCTAGATCTTGTCCTGTGTAATGAGACAGGATTGATTCATGATCTCATAGTTAGGGATCCTCTCAGAAGGAGCGATCACAGGATGGTGGAATTTAAAATACAGATGGAGGGTGAGAAGGTAAAATCAAATACCAGTGTTTTGTGTTTAAACAAAGGAGATTACAATGGGCTGAGAGAAGAACTAGCTAAGGTAGACTGGGAGCAAAGACTTTATGGTGGAACAGTTGAGGAACAGTGGAGAACCTTCCAAGCGATTTTTCACAGTGCTCAGCAAAGGTTTATACCAACAAATACAAAGGACGGTAGAAAGAAGGAAAATCCACCATGGATATCTAAGGAAATAAGGAAGAGTATCAGATTGAAGGAAAAAGCATACAAAGTGGCAAAGATTAGTGGGAGACTAGAGGACTGGGAAATCTTTAGGGGGCAACAGAAAGCTACTAAAAAAGCTATAAAGAAGAGTAAGATAGATTATGAGAGTAAACTTGCTCAGAATATAAAAACAGATAGTAAAAGTTTCTACAAATATATAAAACAAAAAAGAGTGGCTAAGGTAAATATTGGTCCTTTAGAGGATGAGAAGGGAGTTTTAATAATGGGAGATGAGGAAATGGCTGAGGAACTGAACAGGTTTTTTGGGTCGGTCTTCACAGTGGAAGACACAAATAACATGCCAGTGACTGATAGAAATGAGGCTATGACAGGTGAGGACCTTGAGAGGTTTGTTATCACTGAGGAGGTAGTGATGGGCAAGCTAATGTGGCTAAAGGTAGACAAGTCTCCTGGCCCTGATGGAATGCATCCCAGAGTGCTATAAGAGATGGCTAGGGAAATTTCAAATGCACTAGTAATAATTTACCAAAATTCACTAGACTCTGGGGTGGTCCCGGCGGATTGGAAATTAGCAAACGTGACACCACTGTTTAAAAAAGGAGGTAGGCAGAGAGCGGGTAATTATAGGCTAGTGAGCTTAACTTTGGTAGTAGGGAAGATCCTGGAATCTATCATCAAAGAAGAAATAGCGAGGCATCTGGATAGAAATTGTCCCATTGGGCAGAGGCAGCATGGTTTTATAAAGGGCAGGTTGTGCCTAATTAATTTAGTGGAACTTTTTGAGGACATTACCAGAGCAGTAGATAACGGGGAGCCAATGGATGTGGTATATCTGGATTTCTGGATTAAAGATGCATGGCATTAAGGGTAAAGTAGTAGCATGGTTAGAGGATTGGTTAATGAATAGAAAGCAAAGAGTGAGGATTAATGAGTGTTTCTCTGGTTGGCAATCAGTAGCTAGTGGTGTCCCTCAGGGATCAGTGTTGGGCCCACGATTGTTCACAATTTACATAGATGATTTGGAGTTGGGGACCAAGGGCAATGTGTCCAAGTTTGCAGACGACACTAAGATGAGTGGTAAAGCAAAAAGTGCAGAGGATACTGGAAGTCTGCAGAGGGATTTGGATAGGCTAAGTGAATGGGCCGGTGTTTGGCAGATGGAATACAATGTTGACAACTGTGAGGTTATCCATTTTGATAGGAATAACAGCAAACGGGATTATTATTTAAATGATAAAATATTAAAACATGCTGCTGTGCAGAGCGACCTTGGTGTGCTAGTGTATGAGTTTGTACTTTTGTAGTATATGGAGGATTGTGTGGATGTGTGTCTGGCCTTTAGGGTGTAATGTGTATGGGTGTATGGGATCTCACACTTTGACTTATACTGTTTTGTACATGAGGTCTCAAATGTTTGTGTGTAGGGAGTCACATTACTATGTAATTATTTATTCATTTTAGGACATGAATCTGGAACTAAAGGGTTTGAGACATATGTATTTCTAAAGAAAATGATGTGCAGGTTGATTCTACAGTGAACCTATTCCCCACCGCCCCCCCCCCCCCCCCCCCCCCCCCCCCCCCCCCGCCAAACAGACATTGAAAAAGAAGACTACAGAATAGCAGCGAGGTTGCTTTGCAATGTTTCTGCTGCCTGTCAAATATCCGTCATATAGGACTATAAGTTTTATTTTGGCTGACATTTTAAAAGCAAAATTGGGAACTAATTCAGTAATCCCACTGACATTCAACGGTAATTAACTAATTCCTACAAGCATTTCATGCCACCACATCCAGATACAAAATCAATCACAAACTACACCACACATCTCCTTGAATAGAAATATCTAGGTTTGTTTCTCTCTCTTGGTACTAATTCATGTTGATTTATCTTAGGAAGGGGCACTGATAGTGGAGCCTTACCTTATCAAAAAACATGAACACAAGAACCTTGGTAAAAAAGCATTTTTAAAAGGTTTTCTAATTGTGGAATGCATGGCTTGTACATAGCTTTATAATGACTGTTTGTTTGTATCCCCTGATGTGTCGTGCACCTCAGCAACACTTGACTGGCAAAAAGGAATGTGAGCAGCATAGAAATGAACAGTGAACTGTTTAATTGCAGCTGCCGAACTTGCTGCTTCATATCTAGCTGACAATTATTTTGTTGAAGCTACTTATTTCACAATATCTAAATATTTATTTTTATAACTAAATAGGGGGAATCATAAGAAAAGGCACTTACTTAAGATTTAACAAAACAATTAAAGTTTCTGAGGGAAAACAGTTGTTAGGTATCAATTTAGTTTTTATTTTAGGTTTTTCTTCACATCTGAATCATCCCATGTACATTCTGAGGCTTTGAATTTGTAGAAATTGCCTAAGGATCACCTTCTTTTGATTCGCCAATGAAATTAGAATTTTTAGCAAAATCTGCAGATAACTCTTTATCTGCTCTAGCCCATGTTGAAATGCACTGATCTGCCGTTATACGGCTGTGGAACCATATAACAATGGTTTGGCTTCAGTTTTTTTACACAATAGTTGCGATTTAACGGAAACATTTCAAAGTGCCGTTTTGAGAGCAATTGGTGGGCTGTTTCTCGATGGCCACGGTGGCGAGATCACAGCCTGTATTTAATGGCACTTAGTGTGGAAATGAGCCCCCATGAGCCTCTCGCTGTTACTGCCTGTCTCGCTGTCTGATTCACCAGACTCATACCTCAGCAGCTCACTGCTGACAAACTTTTAAGCGCTTTGTCACCATTCACTCAGATCAACACAAAAGCATGGCAGCGCGCAGACCTGCTCCTCTCTTTGGCGATGCCAATCCAACAAGGCTTCTCGACGCCGTTGTTGAGAGATGGGGCATCCTCTTCCCCCAAGGGGGTCGAAGGGCCAGCAGCAGGGCCACCAACACCACCTGGGAAGCAGTGGCAACAGCAGAGGCTGTCAGTGTGGGCAGTATGACAAGGAGGACCATCGTCCAGTGTATAAAGATCAACAACCTCCTCAACAACCTCCATCAAGCTTCAAAGGTAAGTTGCCACCTCTCTCCTTGCATCAGTTCCACCAGTCACCCCTCAAATTCCCAACCACATACAAATGCTTATTCGTCATCAACCCCTGGCACCCACTAGCACATCCCCTTCATGTCCAGTTGCAGTGTCCACACATGCCACCTGATATAGACCTCCCCCGATACATCAAGCGCGCGGCTCACTTAAGCCCTCTCTTTGTCCTCAGAGGAGATGATAGCCCATAAGAAGCATGAAAGGGCCAAGACGAGGGAGTGGAGTACCAGAGACCGAGTCCTCACCCCCATGAGGAAGAATCCCTGGAGATTGCAGGGTTGACCGAGGAGAGCACAGTCAATCAGCAAGATTGGCCTATGCCACAGTGTTGAGGATCGACTGCCCCTTCACCCAGATGATGTGTCTCAAGTGAGTTGGCCATGTCAGGCAAAATGATCCCTTTCACCGATCACATGTCCTTTGTCTCCATCTGATGGTGTCAGGCCGTCCGAAGTCACGCCCCATCCCCCACCACCCAAGGGACCACCTCAGAGGAGAACCCTGAGGAGACCACCATTGAGGCATAACAGCTGTTACCCCCACCTTTCACCAGCACAGAGACACACCTCAGTGGGGGATATTAGTGGACATGCATCTGGGGCACAATTGGGTGGGAACCACACAGTTGCTGATGAACATCAGTAGGCAGGAAAATCCAAGGGAGTCAGCAGTCGGAGGTCCGCTGATCCCAGGACTCAGCTAAATCCCAGTCAGATGCCGAGCTTCCGGACAAGGTTCTCCCAGAGCAGATGCAGATGCTCGGACATGGCCGTGAGATTCAGGAGGGGATGTGCATTGCCGACTGGAGGAGTCCAAAGGGCTATGGGCACACGAATATGATGCCGACAAAATGCGTGGCACTGCGGCCAATGCTGCTAGCATGACGACCGACGTGTAAAACCTCGATCACAAGGTCAGCATTTTGAGTTGTGGTGGGTCCAGTAGACTGCCAAAACAGGAGACCTTCTGGGGGGAGGAACATACTGTAGTGCACCATCAGACTCGCCCCGGTATCGGAACCACATTTTGAGCAGTCCGAAGTACTGCTCAATGATACCACGGGTGACAACATGGGCCTCATTATATCGGGTCTCTGCCTTGGTCTCTGGCCTTCACACTGGCATCATCAGCCAGGATCTCAATGGTTGTCTCCTATCCCCCAAGGGGCAACCCATCATCCTCGGGTGGTCCTGAAAGACTCCAGGGATCTCAGTGTATCCCAGGATGGACACGCTTAACTCTTTACGCTTAATAGTTTACCAGGTTATTCCTTTACCTTTCACTTTATTTTAGTCAAGGTAACCTTGTATCTTTTGTTGCTTTGCACTTAGGACAACTTTTATTTAGTTTTCATTTTGATCTGTTTGGTGAGGATAAAGGTTCAGGGCTGTGGTGACTTTCATGGTCATCAGGAGTGGGTGTCTTCCTCCTCCACAGGATGCCAAGTCAGTGAGGACATGGCACAGGTACCACACTGTCTCCTTATTGAGATGGAGTCTCGTGTGGCACATGCTGTCCGTCAACTCCTTGAAAGACCAACGATGCCTGTATACCTTGGGCCATCACTGACGTCCCCCTCTGGCTTTCTCCTCGGCCTCATGGGCCTGCAGAGGGACAGGTAGTATTGAGGAAGCAAGGGGGCTGCAGAAGGATTTGGACAAGCTAGGAGAGTGGGCAATGAAGTGGCAAATGAAATACAATGTGGAAAAGTGTGAGGTTATGTACTTTGGAAGGAGGAATTTAGGCATAGACTATTTACTAAATGGGGAAATGCTTAGCAAATCAGAAGCACAAGGGGACTTGGGAGTCCTTGTTCACAATTCTCTTAAGGTTAATGTGCAGGTTCAGTCGGCAGTTAAGAAGGCAATGCAATGTTAGCATTCATGTCGAGAGGGCTAGAATACAAGACGAGGGATGTACTTCTGAGGCTGTATAAGCTCTGGTCAGACCCCATTTGGAGTATTGTGAGCAGTTTTGGACCCCTTTCTAAGGAAGGATGTGCTGGCCTTGGAAAGGGTCCAGAGGAGGTTCACAAGAATGATCCTGGAATGAAGAACTTGTCGTATGAGTAACGGTTGAGGACTCTGGATCTGTACATGTTGGAGTTTAGAAGGATGAGGAGCGATCTTATTGAAACTTGCAGGATACTGCGAGGTCTGGAAAGAGTGGACGTGGAGAGGATGTGTCCACTTGTAGGAAAAACTAGAACCAGAGGACACCATCTGAGACTAAAGGGGCAATCCTTTAAAACTAAGATGAGGAGAAATTTCTTCAGCCAGAGGGTGGTGAATCTGTGGAACTCTTTGCCGGAGAAGGCTGTGGAGGCCAAATAATTGAATGTCTTTAAGACAGAGTTAGATAGCTTCTTGATTAATAAGGGAATCAGGGGTTATGTGGAGAAGGCAGGAGAATGAGGATGAGAAAATATCAGCTAAGATTGAATGGTGGAGCAGACTCAATGGGCTGAGCGGCCTAATTCTGCCCCTATGTCTTATGGTCTTACGGGCCGGGTCTTCGGTGTGTGCAGTGGCCCTTGCACTTGCATGTCGCTGCATCCAGCCTGCGTCAATGCTGCTGCCTTCTCCAGCATCTGGCCACATCAAGAGCCCCTAGACCCCAGCCTGCAACACTAGGGAGACCTTGCTCAGGTTCCCTCCCTTGACGCATACATTCACCCTTGGGTCACAAGGATATCCCCAGTGCTAAAGCCCAGCTCTTGAGTGTTTGATTGTTGGCTGTTGCCTCTATGGTGCTGACATTTATCGAGATCAGGTAAACTGTTCAGGCTTCGAACTTTGATTGAAATGAGATGCAATAATCATCATCTGAGACATAGCACATGTATCCATGAGAAGGCATTTGAGAAAATTGTGTTTATTAAACGGTCAGCAGTAACAAAGATTTGAAAATCAAATACGTAACATTCCACATATTACACTAACTATTAAACAAGGAAACAGCACCATCCCATATTGGTATCAATACAAAGCTATATCATCTCAATTTTAAAAAAACACGGTATCACCCCTCGCAGATTCCTTAACAGAAATGGGGGAGAAGCCTGAGAATATATTATCATGTTCAGAACTTTGTCGTAGAAATGATCTGTCCATCAATGTGTGACTTGTTCCACATATCACTGCCATTCTCCATCTAGGAGCCACATCTGTGCAGACCCTCCCACACGGCCCAATCTCACTGGAACCACATATTACTGGTGCTCAAGGTGCAGTTGAACACCCTTGACTTCTAGCGTGTTTAACCAGCGGTGAAGTACCAGATATATGCAGCACTTACCACACCAGCAACAAAAGCATCAGCAATCTACAAAACCATTTCTTCAACGGCATCATCAGGTGGCCCATTTGAATCAATGATGCGCACCAAGTCCCGCAGCATCTTCTTGCTTCAAACCGGAAAGCCTTCGAGATTTGTACGTCCCCCTGAGCCCAGTGTCTAGGACCAAGGTATCTTAGAAACAATTGTCCTTCTTTCCGGCTACATAAAAGTACGGAAACAGCAACAGCAGCCTCCAGACATCTTCAGCCATCAGCAGGAGCAAGTAGCAAACACAACCTGCAGCTATGAAGTGCTCTCACAACTAACAAGGCCAATTTCTTATTAGCAATAGCCTTCAGCTGTGAAGATAGAGGCTACTTACATCAAAGGGAGTTAAAGTGACCTTCAGCATATAACAAAGAATAGGGCTCTGTCCTTGAAGTGTTTGATAGGACAGACAGACATGCAGCATCTGTAGTTGCCCCTGTTATGGGCATCCACAAAATTTAAATATGGCTTTAAGGCCTCACATAAAAAAAAGCCCCCTCAACGCCTCCCCTCCCCCACCCCTCATACTGAGGCAGCAGCTCCAATGCCCTTGAGATGTATAGCCAAAAATGGAACTGGCTACTCACCTCAGTTCTCCTCAGCGCCCATTGTGCCAGCTTCACGTTTTTACAAAGGAGTACCAAACGACACCTGTGTGATTTCTCACTGTGGAGCTGGTTAACTCCCGGGAGGCTGTTACATTCGACTTCAATCTTGCTAATGAGATTGAAATTAATCCAAACCGGGTTAATGATATGCTCGCTATATTTGGGTGAGATCCGGAACTCGCCATCAGGAGCATGCTGGTTAGATAGCAAACTGGTTTACGCAACGTGGTGGTTAAATCGTGTCCAATGAGACCTTTCTGCAGCTGTTGTATTGAAACGAACAGAGCAAAAGCAATCAGACCAAGAGTGAGAAACACTCATTCTGCTTTAAATATAACGTCTATTTTGATGAAAGTCAACTTTATAAATAAACATCCCTTCATAGATTTAAATAGGCTCAAAATCTGCATCATTCTTGTTAGTTGCAAATATCTTTGCTGTTGACAGTTCTTCCACAGGAAGGAATTAAAAGTAGAAGTCGATCAACATTTTCACAGATTTCATCCTGGCCAATTGCAGTAACTAAGGGGGAAAACAGGCTAACAATTATAAAGCACCTAGATCAGGTCAGCTCAAAGGTTGTTCACAAGCAACAAATTAATTTTGTAGTGTTATTATTGTTGTTAGTTCGGAAGCCAATTTGCAGACAATAATGAGCAAGGTAAATTAGTGGCACTGAGGCTTCGGACTAAACTGACTGCCACTTATTTGATTTAGAGGAGGAATTGTGATTACAGTTATTCATGGTCCCTCCCTTTTCAGACACATGGCCAACTGCATACAGATGTTGGTTATGTCTTCTCAGGCAACTTAAACTGAGTTTACCAATGAGGCCTGAGAACTAATTTCCATTATCAGGAAGCAGAAGTAGTTTTAAGTGATCTATATTTGTATTTCTGGATGTTAGAAACATAGATTTAAATGAGTTAATTTAGTGCTTTTGTGAAGGAAAGAGTAAGACTCTAGTTAGATTAATGTTAAATAAAGGTGTTTGCATGAATTGGGGTTTTGGTTTCAGTTCAAACTATCTTTACTGTGTTGAGGGAGTTTGTGGTGGGAAAGGAAAGAATGAGCTGTTACTTAGTAACCAGGGGCCACCTTTAATAAAAAAATCTTTGAGTTGAGCTTTAGCTCAAGCAGATCGAACTAGGAAGCAAGAGAGAGAACAGCTCTCTCAGTTCTGCCAGAATCAAAAGTAAATCAATGGGGTAATGGGTGCGGAAGCAAGTCACAGAGAAAACTAAAGAACAGTTAGTTATGGAAGCCAAGGAATGAAATAAACATTCCAGGAAGTCAGAGGTCGAAGGAACAAGCAGAAACTGGAAATGGAACAGGGCATTGTTAATTGAAGTCACAGCGCTAAAAAGAATGAGGAAAATTGCCGAGTAAGAAGCTAGATTTATCTATAGTAACTCTGAAGTTTGTAAGAGGTGCGGTTTAACGCCGAAAAAGCATACTTTACATATATCATAATTTATATCATTAAATTTGTCTTGTTCATTTCAATAAGATAGCACAATGAGTGGGAACAGTGCCTTTAATTTCTAGGATCTGGATCCAAACTTAGTGGTAGGTTCCGTCTCAGCTGTTTCAGTTCAAATTGGAATGGATTTAAAGTACGTCATCTGAGTTCCACTGAGCACAACATAAAATTATTTTTGCATTAGTTCTTTTCAGTCAATAATGAGTCATTCTAAATAATAAACATCTAAAGAAACATTAGCATAATGATCAAAATCCCTCTTGCTGTATTCAAAGTGCCAGTTCATGAATGAAATTGGAATCACACATAACCTTTTGTATTAGTTATACATCCACACCAACATGGTATTGTTTGATAATGATTGAAAATTCCCTGTTGCATCTTTTGACTTTAACACCACTATTGCAGAGGAACCTAAAAAGTATGAATTATGCAAGATGATACAAATTGAAACTACACACTTCAGTTGTTTCTTATTTTTGGCATTAATCACACTCTACAGATATTTCTTTATAATGAATAATATGTATTTGTGCACTAACTATCTAAGTTGACTTTAATGTTTAAGAACACATGCTGACCCCTGATGTTTTATTCAAAGGATCCACCCCGAAGCAAAATTCATTTACAATGCAATTGCATGGTAACTATTACATTGCAATTGCACTTTCCTAGTCGTTCAGTGCATTAATGGAATCTGTTTTACCCTTGGTTTCATGTCTAAAACACAAAGAAAATTAACAAAATTGCACTTATAAAACAACTTAGAACATCTCTCAGAGCATTCAAAAGTACCTCACTTCCAAAGAATGAAACAAAAATATGTTTCAATTCAGTGAACATGGTTTGCTACATTTCATTCTTGATGGCTTTCTAATAACTTCAGAGGGTACCATGCATTAAATAAATAAAATCTCAGGAAAGTCTCTATCATGGACAATCACTCTACATGTCCCCCATCCTTCAACAAGATGGTCATTAGAATCTACAAGTTCCATTTTCATGGGTTTATTTTGACTTTTACAAATGTTTGTTCCTTTGCTCCTCCTCCCTCCCCCCTCCGCCACCCCAGTACCATTACTTCATCGTAGCAAGGATTATGGCCTTTACGCTTTGGATATATAAATGCTAAAATTTGTATGTATCCCAGCACTTTTTCAGGGCAGACAAAAGATTGAAATGTCCATTGCAGGATCATCTTATGCTTCACAGCCATTTTACTAAGGTACACAGTAGACGATAGTGAGATCTTTGCTTAAGTCTCCAAGTTAAATTTCCTGAAGATCGCACTTCTTTGTGCAACTAAAACCATTTCATGTTGTCGCCCATCACGTGTTCTCCAATATTTCCAGATGTTTTAATTGTAATTTCTGTCAGAATGCAAGAAAACAAACAGGAAACAGCAACAAGCTGCATAACTTCACTCACAGCCTGACATCTCTGCGATTTCACTCAAAAGGAATTACAAAAAGAATAGAGCCACTTCAGATCCCATCGCTTGTCATAACAATGACATTTACAAACTCTCAAAAACCATCTCCACCCAAAATGCCTTCTCTTCCACAACCATAGCTATTTTGTAACAATTGCCAGTTAATGTCGATATGAAATTGCGTGCTGATGATAATTACACATCGAAGATAAAAGTAAGTAGATATACTAATAATTAACTATGGGTTGCTATTAGATACCAGGGTACGTATTACAGTTTTTAATGCTTCAGTTATTGCACAACAACTGGGTAAAACGTGCTGAGACCAACTGATCACCAGGATGGTTGAAAAATAAATGAAATGTAATAGATCACAATAAATTATAAGCTTTGTGGACCTTGTTCTTGGAATTAAAACATCAGATGAACCCCCTTTACTTCACCCTACCCCACCCCCACCCCTGCTTTCTATTCGCTCCATTCATCTCTATTTGTTCTTTTGTCTTCTTGTGGCGTTATTTCATAACAGAATTGATTATATGAATGGCACTCAGCGTTTTTTAATGTGCTGTTCCATGGGAGGAATGTAGAGGGAGCAGAAGTAACAGCTGAGATACAGTGAAAGCCTTTGCGATGTCAAAAAAATAATTACAACATCTGGCTCTGAAAATTAATATATTTCTGCAGGTCAAGAGTTTAGGTTATGAGTGCCTCGCGTGATTAGATATGTTGTCCGATGGTCTCACAATAAGCTCTGTTCCAGAAAAAGACCACGATGGACCTTATTGATGGATATAATACTTCCATTAAATGCTAGCCCTGGTGCAGTGTTGGCACCATTTATTTTGACCACTCACAGCACTCTTGTCAGAGCTCCACATATAAATGAAGTCACAGAGTACAATCTACCAGCTTCCTGTACTGAAGCTGTATTTTCCTTGAATTGAAAAGAGGCAATGAGACAATAAATAAAGGAGAATGTTATGCCAACTATAGCTGAAGTGCTGTCAGCATCAAGAAAATCAATGCAAGACTATTTTGAAGAGGTTTTCACCACTATCCTGATAAGAAAATTCAATTTCACCAATGTAAATTGTGTATAAGCAGTAAATTTAACCCTTACAATCTAAGTATTACTGGTTTAAAATTTAATCAAGGCAAAAGTAGTTCAAGCAGAATGAAATGAGGGTAATGTTGAATGAAAGAAACCAGAATGGTGGGTAAATATTCATTTTCATCTAATTTCTAGCTGCTTTTTTGAATTAACACCCACACATCCCATTCATTTTAAAGGATTTGCAACATAATACAGATAAACATTCAAACTTGTAATTGAAAATTACTTGTGTAAAATGCAAGACATGTCTACCAAATTTAACAGAGACCTTGGAAGAATTAATAAGTGTTTGATAAAGGTAAAGCAACTAATGCTGTATAAATAGATTTTCAAAAGGTATTTGATTAGGAATTGCATAGAAAGATTGAAGATCAAATGAAAGGGAACATGACAGTTTGGATAAAAATTGGAAAATGAGGGGTTGAATTCAATTCTGGCATACATTGGGCATATACACCTATCATCTAACAGTCCAATTGTGTGTAAAGGGGAGATGGTGGCATAGTAGTAATGTTTTTGGTCTAGAAACCTAGACTTATATTCTGGGGACATGAGTTCAAATCCCAATACAGCAGCTAGTAGAGCTTTCATAAATCTGAAATAGGTTAGTCTCAGTAATGATAACGCATGACAATTATTGTAAAAACCCATCTGGTTTGCTAATGCCCTTCAGAGAAGGAAATCTGCCACTTTCACCCAGCCTGCCCAACATGTGTTGACATCCATAGCAATGTCGTTGACTTTTAACTACCAACTAACAAGGCAATCAGTTTTGAATGAAATTAGTGGTGGGCCACAAATGATGGCCTTTCCAGCAACACCCAAAGCTCATAGGAATATAAAATGAAAAGGATGGATGTATATGGTACACTCTGCTGCCTCTGTGCATCGATGGTGGAGGGTCTGAATGTTAGTTAGTGTATGGAGTCCCAATCATGCACACTCGTTTGTCTTGGAGAATGTCGAGCTTCTTGAGTTTTGTTGGAGCTGCACTCATCCAAAAAACATCACACTTCACATTTGTGCCTTATAGATGTTGGACAGGCTTTGGGGAGTCCAGAGGTGAGTTAATCACCTTAGAATTTGCAGTGTTTGTCCTGCTCTTGCAGCCACAGTTGGAATGGTAACTTCCACGATGTTTAATAGCAGGGGATTCAGTGATGCTAATGTCATTGAATGTCAAGACAGGATAGTTAGATTCCCCATTATTGGAGATAGTCATTGCTTGCCACTTGCATGGTACGTATGTTATTTACTACTTATTAGCCCAAGCCTGAATGTTGTCCAGGTCTTGCTGCATATGGACATGGAATGTTTCAGTATTTGAGTAGTTGCAAATGATGAAACAGATGAAAATAATTCTGTCCAAGGCACTTATCTGAGGAACTCCTGCAGTGGCGTTCCGAGCCTGGGATGATTGGCCTCCAAGGACACTCCTGAGTTTCTGACGGACGAGGACCTAGAGCTTGTGGCACTGCTGTCTCCCACACCATCCACCATCCCAGAGACACTCACCTCGGTTGGGCAATTAAGTGATGAGGCTCCTGGGTCACGGTCTGGTGTGCACCACACAGCTGAGCCGGTACAGCAGGTGGAGGTTGGAGCAGCCGAGGGGCTGGACGGTCGGAGGGCAGCCCAGACCCAGCATCCAGCTGGCGGCCAGACGTTTCCCGGTTCCTAGATTTACTCGACCCATCTGGACAGCCGATGCATCTCGAAATCCAGGGACACAATGACGGGATGAGGGCCATCTTCCAGCAGCTGCAGATGCAGTTAGAGGAGTCAATCCGCGTCCAGGAGCAGGGAGTGGTGCCGCTCATGGCAGCCACCCAGGCCGACACCGCACGGGTGGCAACCGCGGTCGTGGCAATGGGTGAAACGGTATCGGCCATGGGTCAGGTTATGCAAGGCGTTGGGCTTCACGTGCATGCGTCATCCATGGCCCTGGAGAGGGCTGCCCTCTCACAGGCAACAATGCGCCAGAGCCAACATGACATTGCCGGCACGCTACGGGCCCTGGCCGAGTCTCACCAGGCCATGGCCCAGTCCCAGCACGCCATGGCACAGTCCCAGCAGTCAGTCGCGGAAAGCATCGACTGCCTGACGCACGTGCTGGATGGCATCGCGCACTCACAGGTTGAGGTCGCACAGTCCCTGGCGGGAATGTCTCACTCCCTGGATTCCGTCTCTGCGAACCTTCAGACCCTGGTCGATACCGTTGCAGGCCTCCAGGACTGGCAGCGCCAGGTGTCGGTGGGGCGACGGGGCACCTCCCCGCTCGCACCTCCGTCCCACAGTGAGGCCCGGGGGCCACCGGGCTCCCCGAGGGAGGAGGAGGTTCTGGGGCCCGTCCCATTAACTCCATCACGGGGCGTCCCTGAACGCTCGGCCTCCCCCCAGCCCATCCCTGGTGCATCTGGTGGGCAGCGGGCAGGGCAGGGTGGCACCACGTCATCCAAAACTCCCGCGGAGCAGCCTGGCCCATCAAGGCCGGGACACCCCAGGAAACGAGTGGCGATGGGGCGACATGTCGCGGGGCGTAATACTCAGCAGTCCGCCTCCACTCCTGCTGTACCATCTGGGGATTCACTTAAGCGTAGTGGTAGGGCCCGTAAGGCAACGAAGAGCGACACATAGTATGTTGGCACAGGTGAAGGGCACAGATTAGTTGTAGGGGCTAGGGCATCTGTACATAATATTCACCATTAAACTCACTGTTGCACCTAACTTGTAAGACTGTGATTTTTCCGTTGCCATGGGGATCGTGATGGTGACCGAGTGTCGCTGGGGTTGACGAGCGGTGAAACTTTGGTGCCGGGGGTGCAGTTCCTCCCCCCCCCCCCCCCCCCAACAGTCGGACACCGTAGTCCTCGGCACTCCGACGCCAGCTACCCCACGCGGGCACGTGATGGAGTGTCCGTGACGAACTCAGCGGCCACCGAGATGGATGGTTCAGCTATTGCCATGAGTCAGACTTTGTCTAACGATTCTGAGCTCACAGCTCATCGCAGAGCGGGCTGTCATCATTCAACATGGCACTGATCACACCCTCTGACACAGCCATCAATGTAGTGCCATATCGTTGTGCCGCAGTGGGAAGGGTGATGTCGAAGTGGAGCAGTGCACACGGAGCGCGGGGGGGGGGGGGGGGGGGGGGGGGGGGGGGGGAGTTGTGTGCTGTCCATCTGCACGACTGGCGATGCAGGTGGTAGTGGTAGTGTTCAGAGATGCCCTCGCACGCGATGTGTGAATCTTGCTGCCACCAGCGGTCACATGCCCGCTGTCCTCGCCGGTGCCGTTGCGCAGCCTCCTGGGCATCACCAGCACCCGGGTCGTGTCTGTGTGCTGCGCCCGACACACCACCAACCTCCTCCTCCTCCTCCTCCTCCACCTGCTCCTCCTCCTCCGTGTTGGCACCACTGCCAGTGGCTTCTCCCTCCGTCTCCTCCACCAGGGCATCGCCCCTCTGCATTGCGATGTTGTGCAGCACACAGCAGACCACGACAATGTGAGCGACCCTCTCAGGCTGGTACTGCAGGGCCCCTCCGGAGCGGTCCAGGCACCTGAATCTCATTTTCAGCAGACCAAAGCAGTGCTCCACCACACCCCTGGTTGCTGCGTGGGCCTCATTGTAAAGGGTCTCCACGTTGGTCTGAGGCCTTCATATGGGCGTCATCAGCCAAGACCACAGTGGATAACCCCTGTCGCCCAGCAACCAGCCCCTCAGCCGGGGGGGTGTCCCTCAAACATAGCAGGGATGAACGACTGCGCATGAACGTACGCATCATGCACACTTCCAGGGATCCTTGTGCACACGTGCATGATCTTCATGTGGGGATCGCATACCACCTGGATGTTCATGGAGTATGTTCCCTTCCTGTTAGCGAACACTTCTCTGTTGCCTGCAGGCAGGCGCATGGGGACGTGAACACAATCAATCACTCCCTGGACCATCGGTATCCCGGCCATGTTGGCAAATCCACGGGCTTGTGCTTCTTGATTTGCTCGGCCCTCGGGAAAGGTTATGCAGCGGTCCGCGATGGCGAACAGGGCGTTGGTCACGTCCCGGATGCACCTGTGGACCGATGCCTGCGATATCCCGGATAGGTCCCCACTCGGAGACTGGAAGGAACCTGTAGCATAGAAGTTAAGTGTCACCGTCACCTTGACGGCAACCAGTATCACGTGTCCTCCTCCCGTTCCACGTGGGGCGAGGTGCGACACGAGGTGGCAGATATGTGCGACTGTCTCTCTGCTGAACCGGAGTCTTCTCCTGCAGGTGATGTCTGGCAGTGTCTCGAAAGAGATCCGGGCACGGTACACCCTAGGCCTCGATTGACGCCTCTGGCACCCTGGCTCCACCATCAGTGTCTCCTCCTCCTCCTCCTCCCCCCCATGCTGCTCAACATCAGTGCCCGCATCCTGTGCCATCCTCAGCGTTTGGGGGTCAATGTTTCCCTCGGCATCCCCCTGAACATACCGGCCATGAGCGCCTGCGGCCTGTACGGCGGCGATGGGCCACTCCGCGGCCATTCCCTCTGCTGCTGCAGCTGCCCCTGCATCCACTGTGGGATGTGGCTATGGACGCTGCTGGATGTCCAACTGCAGTGCAGCGGCCCCAACCACTGCGGTGAACATCGCCGTTCTGTTCGAATACATTATTGTCACCTACAGAAGGGTGGTGGGGGTCAGAGAAACGACATGTTAGACGGAGGTTAGTCGACACCTCGGCAGCCGCCTGCCACGGGATACCTGTGTGTCCCGGTGGCCTGGTCGCGCTGCTGACACGCGGCCAGCCTAACTCCTGGACAATTTCTGTGTCCAACGGGCAGTTAAGAACGTCCTCCTCACCGGGGCGTCAGTGGCCTGTGCCCATCAGCCACAGGGCAACCAGCGGCCGTGTCCTCGTCGCCGTCCTGCCATAGCAGGGCGGCTGACATGTTGCATCCGGGGGTGGACGACCCACTCCACTCACTCCCTCTCACCCCCCCTCCCACTTCTCCCTCTCCCCCCTCCCACTACTCCCTCTCTCCACCTCTCCATTACTCCCTCCCCCCTCCCTCCCACTACTCACTCCCTCTCCCCCCTCCACTACTCGCTCTCCCCCCCCTCCACTACTCCCTCTCCACCCCGCACTAATCGCTTCCCCCCCCCCCCCCCCCCCACTGGTCACTGCATTCTCGGGGATGCCTTCCCCAGTCTGCGGAGACTCCGGGACGGTCCACTCACCTCCTCACTGCTCAGCTTTAAAAAGCAGGTGTGGACGGCGACGGCGTGAACTGGGATCACGCGTCGAGACTTCGGCCCATCCGAGCCGGAGAATAGCGGGGGTTCCGAGAATCACCATTTTGGGTGCATCGGGCGATTCTCCGGGTTTTGGTGCGCGGAACACGACAGAACAGATTTGGCCGTTTGGGAGAATCGCGGGTGCACGTCGGACCGGCGTCGCGTGAAAAACTCGCGCGGCCCACTATTCTCCCAACCGGCGTGACATCGGAGAATCGCGCCCCATACGAGGAAAGGCTGAAGGACTTGAGGCTGTTTTCGTTAGAGAGAAGACGGTTAAGAGGGGACTTAATTGAGGCACACAAGATGATTAGAGGATTAGATAGGGTGAACATTGAGAGCCTTTTTCCTCGGATGGTGATGTCCAGCACGAGGGGACATAGCTTTAAATTGAGGGGAGATAGATATAGGACAGATGTTAGAGGTAGGATCTTTACTCAGAGAGTAATAAGGGCGTGGAATGCCCTGCCTGCAACAGTAATGGACTCGCCAACACTAAACGCATTCAAATGGTCATTGGATAGGCATATGGACGATAAGGGAATAGTGTAGAGGGACTTTAGAGGGGTTTCACAGGACGGCGCAACATCGAGGGCTGAAGGGCCTGTACTGCGCTGTAATGTTTTATGTTCTATTATTATTAGGTTACAGATTATGGGTGAATGCAATTCTGCTGCTGCTCATAACCCACAATGCCTCATAGATTCTGTTCTGAATCTATCCCATTTGCACGATGGTGGTGCCACACAGTGTAATAAGGAGTATTAACATGCCACAGTAGATTATGAACTTTCAGACAATACTCTACAGTTTTGAACACAGTCTATTAAAATGGCCACTGAAAATCGCCTTCTGAGCCAGACAGTCCTGAGTCTAAAGTAAATACGGGCATTTGCAACCATCTGGGAAATTGACACATCCCTTTCTTTAAGGATGGACCATGAACAAAAAGAACTACAGCATTCCAGACGACTTGTCTTTCTGTTTCACCATGGCCACTCACTGGGTATTAGATAAATGTGAAATAGATCAATTTAACCTTCATTGTATTATGATGGCTGCTCATGCGAACTAGGCAGGATGAATTTCAAAGTGGCAAATCACGGGTGAAATTCTCTGCAGACCGTCGTAACGCTGATTTCCGGCGAGCAAAATTGGAGTAGATGACTCCGGCGTGGGGGCCTTCTTTTAGGCGGCGATTCTCCGTTCCCGGAGGGGCCAGCAGCGGACTGACGCGATACGCGTCAGTTTCACCAGCTGCGGAAGTGGTGAGACCCGGCGTTTTTTGGAGAAGGAGGAGGAGAGAGACAGACCCGGTGTTTTGGGGGGGGGGGGGGGGGGGGGGGGGGAGGAGGAGAGAGACAGACCCTGCATTTGGGGGGGGGGGGAGGAGAGAGACAGACCCGGCATTTGGGGGGGGGGGTTCCGGCATTTGAGGGGGGGGTTGCGGCATCGGGGGGGGGGGGGGGGGGGTTGCGGCATCAGGGGGGGGTTGCGGCATCGGGGGGGGGTTGCGGCATCGGGGGGGGGGTTGCGGCATCGGGGGGGGGTTTGGGGGCAGCGGCGTGCAGAGAGGGGGGGCGACGGATGCCCGGGGCCAACGCACCGTCGCCCCCCCCCCCTCTGTACGCCGCTGCCCCCTACCCCAACCACCCCCACCTCACCACCCCTACCTCCCTCCCCACCACCCCTACCCCCCTCCCCACCACCCCTACCTCCCTCCCCACCACCCCTACCCCCCTCCCCACCACCCCTACCTCCCTCCCCACCACCCCTACCCCCCTCCCCACTACCCCTACCCCCCTCCCACCACCCCTACCTCCCTCCCCACCACACCTACCCCCCTCCCCACCACCCCTACCCCCCTCCCCACCACCCCTACCCCCCTCCAACGCCGCCCCCCCATCTCTCGCAACGCCGCAACCCCCCCCCCCCTCAACGCCGGGTCCCCCCCCTCAACGCCGGTACCCACACCCCGTCCCCCTCCCTCTGAAGGCCGGTACCCACACCCCCCCCTCTCTCCTCCTCCCCCCCTTCCTTCCTCATCCCCCCCTTCTTCCTCCTCCCCCCTTCCTTCCTCCATCCCCCCTCCTTCCTCCTCCCCCCTTCCTTCCTCCTCCCCCCTTCCTTCCTCCTCCCCCCCTTCCTTCCTCCTCCCCCCCCTTCCTTCCTTCCCCTCTTCCTTCCTCCCCCCCTTCCTTCCTCCTCCCCCCCTTCCTTCCTCCTCCCCCCCCTTCCTTCCTCCCCCCCCTTCCTTCCTCCCCCCCCTTCCTTCCTCCGTTAGTGGGGGGGGGGGTGCGGCGTTAGTGGGGGGTGGGGGGGTGCGGCGTTGGAGGGGGTAGGGGTGGTGAAGGGGGTAGGGGTGGTGAGGGGAGGAGGTTGGGGTAGGGGCAGCTGCGTGCAGAGGGGGGGCGACGGTGCGTTGGCCCCGGGCATCCGTCGCCCCCTCTCTCTGCACGCCGCTGCCCCCAAACCCCCCCCGATGCCGCAACCCCCCCCAATGCCGCAACCCCCCCCGATGCCGCAACCCCCCCGATGCCGCAACCCCCCCGATGCCGCAACCCCCCCCGATGCCGCAAACCCCCCCCGATGCCGCAACCCCCCCCGATGCCGCAACCCCCCCCCGATGCCGCAAACCCCCCCCCGATGTCGCAACCCACCCCCCGATGCCGCAACCCACCCCCCCGATGCCGCAACCCACCCCCCCCGATGCCGCAACCCACCCCCCCCCCCAATGCCGCAACCCACCCCCCGACACTGAACGGCGTCAACCATCATCAATGGTTGACGCCGTTTTAAAGCAACTGTGATTTTCGCCGACGTGACCCGTGGCCACGTCGGCGGGACTTCGGCCCATCCGGGCCGGAGATTTGTGGCAACTAAAAAAAAAAATGAAATCCCGCCGGCGCCAGCTGTTTTCAGAGGCTGCCGGCGGGATTTGCACAGCGCCGGTTTTTGCCCGGTCAGAGATTTAAAAACCCTGCGGGAGCGGGAATAACGCCGCTGCCGGCCGATTCTCCGACCCTGTGTGGGGTCAGAGAATTTCGCCCCACAAGTGAGGATGTGTAATCAGCACACTACGTTTCTTCAAACAAAGGACTTTGAATTTCTACAAGTCACATGATGACCACAGCCATATTTTTTGTCTGCTTTCAAAATAGCAAAAGCTGGTTGCAGAGACAGAGTTCCATCCAAGTCCATCAGAAAAGCCTTCAAAACAGCTGTAAGTCAACTAAGCAGCCAAGGTAATAGATAGGAATACACTGAAAGTGGGAGAAGGTCTTTCCCAATCTGTTTCAATGAGTAGGGTGGTGGGGGGAGGGTAATCAATGGGGAAACGAAGGGTTCTCGGAGTGGGAGTCACTGCCGTTTGTCGGCCTAACACCCTTTCCTAATTCCTTACAGATATTGAATGCTATGGCAGGAATGTTGGATGCAGGAGTTGCCGTAATGATACTCTACAGATTCTCGAGGCAGCGGCCCATGTGTCGGATCCCGCCCCACACCATGAGGACCCGGCCATCCATCAGGCCAGGGAGGGACTCAGAGGGGGCGTCCCACCACGGCCCAGGGTGTCCAGCGTCGTTGGTCATTCGAACAAATGACGGACAGCGCATGTCGCAGGAGGCTCAACAAGGAGACGGTGCGACACCTGTACCATATCCTCGTGAACGTGGCACCACATGGAGGAGGAGGACACCCGCTCCCAGTGGCGGTCAAGGTCACTGCAGCCCTGAATGTTTATAACACGGAATCATTCCAGGGCTCAAGTGTGGACCTGTGTGGTATCTCGCAGGCCACTGCCCACAGGGGCATCCGGCAGGTCACAAGTGCCCTATTTTTTTTTCACATCATTTTTGACATGCATCAGGCCCAACAGGATGCCCAGGCAACCGGTTTCTTCACCATAGCCGGGATATCCCAGATTCAGGGAGCCATAGATGCCATGCACATTGCCCTGCACTCATCCAGTCATCTGGGGGTGCCCTATGTCACCCGAAAGGGGTTCCACTCCCTCAACATACAGCTTGTGTGCGACTACCAGTTGCCGATAATGCACATGTGTGCACGCTTCCCGGGGAGTGTGCAAGACAGCTACATCCTGGGGAAGTCGGTCATCTCTGCTCTCATCCCAGGATGGATGGCCTGCTCTTGGGGGATAAGGGATATCCGCTGAGGATCTGGATAATGACACCAGTACGGATCCCGGAGACTGAAGCGGAGACCTGGTACAACGAGGCCCATGTGGCCACCTGGGCTGTCATTGAGAGGTGCATCGGACTCCTCAAGATGCAGTTCTGATACCTCGACCGCTCAGGTGGTGCACTCCAGTACACCGCACGGAGGGTCACCCGCTTTGTTGTGGTCTGCTATGTCCTCCAAAACCTCGCACAGCAGCGGGCGACAAGCTGGAGGTTGGTGACGAGGAACATGTGGCCACCTCGGAGGAGGAGGAGGGGGAGAAGGAGGTGGAGGAGAAAGGGGATGGGACGAGGATGATGAGGATGGGTCAGACCAGCAGGGTATGGAGGACGAGGCCGGGGATGAACCTAAGGACCAGCTGGAGGATGCAGGTCAGGCAGCAGCGGTGAGTGCCTGGCAGATGAGGTCACCGGGAATCTAATTGTCCTTATCTTGTGACCTCCCTGTGAGTTATAACAGTACCAAAGTGGATAACCTTGCATTTATCCAAATTATACTGCATCTGCCATTCATTTGTCCAAATCACACGGAAGGATCTCTGCACACCCCTCACAGTTCACCCTTCCACTCAACTTAGTGTCATCTGCAAATCTGGAGATATACCATTTTGTTCCTTCATCCAAATCATTAATTTATATTGTAATAGCTGGGGTCCTAGCATCGATCCCTGCAGTACCCTAGTAGTCACTGGCTGCCAATTTGAAAAAGACCCATTAATTCCAACTTTTTGTTTCCCATCTGCCAACCAGTTTTCTATCCATCTCAAAACACGATCCCTAATCCCATGCGCTTTAATTTTACATGCCAATCTCTTAAGCGGGACTTTGTCAAAAGCCTTCTGAAAGTCCAAATAAACCACATCCACTGGCTCCCATTCATCACCTCTTACTAGTTACATCCTCGAAGAATTCCAGTAGATTTGTCAAGCATGATTTCCCCTTTATGAATCCATGCTGACTCTGTCCAATCCTGCCAATGTTTTATAGAACATAGAACAGTACAGCACAGAACAGGCCCTTCGGCCCTCAATGTTGTGCCGAGCAATGATCACCCTACTCAAACCCACGTATCCACCCTATACCCGTAACTCAACAACCCCCCCCCTAACCTTACTTTTTATGACACTATGGGCAATTTAGCATGGCCAATCCACCTAACCCGCACATCTTTGGACTGTGGGAGGAAACCGGAGCACCCGGAGGAAACCCACGCACACACGGGGAGGACGTGCAGACTCCGCACAGACAGTGACCCAGCCGGGAATCGAACCTGGGACCCTGGAGCTGTGAAGCATTTATGCTAACCACCATGGTACCGTGCTGCCCTTTATCTTTGATAATGGATTCTAGGATTTTCCCACTACCGACGACAGGCTTACTGGTCTTAATTTTCTCTCTACCTCCCTTTTTAAATAGTGAAGTTACATTAGCGAGCCTCCAATCTGCAGGAACTGTTCCAGAGTTATAGAATCCTGGAAGATGACCATGAATGCATCCACTATTTCCAGAGCCACCTCCTTAAGTGCTCTGGGATGTAGATTATCAGGCCATGGTGATTTATCAGCGTTCAATCCCATCGATTTCCCCAACACCATTTCTCTACCAATATTGAGCTCCTTCAGTTCCTCCCTCTCACTAAACCCTGCGCTCCTCAACATCTCTGGTATCTTATTTGTGTCCTCATTTGTGAAAATAGAACCAAAGTTTGCATTTAATTGCCCAGCCATTTCATTGTCCCCTATTATTTTTTCTCTGTTTCTGACTGTCTTCACCAATCTTTTTCTCCTCATCTACCTATAGAAACCTTTACAGTCAGTTTTTATGTTCCCTGCAAACTTACTCTGGTATACTATTTTCCCCTTCTTAATCAATCCCTTGTTCCTTCTTTGCTGAATTCTAAACTGCTCCCAATCCTCAGACCTGTTGTTTCTCTTGGCCAATTTGTATGTTTCTTCCTTGTAAGCCATGGTTGGCCACCTTTCCAGTTTTACATTTGTGCCAGGCAGGAATAAACAATTGTTGCAGTTCCCCCATGCGCTCCTTGAATGTTTGCCATTAGCTA
This sequence comes from Scyliorhinus canicula, assembly GCF_902713615.1. Taxonomy (NCBI): domain Eukaryota; kingdom Metazoa; phylum Chordata; class Chondrichthyes; order Carcharhiniformes; family Scyliorhinidae; genus Scyliorhinus; species Scyliorhinus canicula. The sequence continues at coordinate 76,504,742 of NC_052155.1, forward strand.
TCCACTGTCATCCCATTAAGTAACATTCCCCAATCGATCATAGCCAACTTTCTCATATTATTGTAGTTTCCTTTATTAAGATTCAGGAACCTCAGGCGGGATTCTCCGACCCCCCGCCGGGCCGGAGAATCGCCGGGGGGGGGGGGATGCGGCGTGAATATCGCCCTGCCACCCCGACGCTGGCTGCCGAAATCTCCAGCGCCATCTTTTTGGTGGGGGCGGGAATCGCGTTGCGCCGGTTGGGGGCCATTGGCAGCATCCTCCACGGCGATTCTCTGCTCCGCGATGGGCCGAGCGGCCACCCGTTTTCGGCCTGTCCCACTGGCGTAAATTACACAAGGTTCTTACCGGCGGGACCTGGCTCTGCGGGCAGCCTGCGGAGTCCTTGGGGGGGCGCAGGGGGACCTGGCCCCGGGGGGCACCCCATGGTGGCCTGGCCCGCGATCGAGGCCCACCAATCTGCGGGTGGGCCTGTGCCGTGGGGGCACTCTCTCCCTCCGCGCCGGGCACAGTAAAGCTCCGCCATGGCCTGCACGGAGAAGAAATCCACTGCGCATGCGCAGGAATCACGCCAGCAGTTCTGGGAACAGGCTGGCGCTCCTGCACACGCGTCAACTCGTGCCAGCCGGCGGAGGCCCTTCGGCACTTGTTGGCACGGTGCCAATCACTCCAGCGCCAGCCTAACCCCTAAAGGTGCGGAGGATTCTGCACCTTCCGGGCGGCCCGACGCCGGAGTGGTTGACGCCACTCTTTGGCGCCGGTACGGCCCATCTGCCGGATACTGGAGAATCCCGCCCCTAGTCTCAGAATCAACTACTTCACTCTCCATCTTGATGAAAAATTCTATCATATTATGGTCGCTCATCCCCAAAGGGTCTTGCTCAATTAGATTGCCAATGATTTCATTCTCATTTCATAGTACCCAGTCTAAGATGGCCTGCTCTCTAGTTGGTTCCTCATTGTATTGGTCTAGACAACCATCCCACATACACTCTGGGAATTCCTCCTATACAGTATTGTGACTAATTTGATTTTCCCAATCTAAATGCAGATTAAAATCATCCATAATTACAAATGTCCCTTTATCACATGTGTCTCTAATTTCCTGTTTAATTCCATTCCCAACATCAACACTGCAGTCTAGATTTGATGCCCTCTAATGTTTTTGCCCCTTGGTGTTTCTCAGCTCTACGCATACAGATTCAACATTGTCAGAGCTAGTATCCTTCCTAGTATCCTTCCTCACTATTGCATTAATTTCCTCTTTAACAAGCACTGCAACTCCACCGCCTTTTCCTTTTTGCCTGGCCTTCCTAAATACTGAATACCCTGAAACATTCAGTTTCCATTCCTGGTCACACTGCAGCCATGCCTCAGTAATCCTGATTATATCATACCCATTCACATCTATTTGCGCGATTAGTTCACCCACTTTATTGCCCATTCCCCGCGCAAAGTCTTAACCTTGTCTTTTTCACATTACTTGTCCCACTCCCAATATTTTTCACTGCGACCCTGTGTGACTCAGGCCCTTTATTTCCCTGCTTATCACTTTTCTTATTCTCCTTTCTGTCTGTTACACCGTCAATTCACTGTGAGACGCCAGAGGCGGAGCCCACCGGGATTCCAGTACAAGGTCATAGGTCACAGCACCATTCAGACAGTTCATACTTAGGTGAATACATTCACCACACTGTCTTTTGTTTTTGTCCTTGTTTCCTCCCCCACTGTTTCCTTGTGTAGGTTCCCGCCCCATACCTTTTTAGCTTAAACCCTCCCCATCCATTCCAGTAAATGCTCCCCTGTAGACATCAGTCACGATCCTGCTCAGATATAATGTGTCCAATTTGTACTGGTCCTACCTCTCCCAGAACCCGTCCAATATCCCAGGAATCTGAAACCCTCCCCCCCACACCATCTCTTCAGCCACGTATTGATCCGATATATCCTGCTATTTCTACTCTGACAAGAAGGTGGAACTGGTAGCAATCCTGAGATCACTATTTTGAGTTCCGACTTCTCAACTTTCTTCCTAGGTCCCAATATTCTGCATTTAGGGCCTCATGTTTTTTTTACTTATGTCGTTGGTACTGATGTGTACCATGACCACTGGCTGTTCATCCTCATCATCCAGAATGTTCTGTAACAGCTGAGAGACATCCTTGACCCTAACACCAGGGAGGCAACATACCAACCTGGAATCCCATTTGCGGCCACAGAAACGCCTAGCTATTCCCCTTACAATTAAGTTCCCTATAACTCTTGCATTCCCACACTTTTTATTCCGCCCCTCTGCAACAGAACCAAACATGATGCAACATATTTGGCTGCTGCTGCTTCCCCTGAGAGGTCATTTCCTTCATAACTATTCAAAGCGGTATATCTGTTTTGCAGAGGAATGGTCACAGGTGATTCAGGATGTGTCTGGTGGTCACCCATTCCCTTCCTGCCTGTGCAGTCTGAGCCTGCAGTGTGACCTGCTCTCTATACGTGCTATCCACGACACTCTCTGCCTCAGGGATACTCCACAGTTCCCCAGCCACCGCTCCAGTTCTGAAATCTGGACTTTCAGGAGCTGCAGCTGGAGATACTTGCTGCACACATGCTGGTCCCGGTAATTGGAAACGTTCCCGGCTTCCCAGTTCGAGCAAGAGGAGCAAACAACATTTTGAGCTCTCCTGCCATTACTTAGCCCTTTCAATTGAAAGATGCTTGATATTAGATTAAATCCAATACTCTATGGCCCTTCTTTCCTTGTCCTTATTACTACCAAATGTAACCTTTACAGATTATAAACTAACGTACTTTCAAACTGTAAGTGGTAAAAGTTGCAAAGACTTACCGACCTTATCCACTAATTGCCAATCAGCTCTCTCCATTGTAGCCTCCAGCTGCAGCAAGGCAAGGCCACTGGCTGAAGATTTAAAAGTTACAAAGCAAGGGGAAAAAGCAAAAAGCACCTCTTGAAGCTCTGCACTGAATTCCCACTGTGTTTCAAATTCCTGAGTTTCGAACTCAGTCTGGCTATGTCTCACTCCGGACGTGGTCCCTCCAATTCTTTGTGTGCAAAGCCCACTGAGTGCACTTAAAAGCGGGTCTCTGTTTTTTTACCTCGGCCTTGGTGAGGAATGCCCCGCCCCAACAAGGTGACACTTAACCTCATCATTTTAAAATGTCGCCCCAATCTCTCAACCCACCTCTGACACCCCACCACAGCCTCCAGACCACCTCCCCCAATGCCCCAATGTATCTATTAGGGGATCCTTGAGCCCCTCCCCAACCCCACATAAGGGTAGGGCACCTCTTGTCTGAGCAACAGAAGCCTTCCACCTAATATGCTGAATTTACTGGAGGTGCTGCACGTAAGAGCGATACAGAAAAGTAGGTGGGAGATCCATTAAGACGTGATGGCCTCACATCAGGATTAATTACATTATTTTAATTCATACTTCCAGATGTACCTAATATTTTTGACAACAGCCAGGTAACTACACAGCAGTAGACCAGTCATTTTCAAATCCAGGGTCGCGTCCTGCGGGTGTGTTGTGGCTGGGTGGCGGGAGGGTCGCATGACCATGTGTCATGGCGTTCCTGGTCGTGGGGCCATGCATCCCATCGTTCCCATTTACAGGGCGAAGTATCGTGCTTTTGCCGATCATGATGCCACGCGTTGTGGCGTTCCCAATCACAGGAAGAAATGCCCAACAGTGCGACTAGTTTTTAAAAATGCCAACCGTGGCAGCACGGTGGCCTAGTGGCCTCACGGCGCTGAGGCCTAGTGGCCTCACGGCGCTGAGGCCCCAGGTTCGATCCCGGCTCTGGGTCACTGTCCGTGTGGAGTTTTCACATTCTCCCCGTGTCTGCGTGGGTTTCGCCCCCACAACCCAAAAATGTGCAGAGTAGGTGGATTGGCCATGCTAAATTGCCCCTTAATTGAAAAAAATAATTGGGTAATCTAAATTTATAAAAAAAAATGTTGATCTTATATTATTTCTATAAGCTTCCCCACTACAACGTTAAACTGTAGTTGCTGGGCTTATCTTTACACCCTTTTTGAACAAGGATTAATTTATTTGTAATATACTATTATGAATATAATATAATATAAGGGGTGAGACAGGAGAAGAGAGAGAGGGAAGGAGAGCCGAAGTGAGAGGAAAGGGAACATTAAGGAAGAAGAAAAACAACAAAGGGAGAGGATGGTGGGGATGGAAGGCGATCAGAGGGGAAAGAAGGAATGAGGGGCTTGTGAGTAAAGAGGGGATTAAATGGGTACAGTCCACTTGAGACACATCCTCGCTTTCCCAATTTCCTCTGTTGCTCTTTCTCTTTCTCCAGGAAATGTAAAATTCAGCAGTGGTTCCATGAAGCAATCAATTTTCTAAATTTCTGGAACTAAGTTAGGATATGGTCAAGGGGAGGGTATATTCAAATACTCCAAATCTGACATTTATGAAAATGTTGAATACACACTCTACCTAAGTTATGACTATACCTTGCAGCTCCATTGGTCACACATTGAATTAAATATAATTGTTCCTTAATTATTTTCTGAAGCATTTCTCCTGTTGCATTGATGAGAGATGAGAGAAAATAATTGGGTAATCTAAATTTATTTTTTAAAAATGCCAACCGTGACTGGCTTTCAGAATGCCGGCCATTCCGTGCATGCGCGCTCCCTCAGTAGTGCGTGGGCCCGGAGCCCAGTAGGTAGAACATCTCCTCCCGACCAGCACGCTGACCCAGGAGCAGTTTTTTAAAATCGCTGGAAACTTCCTGCCTGGAGTGGCAGCAGAGAGCAGGTTACGCACCTCAAACACTGACATCACATGTTCTAGCCATGAAGAAGAACCTGAAAACAGCAACAAAGCAGCATAAAGATGATTACTTGTGGTGTGGGTTTATTAATTGTGCAACTGCAATCAGGATTCAAAGCCCATGTGTGTTATGTGCAGGGAATCACTGGCAAATTTAAGTTTAAAAACCTCAAACTTCAAAGGCATTTGAAGACTAAGCATGGGGAGTTTGAGAACAAACCTCTTGATTTTTTGCAACGGATGCAGTGAGATCTTAAATCATCAGCTGAAGTCCTTAGCAGAAATGTAACAATGACTAACAAAGCAAGTGAGATCATGAGGACCAAGCAGGCTCACCTCTCACATTAAAGGTAAGTGAAAATGTTGGATTGCAAAGTTCGGGCATCATGGGTCGCAAAGGTCGGCTAGCGTGAGTCGCAAAGGTCAGCCGGCGTGGGTCACAAAGGATGGCTGGCTGGTAAAAATGGGTCCCGGATATAAACGTTTGAAAACCACAGCAGTAGACCATCACCAAGAACCCAAAGAAACAGAATGACTGAGTAACAAGGGTAGTGGACTGGGAGCGGAGGAGTGTTGGTGTGCAAGATGACCACAGTCACCTGAAAAAGAGAAACCCGAGGTAGAGAGTCTAACGGAACAACAGTCCTAGTCCATAAGGCAACCTTCAAAAGATTTTAAATATTTTGCTTATCTCAGCCTCTTCTACCATTGGATCCAAGTCGCAACAGAATTTCCAGGCAAGGTCTTTACCATGTACGACTCAGTGATAAATTACTAACAGGCTCCAAATCACATCACTGCACCCTGAATTTTGAATATTCTTATGTCCATGGCCCGCTGATTGTGAGAGTCCATCACACCTCCTGAATAATGGAAGTTAAAACAGCCACCAGTAGGTGTGATAGTAAGGCAGTAAGTCTTCCATTAGGACGTTGGCTAACTCAGCTGACTGGACGGCTGGTTCCTGATGTGGAATGATGACAATAGCATGGGTTCAATTCCTGTGTCAACTAAGGTTACCATAAAGGCCCTGTATCCTCAACCTTGTCCCTCGCATCAGGTGTGGTGACCCTCAGGTTATTACGATCCCAGAACAAACTCCAACATTTGCTATGATACCGGACAGAGATCTCAATATTTTATTTAAGACTGCTCCTACAGTGACCCCATGCACATATAGGGATACAGTATATTATAACAAACTTTATTATCAACACAGTGTTAAACAGACTTTCACATAGAACATAGAACATAGAACAGTACAGCACAGAACAGGCCCTTCGGCCCTCGATGTTGTGCCGAGCAATGATCACCCTACTTAACCCACGTAACCGGTATACCCGTAACCCAACAATCCCCCCATTAACCTTACACTACGGGCAATTTAGCATGGCCAATCCACCTAACCCGCACATCTTTGGACTGTGGGAGGAAACCGGAGCACCCGGAGGAAACCCACGCGCACACGGGGAGGACGTGCAGACTCCGCACAGACAGTGACCCAGCCGGGAATCGAACCATCATTCAATAACAATACTATTACCAGTTAAGCAATGCTTAACAATAAAATGAAGCACTTTAACTCCTAATTGCCATCTTTTATCTCCAATTAAGCAGAACCCATCTCAAGTCAAATCCACATTTAAATAGTTAACAAACCCAGGAATACTTGCTGTATAGTGATATAAGAACATAAGAACTAAGAACTAGAAGCAGAAGTAGACCGTCTGGCCTTTCGAGCCTGCTCCGCCATTCTATAAGATCATGGCTGATCTATTCGTGGTCTCAGAACCACTTACCCGCATTCTCGCCATGTCCCGTAATTCCTTTATTTTTCAAAAAAACATCTACCCTATCTTTAAATATATTCAATGAAGTAGCGTCTACTACTCCTTTCGGTAGGGAATTCCATACTTTAACCACCCTCTGAGTGAAGAAGTTCCTCCTTGATTCAGTCCTAAATCTGCTCCCCCTCTTGTCCTACTTTCACCTACCAGTGGAAACATCCTTTCCACTTCTATCTTATCCATTCCCTTCAAAATGTTATATGTTTCTATTAGATCCCCCCTCAACCTTCTGAATTCCAGTGAATATAATCCCAATCTACTCAGCTTCTCCTCATACGATAACCCCCTCAACTCCGGAATCAGCCTAGTGAACCTCCTCTGCACCCCCTCTAGTGCTAGCACATCCTTTCTCAAGTGTGGAGACCAAAACTGCACACAGTACTCCAGGTGTGGCCTCACCAGCACCTTGTACAACTGCAACATTACCTCTCTGCTTTTAAACTCAATCCCCTTCACAATGAAGAACAAAATTCCATTTGCCTTCCTAATTACTTGTTGAACCTGCAGACCAACCTTCTGTGACTCATGCACAAGTACACCCAGGTCCCTCTGCATAGCAGCATGCTGCAGCTTTTTACCATTTAAGTAATAATCCGTTCTATTGTTCCTCCTACCAAAATGCACGACTTCACACTTATTGACATGATACTCCATCTGCCAGACCTTTGCCCACTCACTCAATGTGTCAATGTTCCTCTGTAAGGTTTTACAGTCCTCAGTACACTTTACTCTGCCACACACCTTTGTGTCATCTGCAAACTTGGATACCTTACACGTAGTTCCCAACTCCAAATCGTCTACATAAATTGTAAATAATTGTGGTCCCAACACCGATCCCTGAGGCACACCACTCGTCACTGATTGCCAGCCAGAATAGCACTCATTTATTCCCACTCTTTGTTTCCTGTTAGACAACCATTCCTCTATCCATGCTAGTACTCTACCCTTAACACCATGCATCCTTATCTTATGCAGCAGCCTCTTGTGCGGTACCCTGTCAAAGGCCTTTTGGAAATCTAGGTACACCACATCCACTGGGTCCCCTTTGTCTACCTTGCTCGAAATGTCTTCATAGAATTCCAAGAGATTCGTCAAGCATGACCTGCCCTTCATGAATCCATGCTGCGTCCGTTCAATGGGACAATTTCTATCGAGGTGCCCTCCTATCTCTTTCTTGATAATAGACTCAAGCATCTTCCCCACGACAGAGGTTAAGATAACCGGTCTATAATTCCCCATCTTTTGTCTACTTCCCTTTTTAAACAGTGGCGTCACATTTGCTGTTTTCCAATCCTCGGGGACTGCCCCAGTGTTCAGTGAATTTTGGAAAATTACCGCCAGTGCATCTGCTATTACTCCAGCCATCTCTTTCAATACCCTAGGATGCATTCCATCAGGGCCAGGAGACTTATCTATCCTGAGCTCCATTAGCTTGCCCAACACTTGCTCTTTTGTGATAGTAATGGTTTCCAGGTCCTCACTAACCTTCTTCTCTCGGTCAATTGCTGGCATGTTATTAGTGTCCTCCACTGTGAAGACCGATACAAAATATTTGTTCAATGCCTCCGCCATTTCATCATATCCCATAACTAAATGACCACTCTCATCCTCTAACGGACCAACGTTTACTTTAGCCACTCTTTTTAGTTTTATATAATTATAAAAACTTTTGCTATCTGCCCTTATATTCTGTGCCAGTTTTTTTTTGTGTTCTATCTTACTTTTCTTTATGGCTTTATTCGTGGATTTCTGCTGACCTTTAAAGTTTTCCCAATCTTCTAGTTTCCCCGCTGATCTTGGCCACTTTGTAAGCCTTGGAGAAACTGCTTTGAGAGCAAGAGATCCTTCAGGAAACAGCTTGCTAATTGTTGTCTGTGTCAAACTATTGTTTAAGTTCACAGCATTTGGCAAAAGGTGCTGTTCTGTTCACAGCCAAATCTAAACTGAAACTCAAAACCTGACTGTTTCAGCCCCTGGCTCCTCCCATTAATGACATCATCTCTATTCCACTCAAATCCCATTACCTGATTACTTAAGTTTAAACACATTGGGTGACATTCTCTGTTTGGGTGACTATGTTCACCTCCTGAAGTTGAATTGCTACTGATTTGTGCTCCAAGATTTATGCATGGCGAGGATTGCAAGCAATTCCCAAGGGAATCCCCCTATCGGGCCACAAATTTGAGTGGGCAACCTGGTAGCGAGGTCCTGTAGCTCCCTCATCTCAAAGCAGCCCCCAACCACCATATCGCAAAGCAGTCCCCACTCCCCAAAGAGAGTTAAGTGCATTCCAATCACCCCCTCCCCTTCACACTTGAAAGATTTTGAAGTGCTGAACTGGAAATTGATATCACTTAGCTCTCTTTGAAGTGGTTGATGTTTGTAAACATTGTGATGTTTGTAAACAGCAGTTCAGAGTTATTCATCCATGAAGGGAGATGAATGAAGCAAGGCTCACACCTGTGTTTATGGAATCTGTCAATTGCACTAAAGAAATGAATGAATGGCTTGCAACTAAAGGATCGGAGGGGTTTAAGCATGGATCACTGCTTTTCCCTTTCCAGGAATGGGAACATGGTGCGTCCTCTGTCTTAGCCAGCAGATGTATGCCCAGGTGAGCTTAACAACAGTAATTTATTCTGTGCCCCTGTCTGGACTCCTCTTTAGATTACAGACTGGGTTCTTTTTTCAGGGGGGGTCTGTGGGAGGGGTTCTTTTTGTTAGGGGGTCTGTGGGGGATTCCTTTAATTAGGGGTCTCTGGGGTGGGTCCCTTTAGTTTGGGGGTCTTGGGGTCCCCCTATTCAGGGGGTCTTGGGGGCCCCCAAATTCTGGGGGTCTCTGGGGAGGGGGAAACCCCTTCTTTCAGAGTCACTGGGGGTCTCTTTGTTTAGGTGGTCCCTGGGCTCTCTGGGAGATTATCGGGCATTGTGGGGGGGGAGGGGTGGAGGGTGACCCTTGGGTAGACTTTGGGGTTACCGTGTTGTCCCATGGCGAAGTCCACCATGTCAGGGCCACATTTTTCAATGCCCGTTGTAATCCGAGCCCGCATGATTCTTGGCCCGGAGAATCGGAGAATCAAAGAGCTTGGAGAATCTGGTGTCCGGCCCGCTAAGTGGATGCAAATGGGTCATTAAAAACCATTTGCATCCATTTACATCCTCCTGCTGGTGCACGGGCGAGAACCCCAATTCTGTTGCCAGCGGGAGGCTAAAGCATCACAAATGGGTGCCGATCCCATTGTTACCCCTGCCGCCCAATTTCTCCACCGGACTGGGAAGCTTGCTTCTGGCAGCGGGTGGCAGAGAATTTAGCCTAGAAATCACAACAAAAATCCATTTGTTGTGTCCTTTTAAACACAAGCATGGTTTGAAATAAGGATGATCTTTTTTTATGATGCTTTAATTACCCTTTCTATAGCCACATTGTCTGCCTGTCTTCTAAACCAGGATTTTTAAAATCCTTACTGTAGTAGATGCATGCACACACTAACCCAGGTGTTTACTGCACCTGATATGTTTTATACAATATATATCTGAAATTCCTACATTCAGCTCAAGGTTAAATTACCAGCAGCCAGCTCTTTCAAAGTGGAGAGCAAACTATGGTTCCCTAGGACTGTGGCAACTTTAATTTCAGTTCATTTTCATTCAAGTAATCCACCCATGTTCAAGCCCTATTCTTGTTAGAAATTAAAATAAGGGCTTGTGAGTATCAGCCCAAACCCTCTTAAGCCGACCACAGCTCATCATTCCTCACTACTTTGCCTTGCACGTGCACCCATGCCACTCTATGAACTTTCACCTTTGCCTTGTATTATCACCTGTCCATTGATCACTGACACTCACGTTCACTTATATGTAATATCAATATCACTCCCTTATAGTCAACAGCAAATAACGTCTATCCGTTCATCTAACACATGCCATTATTCTCACTCACAGATCTCTTCTTTCCCCCCTTGCAGGAGAAAAGAACACAGAACATGAGTCTGAGACTACGAATTGGAGTTTGTCCGACTACTATCTCACAAGTGACAGCTGAAGAGGAGGAAACAGTGGATATCAACAGAGTCTCAATGTGTTTGGCTATCAGAGGTAGAGTGATGGAGGCCTCCCAGCTAACTGGTGACAGGATGAAATATCAAACAGACACATGGCATACAACTCACTCATGTTGACTTCATGTCAGCAGCCAGTGCAAAATAATCATATGCGTTCTGATAACTTAAAACATTCTTACCTTGACAGTTCTAACTTGTGTCTTTAATCTTCCATGGGAAGTGGTACAGGAGGATGATGACTTCTTGGAGGAGATAATTCATTCTGAAGGTGCATTATTATGGATTAATGGAGACTATATACCAGCTCAGATACAAATGCTTCAGTGGGATCAGTAAGAAAGATAATTATTGGGTTTTCTCCTGGTAACTGTCATATCACAAGTGAGTAAGAGCAGATGGTGGAGTCTTACGCAGCAATAGAGAGTTTATGCCAGAGCCACAGGGGCTCTCCAAGATCTGCTCAGTGAGAATCTAGCCAGAGGTGCAAACCCAAGCACTCACTCACTCTGTCTGGCATCATTAGTGGCAAAATTGATGTGACTGCCTGCCCTGGCAAACGTATCACAATTCACCTGACTTATGCATTTGTGGGAGTTTTCTTGTAAGATCCTGGAAGTCAAAGGCAAAGAAATTGAGGGTGCTTGTGACTTGCACAGCCACTGATCAAGCACGGCCACCAAATCCAGCAGACAGCAGCTTACAAACGTCTGCTACCACTCAACATGAGTACTGAGTTCCACAGAAACTCACAAGTGAGCCGCGTACAAGAACGCTACAAGTGAGCCGCGTACAAGGGAGAACTCCATTGATCTCCAGCGGGATTCTCCGGTCGCCGGGCGAATGCGGCCGGAGAATCCTACCCCTTTCAATATGTCTGGGAAGCAATCCTCTGCCTGTAGACCCTGTGCTGCAGTTAGAGCCTCCTGTGAGGTGCACATCTCTGCTCATCCCTCTTTTGTGCAGCAGGTCTGTTAAGAGGAGGTTGCTGCTTCTGCTGGAGCTTCTGCTGGTGATCCGGCTGGTGTTCCCCCTGGTGCGTTTTCTTTTTCTCCTTCTGCTGCTGCTCCTATTGACATTGCTGCTCCTTGATGCCGCTGGTCTGATAGATCATAGATCAGACACACAAACTTCTAAAGTTGTAAAAATAACCTGAACACAAATACTGTCAACACAGCCTTTCACTCAATCAGGCAAGAAATTAGCTGTGAGCTTGCTTTGTGGGCTCATCCGAATGCTTGGTACCTCAATGGATTGTAGCCTGATTTCGATCCATGAGTTCGGCCTGTCTCGAGTATTGGACTACTTGATCAAGTATGAGATCGTCTTTTGTCCCAGAAATAAGTGGTTGGGAATATGTTCATCTTTAAATGCACCTGATGGAGGCATAATCAGAGAATCTTACTGCTCAGCCAATGTCTCAGATTCCTCCATCATCATATAGAACCACCAGAGGTGGTGATACTTTGGTATGCAGTCACGAGGGAGGCCCTGGAAATACTCAACAATAATTCTGGACACCTGAAGTCTCATTGCATCAGGTCAAGTAAGAGTGAACAAACATCGTGCTGATTAACATCTCAACCCCCTCCCTCAACTGATGAATCAGTGCTGTGCCAGCAAGGGAACATAATGCATTCTGGATGAGAAGCTTCCAAGAGCAGTTTGGAAGCTCTACTATTGACCAAGCTGGAAATTCTTGAAGGGCACAACTGTCAGACGGGAGGACTTTGGATTCCTGCGACACTGAGACCTATACAGTCTGGCCAGATTGCACCTCAACAGAGCTGGAATGAAGATCTCTGTGAGAGAGTTTAAACTAAGTTTATATGGGTAGGAACCAGGAGGAAACATTATAGAGGAAAAATCAAGGAGCACAAAGAATTGGGAGATGAAGATAGTACCAGAGTAAGCAATAGTAGGGCATTAGGTGGAGTCAGAGTAAGGAAGAAGATTGAATTACTGTACATGTGAATGAACACGATGGAGTTTAGTAAATTAAGTTGCTGAAGTGCAGAAAGCCATGTAGAAATGTGATGTTGTGGTGGTAACAAAGACCTGGCTCAAAAAAAAGGCAGGATTGGGTACCAAATATTTCTGGATACAAAACGCTCAGGAAAGATAGGGAAGGAAAGAGAGGAGACATATTGATCAAGGAGAATATTACAGTGCCAGAGAGAGAGGATGTCCTGGAAGGGTCAAAGCCCGAATCTGTTTCTTTAGAGGTCTGAAACAATGGGTTTTCTTTACACTACTGGGTGTAGTCCCTAGACTACCAACTACAGGAAAATATATAGAGGAACAAATTGCAAAGAAATTACAGGGATGTGCAAAAACTATTGAGTAGTTATAATGATAGACTTTAACTATCCTAATATCAGCCAGGATAATAATAGTATAAACTTCAGAGAAGGGGAAGAGTTTCCAAAGTGTATTCAGGACAACTTTCTACATCAAGATGTTTCTAACCCAATCAGAAAGAAAGCATTCTTGATTTTGGTTTTGGGGAAAAAGAAGGTGGGTCAAGTGGACCAAGTGTCAGTAGGGGGACATTTGGGGTATAGTGATCATAGTATCAGAAGTTTTAGATTATTCATAGAAAAGGACAAGGGGCAATCAAAGGTAACATTATTTAATTGGGAGAGAGTCTTTTTCAGTGGGGTGTAAACAGGCTTGTGCCAAATTGGTATCAAAGATTATCAGCCAAACTATAACAGATCAAAGGGCTGTCTTCAAAGAGGAGACGGTTTGGACATAGTCAAGGTACATTCTCACAAGGGGAGAAGGTAGGACAACAAAGTCAGAGCTCACTGGATGACAGAATAGGATAGAGAGTAAGCAGAAGCAGAAAAGGAGTGCTTATGATAGATATCAGGTTGATAATACAAATTGGAAAAAGGCTAAATATACAAAGTTCAGAGGGGAAGTGGAAAAATAAATATGAGAAGCAAAGGAGCACATAAAGAGACTAGCACCAAACATAAAAGCAAATCCAAAATTCCTCTGTCGGCGTATGAACAGTAAAATAGTAGTAAAAGGATTGTAGTAAAAGGACTAATTAAGGACTAGAGAGGACATTTACACATGGAGGCTGAAGACATACTGAGGTACGAAATAACTATTTGACATCCGTCTTTACCAAGGAAGAAGATGTTGCCCAAATCATAGTGAAAGAGAATGTAGTTGAGATGCTGGTTGGACTAAACATTGATGGAAAGGATGTACTTGAAAGACTGCCTGTTGATGTCACAAGGTCTGGGTCAGTGCATCCAACGAGACTGAGGGAAATCAGGATGGAAATTCTGGAGGCACGGGCCACAATCCTCCAATCCTCCTCAGATCTTGCAATGATGAAAGAGGACTGGAGATTTGAAAATGTCACATCCTTGTTTAAACCTGGGTGTCAGGATATAACTACAGGCCAATCAGCCCAATCTCGGTTGTGGGTAAACTTTTAGAAACAATATCCAGAACAAAAGGAACAATCATTTGCACAAATGTGAATGAATTAAGAAAACTCAGTGTGAATTTGTGAAAGGCAAATCATGTGCAACTAATTTGATCGAGTTTGTGATGAGGTAACAGAGAAGATTGATGAGAGTAATGTGGTTGATGTGTACACTTCCAAAATCCATTTGAGAACATGTGATATAATAGACATGTCAGCAAAGTTAAAGTCTACAGAATAAAGGGGACAATGACAGTATTGATACAAAGTTGGCTGAGTGACAGAAATTAGAGGGTTGTGGTGAATTATTGTTTTCCTGATTGGAGGAAGGTTTATAGCAGGGTCCTCCAATGGTCAATATTAAGATCACTGCTAATCATATATTGATGATCCTAACTTGGGTGCACAGGAAAAGTTTCAAATTTCCAGAAAACATAAAGCTTTATGAACTGTGAAAAGGTTAGAGATAAACTTCAGGATGACATAGGCAGGCTGATGTAATGGTTGGACAATGGCAGATGAACTTTAATGCACAGAAGTGTGACGTGATTCATTTTGGTCGAAAGAGAAAGGAGGCAGTATAAAATAAAGGGTTCAATTCTAAATGTGGTGCAGGAACAGAGGGACCTAGTAATATAAGCGTACAAACTATTGAAGCTGGCAGGCAGGGTGCTTTGAAAAAGCAGTTAAAAAGGCATTTAGGTTCCTAGGGTTTATAGATACAGTCATCAAGTGCAAAACAAAAGAAATTCTGATGAACCTTTATAAAACACTAATTCAGCCTCAACTGGAGTATTGTGTCCAACAATACTCACGAAAGTCAACATTATCCAGGTGAAAGCTGCCCATTTTATCGGCACTTCACCCACTACCTTAAACATTCACTTCCTCCAGCACATTTACTTACTCCACCACAAGTGCAATATGGCTGCACTATGTACCATCTGCAAGATACACTGCAACAACATCCAAGGCTTCTTCCACATCACTTCACAAAGTGTGAATTCTATCAGCTCAAAGGATAAAGGCATCAGCCACATGGGAACACTACTGCCCAGCAAGGTCCCCTCCAAGTCACACACTATCCTGACTTGGAGCTATGTAGCCATTACTTCATTGTCACTGAGTTAGAGTTATGGATCTCCCCCCCCCCCCCCCTCCCCTCACAGCAGTGTAGGTTTACTAACACCACACAGACTGAAGTGGTTCAAGAAGGCGGTTCACCACCACCACCTCAAGGGAAATTAGGGATGGTGCAAAAATGCTGGTCTTGCCAGCAACACCCACATCCTATGGATGTGTATAAACAAAAATGACTTGCATGATGTGATGTCTGTGGTCACAAACTAGACAGTTTTAGGAAAATAAAGGTAGTTTGAAGCAATTTATATTTATATTGGTAAACATTAGTAATACGGTATAGTTTTAAGTGGGTTTAATGTAATATTTCTGTGCCTGGAAGGGCAAAACCTACAGTTAGATTCATGCTGGACAAAGTGATTCAGTGTGTGGGGGCTGCTTAAGTTGCAACTATGGGTGTGCTTGGAGAGGGCTTTGGTGTGAAGAATAAATAAAAGGCATAAGCATGCGGAGGTTGCTTAGCAATTGGAAGATAGGGGAGCTTTTAACTTTTAGTGTAGCTAATTTGATTGTAGTTGCAGATGGGGAATGAGAGAGAAGGCAACCCTTATAGTTCTGCTGCAAACGTTTAGTTTAGAACATAGAACATACAGTGCAGAAGGAGGCCATTCGGCCCACCGAGTCTGAAACGACCCACTTAAGCCCTCACTTCCACCCTCTCCCCGTAACCCAATAACCCCTCATAACCTTTTTGGACACAAAGGGCAACTTAGCATGGCCAATCCACTTAACCTGCACGTCTTTGGACTGTGGGAGGAAACCAGAGCACCCGGAGGAAACCCACGCAGACACGGGGAGAACGTGCAGACTCCACACAGACAGTAACGCAGCGCGGAATCGAACTTGGGACCCTAGCGCTGTGAAGCCACAGTGCTATCCACGTGTGCTACCATGCTGCCCCAGTTTAGAAGGCTAGAGGGAACATATGTCTCAGCTTTGCTGGAAGAAAAGCCATAACTATTGAGTAATGGTTAAGAAAACAGATGCCGTACATGGATCCGTTTTTTCAAACTGCGAACCAGATCACAGGTGAGGACAAGCAGAAAGTGATACTTCAGACAGATTGTGGGCCCCAAATGTATAATTTGATTCAGAACCTCATATCCCCGGAGCCACACGACGCGAAGACCTTTGACCAGATAGTGAAATTGATCAAAGACCACTTCAACCCAAGGCCCTTAATTATCCTCCAATGTTATAAGTTTAACTCTGCAGTAAGGGACCATTAAGAGTCTGTCTCAGCTTTCAAAGTCAGGCTTTTCCAGCTCGCTGAGTCAGTTTGTGATCGTGCTTAGTGACATGTTCCAGATTGGCTGGGCTAGTGGGATCCATAACATTAATGTTCAGAACAAGCTTCGAGATAGTTCAGCCGATGGAGTGAAAAAGACCCCATTGAACTCCAAAGCATGGCTGAAAGGGGTGTGAACCAAGTATGGGGTGTTATGGTGTGAGGTGCATGACAGGATCAACTGGCACACCATAGAACCAGACACAATCCTCAGGACGGGGAAAAAGAAGAGGTGTCACCCAAAGGCAGAGATGGCCTGGTATGGTTGCAGGGCAGACCATTCCCAGGAGACCTGTCATGTTCAGGGTTGTGTGTGTTTTTGATATAACCAAAGGGGGCACATCAAGCACCTTGCCGCGCTAAGAAAAGCATGCAAATGCAATAAAAAAACAACAGCAGCAGTCCACAGCGCCACTGAACATAATGGGGAAGAGCTCTGAAGAAGGGCATGCAATGTATTGGTTGAATGCAGACGAATTGAATAAGACGGCTTCAATTGAAATTGTCTTAGGGATAAACAGCAAACCTGTAGTGGGGAAGCAGACTTTCCAATATCTTTGAACTGGCACTCAGCCTTTAAGGTTGAATAGTACAACAGCCAGATTTCCCATATACACCAGGGAGACTTTGAACGAAAATCACTAAACATTTTCCTGAAAAGGACAACTTTTAAGAACAAAAAAGCTTTCTGCCCAGTGTGATTGTAATTATGTTTTAAACAAATAGTATAGGAGCTTTTATACAATAATAGAGATTAAGTATTGCAGTTAATAAAGATGGATGAAAAGTCTCTAGTTCTGTGTGCATCTTGGTTTCTATAAGGTTTCAACCATTTATCACCATTCAGTCCAAGAATCCTTTAAAGTGCATGTGATGTGTGGGCTTTAACTTGAATAGCTGAGATATAACCAGTAGTTACACACTTTCAGAAATGTGAAGGTTGCAGTGACAAAAAGTGTGACAATAACAGAAGGGTTCTGAGCTCAGGATCAGGTAATGAGGGAAATATCTTTGTAAAGATCAATACAAAGAAAGACAATGTGGAGAAGTTGTCTCAGTCTGTCAAGCAAAATGAGTCGAGAATCTGTCAGCAGCTACTCAAGAGTATAGCTTGGCACCATGTGGCCTTGGTGAATATAAGAAAAGCTTTTATTTATTTCCTTATGGCTTCCTAGCCAGTTTAATGAAATAGTTTTGTTCATTGTTGCTTTAGTCATTCCTGCAACTGAAACTTACAGTACAAACTTTATAAGACTACATTTTTTGGGAAGAATTATAATCAGTTCCGTTCTTTTCTTCCCCCTCTTTCTCTACGTATCAGAGCTTTGGTTATCTAATCTTAAAAGCAATTAACTATCAGGATTCAAACTTTAACTAAAGATTTGTACTATAGCTTTCAAAAGTGGCAGTTCAAATAATTAAAATTGTCGCACAGTTTGATTAACTCTTATATTCGCAGGGTGCCATGTGACAGAATATTTCTTTTTCTGCAAAGTTTGCAATCTATTTGGCAAAGATCATATAGTGGAACAGTTCCAGATGAATAAAAAACACAGATATTAATAAACAAATGTGAAAGATGGTGTGATCAATGTAAGAAATTCATATTTATTTTTGCAATAATGTTATTAAAACCTGAGTTAAGATACATACAGACAACATGCAGACAGTATGTCTGTTAAAGCTGTGATTAAGGGGTCATAAAAGGGAGGTAATCATTGATTTTTTCAGGTGAAATATATGCTAATAGGTTTGAGTACAATTCATATATTACAGCTAGCTACGGAATATTGTTTACATTAAAAGGAGGTCATGTTGCAGTTGTACAAAACTCTAGTACGGCCGCATTTGGAGTATTGCGTACAGTTCTGGTCGCCTCATTATAGGAAGAACATGGAAGCTTTGGAACGGGTGCAGAGGAGATTTACCAGGATATTGCCTGGTATGGAGGGAAAATCTTATGAGGAAAGGCTGATGGACTTGAGGTTGTTTTCGTTAGAGAGAAGAAGGTTAAGAGGTGACTTAATAGAGGCATACAAAATGATCAGAGGGTTAGATAGGGTGGACAGCGAGAGCCTTCTCCCGCGGATGGAGGTGGCTAGCACGAGGGGACATAGCCTTAAATTGAGGGGTAATAGATATAGGACAGAGGTCAGAGGTGGGTTTTTTACGCAAAGAGTGGTGAGGCTGTGGAATGCCCTACCTGCAACAGTAGTGAATTCGCCAACATTGAGGGCATTTAAAAATTTATTGGATAAGCATATGGATGATAAGGGCATAGTGTAGGTTAGATGGCCTTTTGTTTTTTTCCATGTCGGTGCAACATCGAGGGCCGAAGGGCCTGTACTGCGCTGTATCGTTCTATGTTCTATGTTCTATGAACTGGGTGGTAGGTAATTTATGAAGGGTTTGATCCTGGCCGAATAAGTCATAGAATATCTTGTGGGAGGAGACATGTATGCCTGAAAAAAGTTAGTTCTTCCGAAGATTTTAATCTGAACAGAGGTGTTTTACTTTTGGTCCTGAAAGGTTCTCTCTCCAAACATCCTGCAGAGAGAAATTCAAATTTAAAAAACTGGTTGTTAACTTTATTCGCGAGTGGTAATTGAACTCCTGTCATCCCTTGAACGGGATAACTCATGAGCGAATTCACCCTAATGCCTTGCATTGGGGGCTATATCTGTGTCACCTCTCTGTTATGTAGGCATAAGTATGAACCTTGGAGTTCAATGCTTGAGGGCTAGGCTTCCAAAGTGTTAAAAAGTGGGTGTCAATCTGCAGCACTCTCATGCTTTGCAATGCTGACTAATTTGGCACAATTGATTCAGTAAGAAAGAGTCAGGGAGCTGATCAAGCAAATGACTTGCTCTTGTGACAGGCAAGGAACACCCGATGCGTGTGAATACTGAAATTAGCATGTCAACTTCATCCTGAGAGGACAACCTAATTCCCACTAAACTACTTGGCCTGCAGCAATTGAAGAAGGCGCCTCACCACCTACTTGAGGGCATTTAGGGTTGGGCAATAAATGCTGGCCTAGCCAGTGATGCCGACGTCCTGTGAAAGAATAATCAAACACGTGAGGGAGGAAATGACACTGAGAATGTTTACCAAAATTCAGTCCATCAGCTATATGGAGAGCTCGGAGAAGTTGGGATTGTCGTCCTTAGAGTAAAAGGTTAAGGGGAAATCTAATAGCAGTGTTCAAAATG